>NW_026611043.1:392449-723599 GCF_026745355.1 Beta vulgaris subsp. vulgaris | reverse complement strand
TCACAACAAAGCCTATTCAATATAAAGATTCAATCTTTATGCCCTATTTCATATAAAGATTGAATCTTTCAACAATTCAATATAAAGATTCAATCTTTATGCCCTATTTCATATAAAGATCGATCCAATATTTCAACAAGTACAAGGGGATTCGGGTGTTTTGAGACTTGTTATTGATTTTACTATCCACAAATACATCATTTGCTTTATAATTCTTTTTTTAGTTTTTGAATGATATAGGGGTCCTATTATGTTTGTGAGTCTAATTCCCTCAAATCAGGTGTGTTTTTAATTCTACAATTCGAGTGCATTGCATTGAACTTACAAATTGAGGTTTGTGTGGATCCTAATAGAGGTTAATAAAAAATCCTCTAGTTCTCGAGCTAACAACAAAGCCTATTCAATATAAAGATTCAATCTTTATGCCCTATTTCATATAAAGATCGAATCTTTCAACAATTCAATATAAAGATTCAATCTTTATGCCCTATTTCACATAAAGATCGAATATTTCAACAAGTACAAGGGGATTCGGGTGTTTTGATATACTTGTTATTGATTTTTACTAACCACGAACACATCATTTGCTTTATAATTCTTTTTTTTAGTTGTTGAATGATATAGGGGTCCTATTATGTTTGTGACTCTAATTCCCTTAAATTAGGTGTGAATGTGTTTTAGTTTAACAATTCGAGTGCATTGCATTGAATTTACAAATTGAGGGTTGTGTGGATCCTAATAGAGGTTAATAAAAGATCCTCTAGTTTTCGAGCTAACAACAAAGCCAATTCAATGTAAAGATTCAATCTTTATGCCCTTTTTCATATAAAGATCGAATATTTCAACAAGTACAAGGGGATTCGGGTGTTTTAAGACTTGTTATTGATTTTACTATCCACGAACACATCATTTGCTTATAATTTTTTTTTAGTTTTTGAATGATATAGGGGTCCTATTATGTTTGTGAGTCTAATTCCCTCAAATCAGGTGTGTGTTTTAATTCTACAATTCGAGTGCATTCCATTGAATTTACAAATTGAGGGTTGTGTGGATCCTAATAGAGGTTAATAAAAGATCCTCTAGTTCTCGAGCTAACAACAAAGCCTATTCAATATAAAGATTCAATCTTTATGCCCTATTTCATATAAAGATCGAATCTTTCAACAATTCAATATAAAGATTCAATCTTTATGCCCTATTTCACATAAAGATCGAATATTTCAACAAGTACAAGGGGATTCGGGTGTTTTGATACTTGTTATTGATTTTACTAACCACGAACACATCATTTGCTTTATAATTCTTTTTTTAGTTGTTGAATGATATAGTGGTCCTATTATGTTTGTGACTCTAATTCCCTTAAATTAGGTGTGAATGTGTTTTAGTTTAACAATTCGAGTGCATTGCATTGAATTTACAAATTGAGGGTTGTGTGGATCCTAATAGGTTAATAAAATATCCTCTTGTTCTCGAGCTAACAACAAAGCAAATTCAATATAAAGATTCAATCTTTATGCCCTATTTCATATAAAGATTGAATCTTTCAACAATTCAATATAAAGATTCAATCTTTATGCCCTATTTCATATAAAGATCGAATATTTTAACAAGTACAAGGGGATTCGGGTGTTTTGAGACTTGTTATGGATTTTATTATCCACGAACACATCATTTGATTTATAATTCTTTTTTTAGTTGTTGAATGATATAGGGGTCCTATTATGTTTGTGAGTCTAATTCCCTCAAATCAGGTGTGTGTGTTTTAATTCAACAACTCGAGTGCATTGCATTGAATTTACAAATTGAGGGTTGTGTGGATCCTAATAGAGGTTAATAAAAGATCCTCTAGTTCACGAGCTAACAACAAAGACTATTCAATATAAAGATTCAATCATTATGCCCTATTTCATATAAAGATCGAATATTTCAACAAGTACAAGGGGATTCGGGTGTTTTGAATGATATAGGGGTCCTATTATGTTTGTGAGTCTAATTCCCTCAAATCAGGTGTGTGTTTTAATTCTACAATTCGAGTGCATTCCATTGAATTTACAAATTGAGGGTTGTGTGGATCCTAATAGAGGTTAATAAAAAATCCTCTTGTTCTCGAGCTAACAACAAAGCCTATTCAATAAAAAGATTCAATCTTTATGCCCTATTTCATATAAAGATCGAATCTTTCAACAATTCAATATAAAGATTCAATCTTTATGCCTATTTCACATAAAGATCGAATATTTCAACAAGTACAAGGGGATTCGGGTGTTTTGATACTTGTTATTGATTTTACTAACCACGAACACATCATTTGCTTTATAATTCTTTTTTTAGTTGTTGAATGATATAGGGTCCTATTATGTTTGTGAGTCTTATTCCCTCAAATCAGGTGTGTGTTTTAATTTAACAATTCGAGTGCATTGCATTGAATTTACAAATTGAGGGTTGTGTGGATCCTAATAGAGGTTAATAAAAGATCCTCTAGTTCTCGAGCTAACAACAAAGCCTATTCAATATAAAGATTCAATCTTTATGCCCTATTTCATATAAAGATTGAATCTTTCAACAATTCAATATAAAGATTCAATCTTTATGCCCTATTTCACTAAAGATCGATCGAATATTTCAACAAGTACAAGGGGATTCGGGTGTTTTGAGACTTGTTGTGGATTTTACTATCCACGAACACATCATTTGCTTTATAGTTGTTTTTTTTGTTGTGAATGATATAGGGGTCCTATTATGTTTGTGAGTCTAATTCCCTCAAATCAGGTGTGTGTGTTTGAATTCAACAATTCGAGTGCATTGCATTGAATTTACAAATTGAGGGTTGTGTGGATCCTAATAGAGGTTAATAAAAGATCCTCTAGTTCTCGAGCTAACAACAAACCCTATTCAATATAAAGATTCAATCTTTATGCCCTATTTCATATAAAGATTGAATCTTTCAACAATTCAATATAAAGATTCAATCTTTATGCCCTATTTCATATAAAGATCGAATATTTCAACAAGTACAAGGGGATTCGGGTGTTTTGAGACTTGTTATGGATTTTACTATCCACAAATACATCATTTGCTTTATAATTCTTTTTTTAGTTGTTGAATGATATAGGGGTCCTATTATGTTTGTGAGTCTTATTCCCTCAAATCAGGTGTGTGTTTTAATTTAACAATTCGAGTGCATTGCATTGAATTTACAAATTGAGGGTTGTGTGGATCCTAATAGAGGTTAATAAAAGATCCTCTAGTTCTCGAGCTAACAACAAAGCCTATTCAATATAAAGATTCAATCTTTATGCCCTATTTCATATAAAGATTGAATCTTTCAACAATTCAATATAAAGATTCAATCTTTATGCCCTATTTCACATAAAGATCGATCGAATATTTCAACAAGTACAAGGGGATTCGGGTGTTTTGAGACTTGTTGTGGATTTTACTATCCACGAACACATCATTTGCTTTATATTGTTTTTTTTTTGTTGTTGAATGATATAGGGGTCCTATTATGTTTGTGAGTCTTATTCCCTCAAATCAGGTGTGTGTTTTGAATTAACAATTCGAGTGCATTGCATTGAATTTACAAATTGAGGGTTGTGTGGATCCTAATAGAGGTTAATAAAAGATCCTCTAGTTCTCGAGCTAACAACAAACCCTATTCAATATAAAGATTCAATCTTTATGCCCTATTTCATATAAAGATTGAATCTTTCAACAATTCAATATAAAGATTCAATCTTTATGCCCTATTTCATATAAAGATCGAATATTTCAACAAGTACAAGGGGATTCGGGTGTTTTGAGACTTGTTATGGATTTTACTATCCACAAATACATCATTTGCTTTATAATTCTTTTTTTAGTTGTTGAATGATATAGGGGTCCTATTATGTTTGTGAGTCTTATTCCCTCAAATCAGGTGTGTGTTTTAATTTAACAATTCGAGTGCATTGCATTGAATTTACAAATTGAGGGTTGTGTGGATCCTAATAGAGGTTAATAAAAGATCCTCTAGTTCTCGAGCTAACAACAAAGCCTATTCAATATAAAGATTCAATCTTTATGCCCTATTTCATATAAAGATTGAATCTTTCAACAATTCAATATAAAGATTCAATCTTTATGCCCTATTTCACATAAAGATCGATCGAATATTTCAACAAGTACAAGGGGATTCGGGTGTTTTGAGACTTGTTGTGGATTTTACTATCCACGAACACATCATTTGCTTTATAGTTGTTTTTTTTTGTTGTTGAATGATATAGGGGTCCTATTATGTTTGTGAGTCTAATTCCCTCAAATCAGGTGTGTGTGTTTGAATTCAACAATTCGAGTGCATTGCATTGAATTTACAAATTGAGGGTTGTGTGGATCCTAATAGAGGTTAATAAAAGATCCTCTAGTTCTCGAGCTAACAACAAACCCTATTCAATATAAAGATTCAATCTTTATGCCCTATTTCATATAAAGATTGAATCTTTCAACAATTCAATATAAAGATTCAATCTTTATGCCCTATTTCATATAAAGATCGAATATTTCAACAAGTACAAGGGGATTCGGGTGTTTTGAGACTTGTTATGGATTTTACTATCCACAAATACATCATTTGCTTTATAATTCTTTTTTTAGTTGTTGAATGATATAGGGGTCCTATTATCTTTGTGAGTCTAATTCCCTCAAATCAGGTGTGTGTTTTAATTTCACAATTCGAGTGCATTGCATTGAATTTACAAATTGAGGGTTGTGTGGATCCTAATAGAGGTTAATAAAAGATCCTCTAGTTCTCGAGCTAACAACAAAGCCTATTCAATATAAAGATTCAATCTTTATGCCCTATTTCATATAAAGATCGAATCTTTCAACAATTCAATATAAAGATTCAATCTTTATGCCCTATTTCACATAAAGATCGATCGATATTTCAACAAGTACAAGGGGATTCGGGTGTTTTGAGACTTGTTGGGATTTTACTATCCACGAACACATCATTTGCTTTATAGTTGTTTTTTTTGTTGTTGAATGATATAGGGGTCCTATTATGTTTGTGAGTCTAATTCCCTCAAATCAGGTGTGTGTGTTTGAATTCAACAATTCGAGTGCATTGCATTGAATTTACAAATGAGGGTTGTGTGGATCCTAATAGAGGTTAATAAAAGATCCTCTAGTTCTCGAGCTAACATAAAAGCCTATTCAATATAAAGATTCAATCTTTATTCCCTATTTCATATAAAGATCGAATCTTTCAACAATTCAGTATAATGATTCAATCTTTATGCCCTATTTCATATAAAGATCGAATTTTCAACAATTCAATATAAAGATTCAATCTTTATGCCCTATTTCATATAAAGATCGAATCTTTCAACAAGTACAAGGGGATTCGGGTGTTTTGAGACTTGTTATTGATTTTACTAACCACGAACACATCATTTGCTTTATAATTCTTTTTTTAGTTGTTGAATGATATAGGGGTCCTATTATGTTTGTGAGTCTAATTCCCTCAAATTAGGTGTGTATGGTTTTAATTTAACAATTCGAGTGCATTGCATTGAATTTAGAAATTGAGGGTTGTGTGGATCCTAATAGAGGTTAATAAAAGATCCTCAGTTCTCGAGCTAACAACAAAGCCTATATTAATTAAAGATTCAATCTTTATGCCCTATTTCATATAAAGATCGAATCTTTCAACAATTCAATATAAAGATTCAATCTTTATGCCCTATTTCATATAAAGATCGATATCTTCAACAAGTACAAGGGATTCGGGTGTTTTGAACTTGTTATGATTTTACTATCCACAAACACATCATTTGCTTTAATATTTTTTTTAGTTGTTGAATGATATAGGGGTCCTATTATGTTTGTGAGTCTTATTCCCTCAAATCAGGTGTGTGTTTTTAATTCTAACAATTCGAGTGCATTGCATTGAATTTACAAATTGAGGGTTGTGTGGATCCTAATAGAGGTTAATAAAAGATCCTCTAGTTCTCGAGCTAACAACAAAGCCTATTCAATATAAAGATTCAATCTTTATGCCCTATTTCATATAAAGATCGAATCTTTCAACAATTCAATATAAAGATTCAATCTTTATGCCCTATTTCAATAAAGATCGAATATTTCAACAAGTACAAGGGATTCGGGTGTTTTGAACTTGTTATTGAGTTTACTTCCCACAAACACATCATTTGCTTTATAATTCTTTTTTAGTTGTTGAATGATATAGGGGTCCTATTATGTTTGTGAGTCTAATTCCCTTAAATTAGGTGTGTGTGTTTTAGTTTAACAATTCGAGTGCATTGCATTGAATTTACAAATTGAGGGTTGTGTGGATCCTAATAGAGGTTAATAAAAGATCCTCTAGTTCTCGAGCTAACAACAAAGCCATTGCAATATAAAGATTCAATCTTTATGCCCTATTTCATATAAAGATTGAATCTTTCAACAATTCAATATAAAGATTCAATCTTTATGCCCTATTTCATATAAAGATCGAATATTTCAACAAGTACAGGGGATTCGGGTGTTTTGAGACTTGTTATGATTTTACTATCCACGAACACATCATTTGCTTTATAATTCTTTTTTTAGTTGTTGAATGATATAGGGGTCCTATTATGTTTGTGAGTCTAATTCCCTCAAATCAGGTGTGTGTGTTTTAATTCAACAATTCGAGTGCATTGCATTGAATTTACAAATTGAGGGTTGTGTGGATCCTAATAGAGGTTAATAAAAGATCCTCTAGTTCTCGAGCTAAATACAAAGCCTATTCAATATAAAGTTCAATCTTTATGCCCTATTTCATATAAAGATCGAATCTTTCAACAATTCAATATAAGATTCAATCTTTATGCCCTATTTCACATAAAGATCGAATATTTTCAACAAGAAAGGGGATTCGGGTGTTTTGAACTTGTTATTGATTTTACTAACCACGAACACATCATTTGCTTTATAATTCTTTTTTTAGTTGTTGAATGATATAGGGGTCCTATTATGTTTGTGATCTAATTCCCTTAAATTAGGTGGTGTGTTTTTAACAATTCGAGTGCATTGCACTGAATTTACAAATTGAGGGGTGTGTGGATCCTAATAGAGGTTAATAAAAGATCCTCTAGTTCTCGAGCTAACAACAAAGCCAATTCAATATAAAGATTCAATCTTTATGCCCTATTTCATATAAAGATTGAATCTTTCAACAATTCAATATAAAGATTCAATCTTTATGCCCTATTTCATATAAAGATCGAATATTTTAACAAGTACATGGGGATTCGGGTGTTTTGAGACTTGTTATGGATTTTATTATCCACGAACACATCATTTGCTTTATAATCTTTTTTTAGTTGTTGAATGATATAGGGGTCCTATTATGTTTGTGAGTCTAATTCCCTCAAATCAGGTGTCTGTGTTTTAATTCAACAACTCGAGTGCATTGCATTGAATTTACAAATTGAGGGTTGTGTGGATCCTAATAGAGGTTAATAAAAGATCCTCTAGTTCTCGAGCTAACAACAAAGCCTATTCAATATAAAGATTCAATCTTTATGCCCTATTTCATATAAAGATCGAATTTTTCAACAATTCAATATAAAGATTCAATCTTTATGCCCTATTTCATATAAAGATCGAATCTTTCAACAAGTACAAGGGATTCGGGTGTTTTGAGACTTGTTATTGATTTTACTATCCAGAAACACATCATTTGCTTTATAATTTTTTTTTGTTGTTGAATGATATAGTGGTCCTATTATGTTTGTGAGTCTAATTCCCTCAAATTAGGTGTGTATGAGTTTTAATTTAACAATTCGAGTGCATTGCATTGAATTTACAAATTGAGGGTTTTGTGGATCCTATTAGAGGTTAACAAAAGATCCTCCAGTTCTCGAGCTAACAACAAAGCCTATTCATTATAAAGATTCAATCTTTATGCCCTATTTCATATATGAAGCATATGCATTTGACCTGATCTTGAAATTAATCATAAGTTTGTTTAATTTCTGGGTTTGGTTAATATTGAGGATTATTAAGGTCTTTAAGGGCTTAAATTGTCCTAATCAAGGTGATAACAAGCTTAACTAGCTCGGTTTGTCCTAAAACTCTACTTAAGCATCTTAATTAGGTTAATCTTTTGTTAATCTCTACTTAAGCAAGATTAACTAATACTAATGACACCTTAATCATCATTATGTATTGGTAATCAAGTTTAGTAAGTGATTAAGTAGCCTAATTACATGTTTAAGCTAAGCTAATCATGTTTAAGAGTTAAGCTAGTTTAGCTCCTTGTAATCCGGTTTCTAAGCAAGCTTTAGGAGATGTTTTTGCTGCATTTTGGTGCCACCTCAGCTTAATTGAAGACTTAGGAAGAGTAGAAGGCCATGTGAAGTTCACATGGGCTAAAGAAGCCATATCAAATGAGAAGAAGAGACTTCATGCAAGGAAAGCAATCTGCCCAGCATCTCACGTTCACAGCATCATTTTCTTCTTTTGGGCAATGATCATTCCTTCTCCAATTGGCTTGAGATTTTGAGGATATTTACTTTAAGATATGTATTTTAATGTCCAATTGGTAGTTTTTCTGTTTTCACTCGTCCAATAGGGTAGCTAAGCTAATTATTAGAAGTGTGCTGTAATGGTTGTAATTTTTGTTTCTTCTATTTTATTAGCCTAGTTGGCATAGCTAAAGTCGTCCAAATGAGCTGATTTTTGGACATGTTGTAGCCATATAAGTTAGCTTTGTACTCCTTTTGGAATTAAGTCATTTGAATGAAAATTGAAGCTTTTATGCTAAACACTAAGCTGTGTGCTTATTGTATTTCCGGTCAGTTTAGACCTTTATCAAATCTTTGCTTAATTCTTTCACTTAATCGTTGAATTGTGTTGATGAAACTCAAAGTAGATGCAAGTTAGAAGCTTATTGTTATAACTTGATCTTAGATTGGTGGTATTTGGTTGTGAAAGTGGTGGTTGTTCAATCAATTGAACCGGTTTGTAACAAACACTTATGTTCTCTTTCTTTGTTCTTGTTTCTTTTTTGAATGCTCTTGAATGCTTAATCAATATGTATCATTTGGTATCAGAGCTGTAGGTTGATTAAGAGCATTCTAATTCATCCCTTAAACACATTAAACACACACACACACAAAACCCAAACACAATCCCCCCCAAAACCGAACCTAATTCTAAGCCAAACACACTTCTTTTCTTCTTTCTAGCCTAACTTCTTGTGAGGTTGAATCAATCATGAGTGGAGGTGAAGAAAATCAGTTTAGAAGAGGTATGAACTTGAGTGAAGCAAGGTTGGTAGGAGTGGAGAATCAAATAGCCACTTTAAGTGAACAAATGGCTAATTTGATGACTGTTGTTAGAGAGGGGTTTAGAGGACCTTTAAGGAGAGAAAATGTGGAGGATGAAGGGTAGCTTATGATAGTAGTGAGGAGGTTCTTCTGAATCTTCAAGAACTAGGAGAAAGCCACAAAAGAAAGATGATTTTAGAGACATTAAGTTAGAAGTTCCTGAGTTTGATGGAAACCTTAATCCAGATGCTTTTTGGAGTGGATTTCAAGGTGTGAAAGGATCTTTGAACTTAAGGAGTATGATGATGTTAAGGCCTTTAAAGTTGCTGTAGCTAAGCTAAAGGGGTATGCATCCCTTTGGTGGGAGAATGTTATTTTAGCTAGGAGTAGAAAACATAAGCCTAAAATCAAGAGTTGGTTAAAACTTAAAGAAAATGAGGGAGAAGTTTTTACCATCCACTTATACTCTTGATTTATATAACCAACTTGCTGATTTGTCTCAAGATCATAAAGGTGTAGAACATTACATTCATGAGTTTGAGAAATTAATGATGAAACTTGATGTTCAAGAGAGGGAGGAGCAAACAATGTCACGTTTTCTAGGAGGTTAGAAAAGGACATTAGGAGGAAGGTGGAATTGCAACTTACTCTACTTTGGATGAACTTTTCAGATTAAATCAAAGTGGAGAAACATCAAAAGGAGAGAAAGAAGAAGATGGCGTGGAGAGATAACAAGGAGGAAGACTCATCTTACACTCCACAAGATGAACCAAAGAAGCTCACAAAGAAGGAGGATGTCAAGTGCTACAAATGCCAAGGCTATGGCCATTATGCAACAAAGTGTCCTAACAAGAGAGTCATGACTCTTGTAGACATTCAAGCCATAGAAGAAGAAGCATCCAAGCAACAAGAAGAAGAGGAGCAGGTGGAAGAAGTGGTGATTGAACCAATCCAAGAAGGTCCATTACTCATAACAAGAAGATTACTCCATGAAGAGGGGTGCTCCAAAGGTGATATGAAATAGGATAATAATTATGTAGTATTCTAGTTCTGTTAGAATTCTATGTCATTTAGGGTTTTATTTTAAGTAAGTGTTTAAATGATAAAGGAATCCTATTATGAGTAGGAGTCTAATTCCTTATCATTGAGTCTTAATAATTAATTATGTTAGGCGTGTGAATTATTAGGTTTAGGCGTGTGATTAGGTTAAGTTATCTTGTTAAGTTATCTTTTATCTTTAAGCTTTACTAGTCCTAGTAGGTTTAGGAAAATCTTGTAATATATATAGGATTTTCGGCCATCTTAATAAAGTAGTTGATGTTTTGAGTTTAACCTATTCCTTGTGGAATTAACGTTTTAGGAGTGAATCCAAGTTTAAGCAGTGAATGCAAACCCAGTTATTATCACCCTTGGTTAGGAGTTGATAATTTCATATCCTTGAACTTCTTGTGCGTGAGGCATAGGATTTTCGAACCTAAGTCTTGAATTAACATTCAAGATTCACTTTCTTGGTTAAAGAATCAACCAAGAACACAAAAAAATACATTCTTTCATTCAAGATTCATTAAAGAAAACCTAAAGAACTAATCTTTTCATTCAAGAACTTAAGTATAACCTTCAATTTCACATCAATTGGTGTGGCTGCTGGGATCATAAAGGTGTTTCATTGAGATTGGAAGGTTATAACTCGTGCAAGACTAAAACTTCCCGTAACAGCCAGTTTTTGAGGTAACTTTGAAAGACTCGTTCTCCCACCTCCGGTCGAATTTTTGGATGATTCTTGATCCTAGATTGGAATACTATCTGTCTACTTTGCTTTCCTAAAATTTCGTAAGGTTTCGAGTTGATTTGATATATATTCGAGACTGATCTTTCGAATTGGTCAGAAACCGGGTAAATCTGGCACAGTGTTGGGAGAATTAAAACTGCAAACTATTGGCTTGGAATTTTGTGATGAAATTTTGGTCGAGTGTTGCAAACACATAAGGCTACCGGTATATAAAATTTCATAAATTTTCGAGGTGTTTTGATTGCGTTTTCGGGTACAGATTTCAGATGTATTTTCTGGACAGTTTTCTGTCAGTTTGAGAATTATGGACATGAATGTCTCGACTGAGTTCTTAGACGCTTATAAACGAATTGAAAAGGCTAAGAAAGATATTTATGATATTTTGCATCCCTTGGATACATGGATTCATTGTTTGAAGTGTCAAGGTCTTGGTCACAAAGAATATCAATGCCCTAATGAAGATTACGTTTCTAAGGAAGAACATGCATTGTTCTTTGCACCAGTGATTGAAGAGGGTAAGTTATCTTTGGATAGTTTCATTTCTATAGTTCCCTCGTCGGATCAAGCTACCGTCCATCATGAATCTTTGAATTGTCCCACTCCCCAAGATCCATCCTTTGACATTCAAGACGACTTAAAGATTGCATCTTTGGCTTGTACCACCACAAAGGTCCGATCTTTGCTGCCCCATGTATGACTAAAGCTCCAAGGAAGCGTTGGGTACCACCATATGACGCTACTCCTACTGATTTTTGTTGTCCGGCGGTAATTCTTGGCAACACACGTCCAATAGAGTTGTGTATGCTACTGCTGTCTTTCATCCGTGAACTTAAATTAATGGATCATGGATTTCGCGCGTGGATGATTGCTTGGCTACGACAAAATTGAGACAAGTTTTTTTCTACAAGGGGAGTATGATATGAAATAGGATAATAATTATGTAGTATTCTAGTTCTGTTAGAATTCTATGTCATTTAGGGTTTTATTTTAAGTAAGTGTTTAAATGATAAAGGAATCCTATTATGAGTAGGAGTCTAATTCCTTATCATTGAGTCTTAATAATTAATTATGTTAGGCGTGTGAATTATTAGGTTTAGGCGTGTGATTAGGTTAAGTTATCTTGTTAAGTTATCTTTTATCTTTAAGCTTTACTAGTCCTAGTAGGTTTAGGAAAATCTTGTAATATATATAGGATTTTCGGCCATCTTAATAAAGTAGTTGATGTTTTGAGTTTAACCTATTCCTTGTGGAATTAACGTTTTAGGAGTGAATCCAAGTTTAAGCAGTGAATGCAAACCCAGTTATTATCACCCTTGGTTAGGAGTTGATAATTTCATATCCTTGAACTTCTTGTGCGTGAGGCATAGGATTTTCGAACCTAAGTCTTGAATTAACATTCAAGATTCACTTTCTTGGTTAAAGAATCAACCAAGAACACAAAAAAATACATTCTTTCATTCAAGATTCATTAAAGAAAACCTAAAGAACTAATCTTTTCATTCAAGAACTTAAGTATAGCCTTCAATTTCACATCAAAAGGCCTCACGAAAAGGGAGCAGATTTTCAAGACAAGTTGTGAAGTGGGAAGCAAGAAATGTTCACTTGTGATAGATAGTGGGAGTTGCGCCAATCTAGTATCCTTAAACATGGTTAAGGAAATGAAGCTTCCATTGATCCAGCATCCAAAACCCTACCTTCTTCAATGGGTTAATCATAAAACTTCAATTGAAATTTCTAACCAAGCACTAATTTGTTTTTCTTTTGGCAGCTATTATGAGGATAAGGTGCTTTGTGATGTGTTACCCATGGAGGCTTGTGAAATCTTATTAGGAAGGCCTTGGATGTATGATAGGCGTGTGCAACATGATGGTTATGAAAACACTTATAGCCTCAAAACAAACCATCAATCCATTACACTTGAACCATTCATTTTGAAACCAAAATCCACTGAAAATAGTGAGCTACATGAAAACCATTTGAGTGCAAACCTTATACCAATAAAAGAAAAGACCGAAAAAAAGAAAAACCAAGAAAGAATCCAAGAAGGGGAGTGTACTAGCAATGAATTTCATGTTTCAGGTGAAAAAGAGAAGAAGATTCGAGGACGAATCTTACTTCAAGAAGGGGAGAATGAAGCATATGCATTTGACCTGATCTTGAAATTAATCATAAGTTTGTTTAATTTCTGGGTTTGGTTAATATTGAGGATTATTAAGGTCTTTAAGGGCTTAAATTGTCCTAATCAAGGTGATAACAAGCTTAACTAGCTCGGTTTGTCCTAAAACTCTACTTAAGCATCTTAATTAGGTTAATCTTTTGTTAATCTCTACTTAAGCAAGATTAACTAATACTAATGACACCTTAATCATCATTATGTATTGGTAATCAAGTTTAGTAAGTGATTAAGTAGCCTAATTACATGTTTAAGCTAAGTAATCATGTTTAAGAGTTAAGCTAGTTTAGCTCCTTGTAATCCGGTTTCTAAGCAAGCTTTAGGAGATGTTTTTGCTGCATTTTGGTGCCACCTCAAGCTGAATTGAAGACTTAGGGAAGAGTAGAAGGCCACATGAAGTTCACATGGGCTAAAGAAGCCATAGCAAATGAGAAGAAGAGACTTCATTGCAAGGAAAGCAATCTGCCCAGCATCTCACGTTCAACAACATCATTTTCTTCTATTTTGGGCAATGATCATTCCTTCTCAAATTGGCTTGAAATTTTGAGGATATTTACTTTAAGATATCTATTTTAATGTCCAATTGGTAGTTTTTCTATTTTCACTCGTCCAATAGGGTAGCTAAGCTAATTATTAGAAGTGTGCTGTAATGGTTGTAATTTTTGTTTCTTCTATTTTATTAGCCTAGTTGGCATAGCTAACGTCGTCCAAATGAGCTGATTTCTGGACATGTTGTAGCCATATAAGTTAGCTTTGTACTCCTTTTACAATTAAGTCATTTGAATGAAAATTGAAGCTTTTATGCTTGAAACACTAAGCTGTGTGCTTATTGTATTTCCGGTCAGTTTAGACCTTTATCAAATCTTTGCTTAATTCTTTCACTTAATCGTTGAATTGGTGGATGAAACTCAAAGTAGATGCAAGTTAGAAGCTTATTGTTATAACTTGATCTTAGATTGGTGGTATTTGGTTTGTGAAAGTTGGTGGTTGTTCAATAAAATTGAACCGGTTTGTAACAAACACTTATGTTCTCTTTCTTTGTTCTTGTTTCTTTCTTTGAATGCTCTTGAATGCTTAATCAATATGTATCAATATAAAGATTGAATCTTTCAACAATTCAATATTAAGATTCAATCTTTATGCCCTATTTCATATAAAGATCGAATATTTAAACAAGTACATGGGGATTCGGGTGTTTTGAGACTTGTTATGGATTTTACTATCCACGAACACATCATTTGCTTTATAATTCTTTTTTTAGTTGTTGAATGATATAGGGGTCCTATTATGTTTGTGAGTCTGATTCCCTCAAATCAGGTGTGTGTGTTTTAATTCAACAACTCGAGTGCATTGCATTGAATTTACAAATTGAGGGTTGTGTGGATCCTAATAGAGGTTAATAAAAGATCCTCTAGTTCTCGAGCTAACAACAAACCCTATTCAATATAAAGATTCAATCTTTATGCCCTATTTCATATAAAGATTGAATCTTTCAACAATTCAATATAAAGATTCAATCTTTATGCCCTATTTCATATAAAGATCGAATATTTCAACAAGTACAAGGGGATTCGGGTGTTTTGAGACTTGTTATGGATTTTACTATCCACAAATACATCATTTGCTTTATAATTCTTTTTTAGTTGTTGAATGATATAGGGGTCCTATTATGTTTGTGAGTCTTATTCCCTCAAATCAGGTGTGTGTTTTAATTTAACAATTCGAGTGCATTGCATTGAATTTACAAATTGAGGGTTGTGTGGATCCTAATAGAGGTTAATAAAAGATCCTCTAGTTCTCGAACTAACAACAAAGCCTATTCAATATAAAGATTCAATCTTTATGCCCTATTTCATATAAAGATCGAATCTTTCAACAATTCAATATAAAGATTCAATCTTTATGCCCTATTTCACATAAAGATCGAATATTTCAACAAGTACAAGGGGATTCGGGTGTTTTGATACTTGTTATTGATTTTACTAACCACGAACACATCATTTGCTTTATAATTCTTTTTTTAGTTGTTGAATGATATAGGGGTCCTATTATGTTTGTGACTCTAATTCCCTTAAATTAGGTGTGAATGTGTTTTAGTTTAACAATTCGAGTGCATTGCACTGAATTTACAAATTGAGGGGTGTGTGGATCCTAATAGAGGTTAATAAAAGATCCTCTAGTTCTCGAGCTAACAACAAAGCCAATTCAATATAAAGATTCAATCTTTATGCCCTATTTCATATAAAGATTGAATCTTTCAACAATTCAATATAAAGATTCAATCTTTATGCCCTATTTCATATAAAGATCGAATATTTTAACAAGTACATGTGATGCAGGAGCATCTAGCTTAAACAATCAAGGTCTTCTTCTACATGATCAAAAGGAGAACATGGTAAAGGAGGTGCAATTTCTTAGCCTAACTAGCTCGGTTTATCCTAAAACCTTACTTAAGCAACTTGATTAGGCTAATCCTATGTTAATCTCTACTTAAACAAGATTAACTAATACTAATGACACCTTAATCATCATTATGTATTGGTAATTAAGTTTAGTAAGTGATTAGTAGCCTAATTACATACTTAAGTTATGTTAATCATGCTTTAAGAGCTAAGCTAGTTTAAGGTTAGTTAGTTCGGTTCTTTAAGCTTTCTTTAGGACTTGTTTTTGCTGCAATTTGGTGCCACCACCTACTGAATTGAAGACTTAGGGAAGAGGAGAAGCCCACATGAAGTTCACATGGGCAAAAGAAAGCATAGCAAATGAGCATAGGAGACTTCATGGCAAGGGAACCAAGCTGCCCAGTTCACACGTCCAGCCTTCCTTCACTTTGAAGCTTTTGGGCAACCATCATTTGAGCTGCAAATTGGACAAGCTTTTGAGGAGTAATAGTTTAATATGTTTACTTTAGTATTCCATTGGTAGTTCGTCTGTTTTGTAACTTCCAATAGGGAATTAAGCTAGTTTTTAGAAAGTGTGCTGAACAGTTTGTAATTTTTGTTTCATGTATTTTATTGGCTTAGTTGGCGTAGCTCTTGTGGTCCAAATCAGCTGATGTTTGGACACAAGGTAGATATATAAGTTAGCTTTGTAATCCTTTTGGAATTAAGTCATTTGAATGAAAATTGAGAGTTTTATGCTCAAAACACTAAGCTGTGTGCTTATTGTCTTTCTGGTCAGTTTCGACCATTATCAAATCTTTGCTTAATTCTTTCACTTAATCGTTGAATTGGTGAATGAAACTCAAAGTGGATGCAAGTTAGAAGCTTATTGTTATAACTTGATCTTAGATTGGTGGTATTTGGGTAGTGAAAGTGGTGGTTGTTCAATCTAATTGAACCGGTTTGTAACAACTTTTATGTTCTCTTTCTTTGTTCTTGTTTCTTTCTTTGAATGCTCTTGAATGCTTAATCAATATGTATCAACATGGGGATTCGGGTGTTTTGAGACTTGTTATGGATTTTATTATCCACGAACACATCATTTGCTTTATAATCTTTTTTTAGTTGTTGAATGATATAGGGGTCCTATTATGTTTGTGAGTCTAATTCCCTCAAATCAGGTGTGTGTGTTTTAATTCAACAACTCGAGTGCATTGCATTGAATTTCACAAATTGAGGGTTGTGTGGATCCTAATAGAGGTTAATAAAAAATCCTCTAGTTCTCGAGCTAACAACAAAGCCTATTCAATATAAAGATTCAATCTTTATGCCCTATTTCATATAAAGATCGAATCTTTCAACAATTCAATATAAAGATTCAATCTTTATGCCCTATTTCACATAAAGATCGAATATTTCAACAAGTAAAAGGGGATTCGGGTGTTTTGATACTTGTTATTGATTTTACTAACCACGAACACATCATTTGCTTTATAATTCTTTTTTTAGTTGTTGAATGATATAGGGGTCCTATTATGTTTGTGACTCTAATTCCCTTAAATTAGGTGTGAATGTGTTTTTGATGTATTTAATCTTCTAAGATCAAATAACAAGTGCGGAAGCTAACATAAATAAAGGATAGAACTTAGTTGATTTTCGATAAAGAATTTAATCACCACGAATATCAAACTAAGGGTTTGATAGGCTTTTATGTCAATTCTATAAAGAATTTAATCACCAAGAATAACATAAAAGGTTCGAATTGTTTGATTAGCATAAAGGCAAAGCCACCAACTAAACAAAACAAAACTGGATAGTACTTAGTTTATTCAATGATAAAGGCTAAGCCACCACAAGGAATAATACTAAGGGTTTTGAATGCATAAAGGCTAAGCCACCAGCACTCAAGAGGATTTGGGTAAACACTCAAACTCACAAAATTATTATTTTTCACCATCTAAATTCGAACTACATAGACCCTATTTATACTAGTTTAATTATGCTAATCCTAGTAGGAAAGAAATAACCTAATGCTACTAGGAAAACATAATAAACTATAACCCTAATAGGCTTAGGACAAGTCCCTAAGTCCTAGACTCTCTAGACTCTTTGAATCATGTAAAATCCATCGTTTTAAGAACGTAGGCAAAACCATGATTCCTAATACAAGTAGAACTAGGAAAGCAATAAAGATATGAGTTCTAACATAACTAGAACTCTACACACTTCTATTTGACATCATGCCTCAAGAGTATCCAAGAACAAGTATCCACATCATCTCATGCATCATACTCCCCTTCTTGAAAAAATACGTCCACGGATTTTGCCATTTGCGGAGATTTGATCCATAAATTTTCCTGTAACCTGCCCAGAACTTTGATGCAAGTAAAAGTGACGAATACCAGGAAAAAACTCGAAATCATGTGAAATTTTTTCAGGTCCTAGATCTATGTGTCTGCAATACTCGACCGAAATTTCAGTCAAAAATTCAAAGCCAATTGTTCGCAGTTTTAAATCTCGCAACACTGTGCCAGATTAACCCGGTTTTTGACCAATTCGAAAAATCAGTCTTGAACATATATCAAATCAACTTCAAACCTTACGAAATTGTAGGATAGCAAAGTAGACAAATAGTAGTCAAATTTAGGATCAAGAATCACCCAAAAATTCTTTTGGAGGTGGGAGAACGAAGCTCTCAAATTTACCCCAAAAAACTGGCTGTTACGGGAAGTTTTTTTCTTGGATGTTTTTGTGGATCTTGGATGATTTTCTTTCACCACTTGACAATGAATAATGATGTCCTTTCATGAAACTTTGTGAAAAATCAAAAATCTTGGAAAAAAGATTTGATCGTTAAGACTTTCTTGAAGATCTAATACTCCCCCTTAGAGGCAAAAAATTTCGAGCAATAGTATGAACTGGATGAAAGCTCGAGAGGCCTTCTTCAATGGATGTCACCAAAGCTCTTGATACCATATGATGTATTTAATCTTCTAAGATCAAATAACAAGTGCGGAAGCTAACAGAAATAAAGGATAGAACTTAGTTGATTTTCGATAAAGAATTAATCACCACGAATATCAAACTAAGGGTTTGATAGGCTTTTATGTCAATTCCATAAAGAATTTAATCACCAAGAATAACATAAAAGGTTCGAATTGTTTGATTAGCATAAAGGCAAAGCCACCAACTAAACAAAACAAAACTGGATAGTACTTAGTTTATTCAATGATAAAGGCTAAGCCACCACAAGGAATGATACTAAGGGTTTTGAATGCATAAAGGCTAAGCCACCAGCACTCAAGAGGATTTGGGTAAACACTCAAACTCACAAAATTATTATTTTTACCATCTAAATTCGAACTACATAGACCCTATTTATACTAGTTTAATTATGCTAATCCTAGTAGGAAAGAAATAACCTAATGCTACTAGGAAAACATAATAAACTATAACCCTAATAGGCTTAGGACAAGTCCCTAAGTCCTAGACTCTCTAGACTCTTTGAATTATGTAAAATCCATCGTTTTAAGAACGTAGGCAAAACCATGATTCCTAATACAAGTAGAACTAGGAAAGCAATAAAGATATGAGTTCTAACATAACTAGAACTCTACACACTTCTATTTGACATCATGCCTCAAGAGTATCCAAGAACAAGTATCCACATCATCTCATGCATCAGTTTTAGTTTAACAATTCGAGTGCATTGCATTGAATTTACAAATTGAGGGTTGTGTGGATCCTAATAGAGGTTAATAAAAGATCCTCTAGTTCTCGAGCTAACAACAAAGCCTATTCAATATAAAGATTCAATCTTTATCCCTATTTCATATAAAGATCGAATCTTTCAACAATTCAATATAATGATTCAATCTTTATGCCCTATTTCATATAAAGATCGAATTTTCAACAATTCAATATAAAGATTCAATCTTTATGCCCTATTTCATATAAAGATCGAATCTTTCAACAAGTACAAGGGTTCGGGTGTTTTGAGACTTGTTATTGATTTTACTAACCACGAACACATCATTTGCTTTATAATTCTTTTTTTAGTTGTTGAATGATATAGGGGTCCTATTATGTTTGTGAGTCTAATTCCCTCAAATTAGGTGTGTATGAGTTTTAATTTAACAATTCGAGTGCATTGCATTGAATTTACAAATTGAGGGTTGTGTGGATCCAATTAGAGGTTAATAAAAGATCCTCTAGTTCTCGAGCTAACAACAAAGCCAATTCAATATAAAGATTCAATCTTTATGCCCTATTCCATATAAAGATTGAATCTTTTAACAATTCAATATAAAGATTTCAATCTTTAATGCCCTATTTCATATAAAGTCGAATATTTCAACAAGTACAAGGGATTCGGGTGTTTTGAACTTGTATTGATTTTACTATCCACGGAACACATCATTTGCTTTATAATTCTTTTTTTAGTTGTGAATGATATAGGGTCCCTATTATGTTTGTGAGTCTATTCCCTCAAATAGGTGTGATGTGTTTTAATTAACAACTCGAGTGCATTGCATTGAATTTACAAATTGAGGGTGTGTGGATCCTAATAGAGTAATAGAATCTCTAGTTCTCGAGCTAACAACAAACCTATTCAATATAAAGATTCAATCTTTATGCCTATTTTATAAAGATTGAATCTTTCAACAATTCAATATAAAGATTCAATCTTATGCCCTATTTCATATAAGATCGAATATTTCAAACAAGTACAGGGGATTCGGTGTTTTGAGACTTGTTATGGATTTACTATCCCAAACATCATTTGCTTTTAATTCTTTTTTAGTTGTTGAATGATATAGGGTCCTATTATGTTTGTGAGTCTAATTCCCTCAAATCAGTCGTGCGTGTATTTTAATTTAATAATTCAAGTGCATTGCATTGAATTAC
Organism: Beta vulgaris subsp. vulgaris; assembly: GCF_026745355.1. Classification (NCBI taxonomy): domain Eukaryota; kingdom Viridiplantae; phylum Streptophyta; class Magnoliopsida; order Caryophyllales; family Amaranthaceae; genus Beta; species Beta vulgaris. The sequence continues at coordinate 703,049 of NW_026611043.1, read as the reverse complement.
AAATGAGGTGTGTGGATCCTAATAGAGCGTTAATAAAAGATCCTCTAGTTCTCGGTAACAACAAAGCCTATTCAATATAAAGATTCAATCTTTATGCCTATTTCATATAGATCAATCTTTCAACAATTCAATATAAGATTCAATCTTTATGCCCTTTTCATAAAGACGAATATTTCAACAAGTACAAGGGGATTCGGGTGTTTGAACTTGTTATTGATTTTACTACCACGAACACATCATTTGCTTTATAATTCTTTTTTTGTTGTTAATATATAGGGTCCTATTATGTTTGTGATCTAATTCCCTAAATAGGTGTTGTGTGTTTTATTAACAATTCGAGTGCATTGCATGAATTTACAAATTGAGGTTGTGTGGATCCTAATAGAGGTTAATAAAAGATCCTCTAGTTCTCGAGCTAACAACAAAGCCATTCAATATAAAGATTCAATCTTTATGCCTATTTCATATAAAGATGAATTTTAACAATTCAATAAAGATTCAATCTTTATGCCCTTATTCATATAAAGATCGAATATTTAACAAGTACAGGGATTCGGGTGTTTTGAGACTTGTTATGGATTTATTATCCACGACAACATCATTTGCTTTATAATCTTTTTTTAGTTGTTGAATGATATAGGGGTCCTATTATGTTTGTGATCTTATTCCCTCAAATCAGGTGTGTTGTTTTAATTCAACAACTCGAGTGCATTGCATTGAATTTCACAAATTGAGGGTTGTGTGGATCCTAATAGAGGTTAATAAAAAATCCTCTAGTTCTCGAGCTAAGAACAAAGCCTATTCAATATAAAGTTCAATCGTTATGCCCTATTTCATATAAAGATCGAATCTTTCAACAATTCAATATAAAGATTCAATCTTTATGCCCTATTTCACATAAAGATCGAATATTTCAACAAGTAAAAGGGGATTCGGGTGTTTTGATACTTGTTATTGATTTTACTAACAACGAACACATCATTTGCTTTATAATTCTTGAAGCATATGCATTTGACCTGATCTTGAAATTAATCATAAGTTTGTTTAATTTCTGGGTTTGGTTAATATTGAGGATTATTAAGGTCTTTAAGGGCTTAAATTGTCCTAATCAAGGTGATAACAAGCTTAACTAGCTCGGTTTGTCCTAAAACTCTACTTAAGCATCTTAATTAGGTTAATCTTTTGTTAATCTCTACTTAAGCAAGATTAACTAATACTAATGACACCTTAATCATCATTATGTATTGGTAATCAAGTTTAGTAAGTGATTAAGTAGCCTAATTACATGTTTAAGCTAAGCTAATCATGTTTAAGAGTTAAGCTAGTTTAGCTCCTTGTAATCCGGTTTCTAAGCAAGCTTTAGGAGATGTTTTTGCTGCATTTTGGTGCCACCTCAAGCTGAATTGAAGACTTAAGGAAGAGTAGAGCACATGTGAAGTTCACATGGGCTAAAGAAGCCATACAAATGAGAAGAAGAGACTTCATCCAAGGAAAGCAATGCTGCCCAGCATCTCACGTTCAGCACATCATTTTCTTCTGTTTTGGGCAATGATCATTCCTTCTCCAATTGGCTTGAGCTTTTGAGGATATTTACTTTAAGATATTATTTTAATGTCCAATTGGTAGTTTTTCTGTTTTCACTCGTCCAATAGGGTAGCTAAGCTAATTATTAGAAGTGTGCTGTAATGGTTGTAATTTTTTTCTTCTATTTTATTAGCCTAGTTGGCATAGCTAAAGTCGTCCAAATGAGCTGATTTTTGGACATGTTGTAGCCATATAAGTTAGCTTTGTACTCCTTTTGGAATTAAGTCATTTGAATGAAAATTGAAGCTTTTATGCTTGAAAACTAAAGCTGTGTGCTTATTGTATTTCGGTCAGTTTAGACCTTTATCAAATCTTTGCTTAATTCTTTCACTTAATCGTTGAATTGGTGATGAAACTCAAAGTAGATGCAAGTTAGAAGCTTATTGTTATAACTTGATCTTAGATTGGTGGTATTTGGTTAGTGAAAGTGGTGGTTGTTCAATCTAATTGAACCGGTTTGTAACAACACTTTATGTTCTCTTTCTTTGTTCTTGTTTCTTTCTTTGAATGCTCTTGAATCTTAATCAATATGTATCATTTGGTATCAGAGCTGTAGGTTGGTTAAGAGCATTCTAATTCATCCCTTAAACACATTAAACACACATAAAAAAACCCAAACACAATCCCCCCCAAAACCGAACCTATTCTAAGCCCAAACACACTTCTTTTCTTTTTCTAGCCTAACTTTCATTGAGGTTGAATCAATCATGAGTGGAGGTGAAGAAAATCAGTTTAGAAGGGGTATGAACTTGAGTGAAGCAAGGTTGGTAGGAGTGGAGAATCAAATAGCCACTTTAAGTGAACAAATGGCTAATTTGATGACTGTTGTTAGAAGGGTTTAGAGGACCTTTAAGGAAGAAAATGTGGAGGATGAAGGTGTAGCTTATGATAGTAGTGAGGAGGTTCTTTCTGAATCTTCAAGAACTAGGAGAAAACCACAAAAGAAAGATGATTTTAGAGACATTAAGTTAGAAGTTCCTGAGTTTGATGGAAACCTTAATCCAGATGCTTATTTGGAGTGGGTTTCAAGGTGTGAGAGGATCTTTGAACTTAAGGAGTATGATGATGTTAAATCTTTCAAGGTTGCTGTAGCTAAGCTAAAGGGTATGCATCCCTTTGGTGGGAGAATGTTGTATTAGCTAGAATAGAAACAAAAGCCTAAATCAAGAGTTGGAGTAAGCTAAAAAAGAAAATGAGGGAGAAGTTTTTACCATCTACTTACACCTTGATTTGATATAACAATTGCGAATTCTCAAGACCATAAAGGGGTAGAACATTACATCCATGAGTTTGAAAATTGTTAATGAAATTGATGTACAGAAAGAGAGAGCAAACTATGGCACGTTTCTAGGAGGATTAGAAAAGAATTAGGAGGAAGGTGGAGTTACAACCTTATTCTACCTTAGATGAACTCTTCAAGTTTGCTTTAAAAGTGGAGAAACATTTAAAGGAGAAGAAGAAGATGGCGTGGAGAGATAACAAGGAGGAAGACTCATCTTACACTCCACAAGATGAACCAAAGAAGCTCACAAAGAAGGAGGATGTCAAGTGCTACAAATGCCAAGGTTATGGCCATTATGCAACAAAATGTCCTAACAAGAGAGTCATGACTCTTGTAGACATTCAAGCCATAGAAGAAGAAGCATCCAAGCAACAAGAAGAAGAGGAGCAGGTGGAAGAAGTGGTGATTGAACCAATCCAAGAAGGTCCATTACTCATAACAAGAAGATTACTCCATGAAGGGGGTGCTCCAAAGGCCTCACGAAAAGGGAGCAGATTTTCAAGACAAGTTGTGAAGTGGAAAGCAAGAAATGTTCACTTGTGATAGATAGTGGGAGTTTGCCCAATCTAGTGTCCTTAAACATGGTTAAGGAAATGAAGCTTCCATTGATCCAGCATCCAAAACCCTACCTTCTTCAATGGGTTAATCATGAAACTTCAATTGAAATTTCTAACCAAGCACTAATTTGTTTTTCTTTTGGCAGCTATTATGAAGATAAAGTGCTTTGTGATGTGTTACCCATGGAGGCTTGTGAAATCTTATTAGGAAGGCCTTGGATGTATGATAGGCGTGTGCAACATGATGGTTATGAAAACACTTATAGCCTCAAAACAAACCATCAATCCATTACACTTGAACCATTCATTTTGAAACCAAAATCCACTGAAAATAGTGAGCTACATGAAAACAATTTGAGTGCAAACCTTATACCAATAAAAGAAAAGACTGAAAAAAGGAAAAACCAAGAAAGAATTCAAGAAGGGGAGTGCACTAACAATAAATTTCATGTTTCAGGTGAAAAAGAGAACAAGATTCGAGGACGAATCTTACTTCAAGAAGGGGAGAATGAAGCATATGCATTTGACCTGATCTTGAAATTAATCATAAGTTTGTTTAATTTCTGGGTTTGGTTAATATTGAGGATTATTAAGGTCTTTAAGGGCTTAAATTGTCCTAATCAAGGTGATAACAAGCTTAACTAGCTCGGTTTGTCCTAAAACTCTACTTAAGCATCTTAATTAGGTTAATCTTTTGTTAATCTCTACTTAAGCAAGATTAACTAATACTAATGACACCTTAATCATCATTATGTATTGGTAATCAAGTTTAGTAAGTGATTAAGTAGCCTAATTACATGTTTAAGCTAAGCTAATCATGTTTAAGAGTTAAGCTAGTTTAGCTCCTTGTAATCCGGTTTCTAAGCAAGCTTTAGGAGATTTTTTGCTGCATTTTGGTGCCACCTCAAGCTGAATTGAAGACTTAGGAAGAGTAGAAAGCACATGTGAAGTTCACATGGGCTAAAGAAGCCATACAAATGAGAAGAGAGACTTCATGCAAGGAAAGCAATGCTGCCCAGCATCTCACGTTCACACATCTTTTCTTCTGTTTTGGGTAATGATCATTCCTTCTCCAATTGGCTTGAGCTTTTGAGGATATTTACTTTAAGATATTTATTTTAATGTCCAATTGGTAGTTCTTCTGTTTTCACTCGTCCAATAGGGTAGCTAAGCTAATTATTAGAAGTGTGCTGTAATGGTTGTAATTTTTGTTTCTTCTATTTTATTAGCCTAGTTGGCATAGCTAAAGTCGTCCAAATGAGCTGATTTTTGGACATGTTGTAGCCATATAAGTTAGCTTTGTACTCCTTTTGGAATTAAGTCATTTGAATGAAAATTGAAGCTTTTATGCTTGAAACACTAAGCTGTGTGCTTATTGTATTTCCGGTCAGTTTAGACCATTATCAAATCTTTGCTTAATTCTTTCACTTAATCGTTGAATTAGTGATGAAACTCAAAGTAGATGCAAGTTAGAAGCTTATTGTTATAACTTGATCTTAGATTGGTGGTATTTGGTTTGTGAAAGTGGTGGTTGTTCAATCTAATTGAACCGGTTTGTAACAAACACTTATGTTCTCTTTCTTTGTTCTTGTTTCTTTCTTTGAATGCTCTTGAATGCTTAATCAATATGTATCATTTGGTATCAGAGCTGTAGGTTGATTAAGAGCATTCTAATTCATCCCTAAACACATTAAACACACAACAAAACCCAAACACAATCCCCCCCAAAACCGAACCTAATTCTAAGCCAAACACACTTCTTTTCTTTCTTTCTAGCCTATTCTTTTGAGGTTGAATCAATCATGAGTGGAGGTGAAGAAAATCAGTTTAGAAGAGGATGAACTTGAGTGAAGCAAGGTTGGTAGGAGTGGAGAATCAAATAGCCACTTAAGTGAACAAATGGCTAATTTGATGACTGTTGTTAGAGAGGGGTTTAAGAGGCCTTTAAGGAGAGAAATGTGGAGGATGAAGGGTAGCTTATGATAGTAGTGAGGAGGTTCTTTCTGAATCTTCAAGAACTAGGAGAAAACCACAAAAGAAAGATGATTTTAGAGACATTAAGTTAGAAGTTCCTGAGTTTGATGGAAACCTTAATCCAGATGCTTTTTGGAGTGGGTTTCAAGGTGTGAAGGATCTTTGAACTTAAGGAGTATGATGATTAAATTTTAAAGTTGCTGTAGCTAAGCTAAAGGGGTATGCATCCCTTTGGTGGGAGAATGTTGTATAGCTAGAGTAGAAAACAAAGCCTAAAATCAAGAGTTGGTTAACTTAAAAAGAAAATGAAGAGAAGTTTTTACCATCTACTTATACTCTTATTTATATAACCAACTTGCTGAATTGTCTCAAGATCATAAAGGTGTAGAACATTACATCATGAGTTTGAGAAATAATGTGATGAAACTTGATGTTCAAGAGAGGAGGAGCAAACATGTCACGTTTTCTAGGAGGTTAGAAAAGACATTAGGAGGAAGGTGGATTGCAACCTTACTCTACTTTGGATGAACTTTTCAGATTACCATAAAGTGGAGAAACATCAAAAGGAGAAGAAGAAGATGGCGTGGAGAGATAACAAGGAGGAAGACTCATCTTACACTCCACAAGATGAACCAAAGAAGCTCACAAAGAAGGAGGATGTCAAGTGCTACAAATGCCAAGGCTATGGCCATTATGCAACAAAATGTCCTAACAAGAGAGTCATGACTCTTGTAGACATTCAAGCCATAGAAGAAGAAGCATCCAAGCAACAAGAAGAAGAGGAGCAGGTGGAAGAAGTGGTGATTGAACCAATCCAAGAAGGTCCATTACTCATAACAAGAAGATTACTCCATGAAGAGGGGTGCTCCAAAGGCCTCACGAAAAGGGAGCAGATTTTCAAGACAAGTTGTGAAGTGGAAGCAAGAAATGTTCACTTGTGATAGATAGTGGGAGTTGCGCCAATCTAGTATCCTTAAACATGGTTAAGGAAATGAAGCTTCCTTGATCCAGCATCCAAAACCCTACCTTCTTCAATGGGTTAATCATGAAACTTCAATTGAAATTTCTAACCAAGCACTAATTTGTTTTTCTTTTGGCAGCTATTATGAAGATAAGGTGCTTTGTGATGTGTTACCCATGGAGGCTTGTGAAATCTTATTAGGAAGGCCTTGGATGTATGATAGGCGTGTGCAACATGATGGTTATGAAAACACTTATAGCCTCAAAACAAACCATCAATCCATTACACTTGAACCATTCATTTTGAAACCAAAATCCACTGAAAATAGTGAGCTACATGAAAACAATTTGAGTGCAAACCTTATACCAATAAAAGAAAAGACTGAAAAAAAGAAAAACCAAGAAAGAATTCAAGAAGGGGAGTGCACTAACAATAAATTTCATGTTTCAGGTGAAAAAGAGAACAAGATTCGAGGACGAATCTTACTTCAAGAAGGGGAGAATGAAGCATATGCATTTGACCTGATCTTGAAATTAATCATAAGTTTGTTTAATTTCTGGGTTTGGTTAATATTGAGGATTATTAAGGTCTTTAAGGGCTTAAATTGTCCTAATCAAGGTGATAACAAGCTTAACTAGCTCGGTTTGTCCTAAAACTCTACTTAAGCATCTTAATTAGGTTAATCTTTTGTTAATCTCTACTTAAGCAAGATTAACTAATACTAATGACACCTTAATCATCATTATGTATTGGTAATCAAGTTTAGTAAGTGATTAAGTAGCCTAATTACATGTTTAAGCTAAGCTAATCATGTTTAAGAGTTAAGCTAGTTTAGCTCCTTGTAATCCGGTTTCTAAGCAAGCTTTAGGAGATGTTTTTGCTGCATTTTGGTGCCACCTCAAGCTGAATTGAAGACTTAGGAAGGTGAAGCACCATGAAGTTCACAGGGCTAAAGAAGCATAGCAAATGAGAAGAAGAAGACTTCATTGCAAGGAAAGCAATCTGCCCAGCTCTCACGTTCAACAACATCATTTTCTTCTATTTTGGGCAATGATCATTCCTTCTCAATTGGCTTGAATTTTGAGGATATTTACTTTAAGATATTATTTTAATGTCCAATTGGTAGTTTTTCTTTTTCACTCGTCCAATAGGGTAGCTAAGCTAATTATTAGAAGTGTGCTGTAATGGTTGTAATTTTTGTTTCTTCTATTTTATTAGCCTAGTTGGCATAGCTAAGTCGTCCAAATGAGCTGATTTTTGGACATGTTGTAGCCATATAAGTTAGCTTTGTACTCCTTTTGCAATTAAGTCATTTGAATGAAAATTGAAGCTTTTATGCTTGAAACACTAAGCTGTGTGCTTATTGTATTTCCGGTCAGTTTAGACCTTTATCAAATCTTTGCTTAATTCTTTCACTTAATCGTTGAATTGTGATGAAACTCAAAGTAGATGCAAGTTAGAAGCTTATTGTTATAACTTGATCTTAGATTGGTGGTATTTGGTTTGTGAAAGTTGGTGGTTGTTCAATAAAATTGAACCGGTTTGTAACAAACACTTATGTTCTCTTTCTTTGTTCTTGTTTCTTTCTTTGAATGCTCTTGAATGCTTAATCAATATGTATCAATATAAAGATTGAATCTTTCAACAATTCAATATTAAGATTCAATCTTTATGCCCTATTTCATATAAAGATCGAATATTTAAACAAGTACATGGGGATTCGGGTGTTTTGAGACTTGTTATGGATTTTACTATCCACGAACACATCATTTGCTTTATAATTCTTTTTTTAGTTGTTGAATGATATAGGGGTCCTATTATGTTGTGAGTCTGATTCCCTCAAATCAGGTGTGGGTGTTTTAATTCAACAACTCGAGTGCATTGCATTGAATTTACAAATTGAGGGTTGTGTGGATCCTAATAGAGGTTAATAAAAGATCCTCTAGTTCTCGAGCTAACAACAAACCCTATTCAATATAAAGATTCAATCTTTATGCCCTATTTCATATAAAGATTGAATCTTTCAACAATTCAATATAAAGATTCAATCTTTATGCCCTATTTCATATAAAGATCGAATATTTCAACAAGTACAAGGGGATTCGGGTGTTTTGAGACTTGTTATTGATTTTACTATCCACAAATACATCATTTGCTTTATAATTCTTTTTTTAGTTGTTGAATGATATAGGGGTCCTATTATGTTTGTGAGTCTTATTCCCTCAAATCAGGTGTGTGTTTTAATTTAACAATTCGAGTGCATTGCATTGAATTTACAAATTGAGGGTTGTGTGGATCCTAATAGAGGTTAATAAAAGATCCTCTAGTTCTCGAGCTAACAACAAAGCCTATTCAATATAAAGATTCAATCTTTATGCCCTATTTCATATAAAGATCGAATCTTTCAACAATTCAATATAAAGATTCAATCTTTATGCCCTATTTCACATAAAGATCGAATATTTCAACAAGTACAAGGGGATTCGGTGTTTTGATACTTGTTATTGATTTTACTAACCACGAACACATCATTTGCTTTATAATTCTTTTTTTAGTTGTTGAATGATATAGGGGTCCTATTATGTTTGTGACTCTAATTCCCTTAAATTAGGTGTGAATGGGTTTTAGTTTAACAATTCGAGTGCATTGCACTGAATTTACAAATTAGGGGTGTGTGGATCCTAATAGAGGTTAATAAAAGATCCTCTAGTTCTCGAGCTAACAACAAAGCCAATTCAATATAAAGATTCAATCTTTATGCCCTATTTCATATAAAGATTGAATCTTTCAACAATTCAATATAAAGATTCAATCTTTATGCCCTATTTCATATAAAGATCGAATATTTTAACAAGTACATGGGGATTCGGGTGTTTTGAGACTTGTTATGGATTTTATAACCACGAACACATCATTTGCTTTATAATCTTTTTTTAGTTGTTGAATGATATAGGGGTCCTATTATGTTTGTGAGTCTAATTCCCTCAAATCAGGTGTGTGTGTTTTTAATTCAACAATTCGAGTGCATTGCATTGAATTTCACAAATTGAGGGTTGTGTGGATCCTAATAGAGGTTAATAAAAAATCCTCTAGTTCTCGAGCTAACAACAAAGCCTATTCAATATAAAGATTCAATCTTTATGCCCTATTTCATATAAAGATCGAATCTTTCAACAATTCAATATAAAGATTCAATCTTTATTCCCTATTTCATATAAAGATCGAATATTTAACAAGTAAAAGGGGATTCGGGTGTTTTGATACTTGTTATTGATTTTACTAACCACGAACACATCATTTGCTTTATAATTCTTTTTTTAGTTGTTGAATGATATAGGGGTCCTATTATGTTTGTGACTCTAATTCCCTTAAATTAGGTGTGAATTGTTTTTGATGTATTTAATCTTCTAAGATCAAATAACAAGTGCGGAAGCTAACAGAAATAAAGGATAGAACTTAGTTGATTTTCGATAAAGAATTTAATCACCACGAATATCATACTAAGGGTTTGATAGGCTTTTATGTCAATTCTATAAAGAATTTAATCACCAAGAATAACATAAAAGGTTCGAATTGTTTGATTAGCATAAAGGCAAAGCCACCAACTAAACAAAACAAAACTGGATAGTACTTAGTTTATTCAATGATAAAGGCTAAGCCACCACAAGGAATAATACTAAGGGTTTTGAATGCATAAAGGCTAAGCCACCAGCACTCAAGAGGATTTGGGTAAACACTCAAACTCACAAATTATATTTTTTCACCATCTAAATTCGAACTACATAGACCCTATTTATACTAGTTTAATTATGCTAATCCTAGTAGGAAATAAATAACCTAATGCTACTAGGAAAACATAATAAACTATAACCCTAATAGGCTTAGGACAAGTCCCTAAGTCCTAGACTCTCTAGACTCTTTGAATCATGTAAAATCCATCGTTTTAAGAACGTAGGCAAAACCATGATTCCTAATACAAGTAGAACTAGGAAAGCAATAAAGATATGAGTTCTAACATAACTAGAACTCTACACACTTCTATTTGACATCATGCCTCAAGAGTATCCAAGAACAAGTATCCACATCATCTCATGCATCATACTCCCCTTCTTGAAAAAATACGTCCACGGATTTTGCCATTTGCGGAGATTTGATCCATAAATTTTCCTGTAACCTGCCCAGAACTTTGATGCAAGTAAAAGTGACGAATACCAGGAAAAACAACTCGAAATCATGTGAAATTTTTTCAGGTCCTAGATCTATGTGTCTGCAATACTCGACCGAAATTTCAGTCAAAAATTCAAAGCCAATTGTTCGCAGTTTTAAATCTCGCAACATTGTGCCAGATTAACCCGGTTTTTGACCAATTCGAAAAATCAGTCTTGAACATATATCAAATCAACTTCAAACCTTACGAAATTGTAGGATAGCAAAGTAGACAAATAGTAGTCAAATTTAGGATCAAGAATCACCCAAAAATTCTTTTGGAGGTGGGAGAACGAAGCTCTCAAATTTACCCCAAAAAACTGGCTGGTACGGGAGGTTTTTTTCTTGGATGTTTTGTGGATCTTGGATGATTTCTTTCACCACTTGACAATGAATAATGATGTCCTTTCATGAAACTTTGTGAAAATCAAAAATCTTGGAAAAAAGATTTGATCGTTAAGACTTTCTTGAAGATCTAATACTCCCCCTTAGAGGCAAAAAATTTCGAGCAATAGTATGAACTGGATGAAAGCTCGAGAGGCCTTCTTCAATGGATGTCACCAAAGCTCTTGATACCATATGATGTATTTAATCTTCTAAGATCAAATAACAAGTGCGGAAGCTAACAGAAATAAAGGATAGAACTTAGTTGATTTTCGATAAAGAATTTAATCACCACGAATATCAAACTAAGGGTTTGATAGGCTTTTATGTCAATACCATAAAGAATTTAATCACCAAGAATAACATAAAAGGTTCGAATTGTTTGATTAGCATAAAGGCAAAGCCACCAACTAAACAAAACAAAACTGGATTGTACTTAGTTTATTCAATGATAAAGGCTAAGTCACCACAAGGAATAATACTAAGGGTTTTGAATGCATAAAGGCTAAGCCACCAGCACTCAAGAGGATTTGGGTAACACTAAAACTCACAAAATTATTATTTTTCACCATCTAAATTCGAACTACATAGACCCTATTTATACTAGTTTAATTATGCTAATCCTAGTAGGAAAGAAATAACCTAATGCTACTAGGAAAACATAATAAACTATAATCCTAATAGGCTTAGGACAAGTCCCTAAGTCCTAGACTCTCTAGACTCTTTGAATTATGTAAAATCCATCGTTTTAAGAACGTAGGCAACCATGATTCCTAATACAAGTAGAACTAGGAAAGCAATAAAGATATGAGTTCTAACATAACTAGAACTCTACACACTTCTATTTGACATCATGCCTCAAGAGTATCCAAGAACAAGTATCCAAATCATCTCATGCATCAGTTTTAGTTTAACAATTCGAGTGCATTGCATTGAATTTACAAATTGAGGGTTGTGTGGATCCTAATAGAGGTTAATAAAAGATCCTCTAGTTCTCGAGCTAACAACAAAGCCTATTCAATATAAAGATTCAATCTTTATGCCCTATTTCATATAAAGATTGAATCTTTCAACAATTCAATATAAAGATTCAATCTTTATGCCCTATTTCATATTAAGATCGAATCTTTCAACAAGTACAAGGGGATTCGGGTGTTTTGAGACTTGTTATGATTTTACTATCCACAAATACATCATTTGCTTTATAATTCTTTTTTTTAGTTGTTGAATGATATAGGGGTCCTATTATGTTTGTGAGTCTGAATTCCCTCAAATCAGGTGTGTGTTTTAATTTACAATTCGAGTGCATTGCATTGAATTTACAAATTGAGGGTTGTGTGGATCCTAATAGAGGTTAATAAAAGATCCTCTAGTTCTCGAGCTAACAACAAAGCCTATTCAATATAAAGATTCAATCTTTATGCCCTATTTCATATAAAGATCGAATCTTTCAACAATTCAATTAAAGATTCAATCTTTATGCCCTATTTCATATAAAGATCGAATATTCAATAAGTACAAGGGGATTCGGGTGTTTTGATACTTGTTATTGATTTTACTAACCACGAACACATCATTTGCTTTATAATTCTTTATATTAGTTGTTGAATGATGTATGGTCCTATTATGTTTGTGACTCTAATTCCCTTATATTAGGTGTGTGTGTGGATTTTTATTTAACAATTCGAGTGCATTGCATGAATTTACAAATTAAGGGTTGTGTGGATCCTAATAGAGGTTAATAAAAGATTTTATAGTTCTCGAGCTAACAACAAAGCCAATTCAATATAAAGATTCAATCTTTATGCCCTATTTCATATAAAGATGAATCTTTCAACAATTCAATATAAAGATTCAATCTTTATGCCCTATTTCATATAAAGATCGAATATTTCAACAAGTACAGGGGATTCGGGTGTTTTGAGACTTGTTATGATTTTACTATCCACGAACACATCATTTGCTTTATAATTCTTTTTTTAGTTGTTGAATGATATAGGGTCCTATTATGTTTGTGAGTCTAATTCCCTCAAATCAGGTGTGTGTGTTTTAATTTAACAATCGAGTGCATTGCATTGAATTTACAAATTGAGGGTTGTGTGGATCCTAATAGAGGTTAATAAAAGATCCTCTAGTTCTCGAGCTAACAACAAAGCCTATTCAATATAAAGATTCAATCTTTATGCCCTATTTCATATAAAGATGAAATCTTTCAACAATTCATATAAGATTCAATCTTTATGCCCTATTTCATATAAAGATCGAATATTTCAACAAGTACAAGGGGATTCATGTGTTTTGAGACTTGTTATGATTTTACTATCAACAAATACATATTGCTTTATAATTCTTTTTTTAGTTGTTGAATGATATAGGGTCCTATTATGTTTGTGAGTCTAATTCCCTCAAATAGGTGTGTGTTTTTAATCTAACAATTCGAGTGCATTGCATTGAATTTACAAATTGAGGGTTGTGTGGATCCTAATAGAGGTTAATAAAAGATCCTCTAGTTCTCGAGCTAACAACAAAGCCTATTCAATATAAAGATTCAATCTTTATGCCCTATTTCATATAAAGATCGAATCTTTCAACAATTCAATATAAAGATTCAATCTTTATGCCTATTTCACATAAAGATCGAATATTTCAACAAGTACAAGGGATTCGGGTGTTTTGAACTTGTTATTGATTTTACTACCACGAACACATCATTTGCTTTATAATTCTTTTTTAGTTGTTGAATGATATAGGGGTCCTATTATGTTTGTGCTCTAATTCCCTAAATTAGGTGTGGTGTGTTTTATTTAACAATTCGAGTGCATTGCATTGAATTTACAAATTGAGGGTTGTGTGGATCCTAATAGAGGTTAATAAAAGATCCTCTAGTTCTCGAGCTAACAACAAAGCCTATTCAATATAAAGATTCAATCTTTATGCCCTATTTCATATAAAGATTGAATCTTTCAACAATTCAATATAAAGATTCAATCTTTATGCCCTATTTCATATAAAGATCGAATATTTCAACAAGTACAAGGGAGATTCGGGTGTTTTGAGACTTGTTATTGATTTTACTATCCACAAACATCATTTGCTTTATAATTTTTTTTTAGTTTTTTAATGATATAGGGGTCCTATTATGTTTGTGAGTCTAATTCCTCAAATAAGGTGTGTGTGTTTTAATTTAACAATTCGAGTGCATTGCATTGAATTTACAAATTGAGGGTTGTGTGGATCCTAATAGAGGTTAATAAAAGATCCTCTAGTTCTCGAGCTAACAACAAAGCCTATTCAATATAAAGATTCAATCTTTATGCCCTATTTCATATAAAGATCGAATCTTTCAACAATTCAATATAAAGATTCAATCTTTATGCCCTATTTCATTAAAGATCGAATCTTTCAACAAGTACAAGGGATTCGGGTGTTTTGAGACTTGTTATTGATTTTACTATCCACGAACACATCATTTGCTTTATAATTTTTTTTTAGTTGTTGAATGATATAGGGGTCCTATTATGTTTGTGAGTCTAATTCCTCAAATTAGGTGTGTGTGTTTTAATTTAACAATTCGAGTGCATTGCATTGAATTTACAAATTGAGGGTTGTGTGGATCCTAATAGAGGTTAATAAAAAGATCCTCTAGTTCTCGAGCTAACAACAAAGCCTATTCAATATAAAGATTCAATCTTTATGCCCTATTTCATATAAAGATCGAATCTTTCAACAATTCAATATAAAGATTCAATCTTTATGCCCTATTTCATATAAAGATCGAATCATTTCAACAAGTACAAGTGAGATTCGGGTGTTTATTGACTTGTTATTGATTTTACTATCCACGAACACATCATTTGCTTTATAATTCTTTTTTTAGTTGTTGAATGATATAGGGGTCCTATTATGTTTGTGAGTCTAATTCCCTTAAATTAGGTGTGTGTGTTTTAATTTAACAATTCGAGTGCATTGCATTGAATTTACAAATTGAGGGTTGTGTGGATCCTAATAGAGGTTAATAAAAGATCCTCTAGTTCTCGAGCTAACAACAAAGCCTATTCAATATAAAGATTCAATCTTTATGCCCTATTTCATATAAAGATCGAATCTTTCAACAATTCAATATAAAGATTCAATCTTTATGCCCTATTTCATAAAAAGATCGAATCTTTCAACAAGTACAAGGGGATTCGGGTGTTTTGAACTTGTTATTGATTTTACTACCACGAACACATCATTTGCTTTATAATTCTTTTTTTATGTTGAATGATATAGGGGTCCTATTATGTTTGTGATCTAATTCCCTAAATTAGGTGTGTGTGTTTTAATTTAACAATTCGAGTGCATTGCATTGAATTTACAAATTGAGGGTGTGTGGATCCTAATAGAGGTTAATAAAAGATCCTCTAGTTCTCGAGCTAACAACAAAGCCTATTCAATATAAAGATTCAATCTTTATGCCCTATTTCATATAAAGATGAATCTTTCAACAATTCAATATAAAGATTCAATCTTTATGCCCTATTTCATATAAAGATCGAATATTTTCAACAAGTACAAGGGATTCGGGTGTTTTGAGACTTGTTATTGATTTTACTATCCACGAACACATCATTTGCTTTATAATTCTTTTTTTAGTTGTTGAATGATATAGGGGTCCTATTATGTTTGTGAGTCTAATTCCTCAAATCAGGTGTGTGTGTTTTAATTAACAATTCGAGTGCATTGCATTGAATTTACAAATTGAGGGTTGTGTGGATCCTAATAGAGGTTAATAAAAGATCCTCTAGTTCTCGAGCTAACAACAAAGCCTATTCAATATAAAGATTCAATCTTTATGCCCTATTTCATATAAAGATCAATCTTTCAACAATTCAATATAAAGATTCAATCTTTATGCCCTATTTCATATAAAGATACGAATATTTCAACAAGTACAAGGGGATTCGGGTGTTTTGAACTTGTATTATTTTTACTACCACGAACACATCATTTGCTTTATAATTCTTTTTTTAGTTGTTGAATGATATAGGGGTCCTATTATGTTTGTGATCTAATTCCCTAAATTAGGTGTGTGTGTTTTAATTTAACAATTCGAGTGCATTGCATTGAATTTACAAATTGAGGGTTGTGTGGATCCTAATAGAGGTTAATAAAAGATCCTCTAGTTCTCGAGCTAACAACAAAGCCTATTCAATATAAAGATTCAATCTTTATGCCCTATTTCATATAAAGATCGAATCTTTCAACAATTCAATATAAAGATTCAATCTTTATGCCCTATTTCAATAAAGATCGAATTTTCAACAAGTACAAGGGATTCGGGTGTTTTGAGACTTGTTATTGATTTTACTACCACGAACACATCATTTGCTTTATAATTCTTTTTTTAGTTGTTGAATGATATAGGGGTCCTATTATGTTTGTGATTCTAATTCCCTAAATTAGGTGTGTGTGTTTTAATTTAACAATTCGAGTGCATTGCATGAATTTACAAATTGAGGGTGTGTGGATCCTAATAGAGGTTAATAAAAGATCCTCTAGTTCTCGAGCTAACAACAAAGCCTATTCAATATAAAGATTCAATCTTTATGCCCTATTTCATATAAAGATGAAATCTTTCAACAATTCAATATAAAGATTCAATCTTTATGCCCTATTTCATATAAAGATCGAATTTTCAACAAGTACAAGGGGATTCGGGTGTTTTGAGACTTGTTATTGATTTTACTATCCACGAACACATCATTTGCTTTATAATTCTTTTTTTAGTTGTTGAATGATATAGGGGTCCTATTATGTTTGTGAGTCTAATTCCCTCAAATCAGGTGTGTGTTTTAATTTAACAATTCGAGTGCATTGCATTGAATTTACAAATTGAGGGTTGTGTGGATCCTAATAGAGGTTAATAAAAGATCCTCTAGTTCTCGAGCTAAAACAAAGCCTATTCAATATAAAGATTCAATCTTTATGCCCTATTTCATATAAAGATCGAATCTTTCAACAATTCAATATAAAGATTCAATCTTTATGCCCTATTTCATATAAAGAGATCGAATTTTCAACAAGTACAAGGGGATTCGGGTGTTTTGAGACTTGTTATTGATTTTACTACCACGAACACATCATTTGCTTTATAATTCTTTTTTTAGTTGTTGAATGATATAGGGGTCCTATTATGTTTGTGATCTAATTCCCTAAATTAGGTGTGTGTGTTTTTAATTTAACAATTCGAGTGCATTGCATTGAATTTACAAATTGAGGGTTGTGTGGATCCTAATAGAGGTTAATAAAAGATCCTCTAGTTCTCGAGCTAACAACAAAGCCTATTCAATATAAAGATTCAATCTTTATGCCCTATTTCATATAAAGATCGAATCTTTCAACAATTCAATATAAAGATTCAATCTTTATGCCCTATTTCAATAAAGATCGAATATTTCAACAAGTACAAGGGATTCGGGTGTTTTGAGACTTGTTATTGATTTTACTACCACGAACACATCATTTGCTTTATAATTCTTTTTTTAGTTGTTGAATGATATAGGGTCCTATTATGTTTGTGATTTAATTCCCTAAATTAGGTGTGTGTGTTTTAATTTAACAATTCGAGTGCATTGCATTGAATTTACAAATTGAGGGTTGTGTGGATCCTAATAGAGGTTAATAAAAGATCCTCTAGTTCTCGAGCTAACAACAAAGCCTATTCAATATAAAGATTCAATCTTTATGCCCTATTTCATATAAAGATGAAATCTTTCAACAATTCAATATAAAGATTCAATCTTTATGCCCTATTTCATATAAAGATCGAATATTTTCAACAAGTCATGGGGATTCGGGTGTTTTGAGACTTGTTATTTTTAGATTTTATCCGACCATTGCTTATAATTCTTTTTTTAGTTGTTGAATGATATAGGGGTCCTATTATGTTTGTGAGTCTAATTCCCTCAAATCAGGTGTGTGTGTTTTAATTCAACAATTCGAGTGCATTGCATTGAATTTACAAATTGAGGGTTGTGTGGATCCTAATAGAGGTTAATAAAAGATCCTCTAGTTCTCGAGCTAACAACAAAGCCTATTCAATATAAAGATTCAATCTTTATGCCCTATTTCATATAAAGATCAATCTTTCAACAATTCAATATAAAGATTCAATCTTTATGCCCTATTTCATATAAAGATCGATATTTCAACAAGTACAAGGGGATTCGGGTGTTTTGAGACTTGTTATGATTTTACTATCCACGAACACATCATTTGCTTTATAATTCTTTTTTTAGTTGTTGAATGATATAGGGGTCCTATTATGTTTGTGAGTCTAATTCCCTCAAATCAGGTGTGTGTGTTTTAATTAACAATTCGAGTGCATTGCATTGAATTTACAAATTGAGGGTTGTGTGGATCCTAATAGAGGTTAATAAAAGATCCTCTAGTTCTCGAGCTAACAACAAAGCCTATTCAATATAAAGATTCAATCTTTATGCCCTATTTCATATAAAGATCGAATCTTTCAACAATTCAATATAAAGATTCAATCTTTATGCCCTATTTCATATAAAGATCGAATCTTTCAACAAGTACAAGGGGATTCGGGTGTTTTGAGACTTGTTATTGATTTTACTAACCACGAACACATCATTTGCTTTATAATTCTTTTTTTAGTTGTTGAATGATATAGGGGTCCTATTATGTTTGTGAGTCTAATTCCCTAAAATTAGGTGTGATGTGTTTTAATTTAACAATTCGAGTGCATTGCATTGAATTTACAAATTGAGGGTTGTGTGGATCCTAATAGAGGTTAATAAAAGATCCTCTAGTTCTCGAGCTAACAACAAAGCCTATTCAATATAAAGATTCAATCTTTATGCCCTATTTCATATAAAGATGAAATCTTTCAACAATTCAATATAAAGATTCAATCTTTATGCCCTATTTCATATAAAGATCGAATATTTCAACAAGTACAAGGGATTCGGGTGTTTTGAGACTTGTTATTGATTTTACTATCCACGAACACATCATTTGCTTTATAATTCTTTTTTAGTTGTTGAATGATATAGGGGTCCTATTATGTTTGTGAGTCTAATTCCCTCAAATCAGGTGTGTGTGTTTTAATTCAACAATTCGAGTGCATTGCATTGAATTTACAAATTGAGGGTTGTGTGGATCCTAATAGAGGTTAATAAAAGATCCTCTAGTTCTCGAGCTAACAACAAAGCCTATTCAATATAAAGATTCAATCTTTATGCCCTATTTCATATAAAGATCAATCTTTCAACAATTCAATATAAAATTCAATCTTTATGCCCTATTTCATATAAAGATCGAATATTTCAACAAGTACAAGGGGATTCGGGTGTTTTGAGACTTGTTATTGATTTTACTATCCACGAACACATCATTTGCTTTATAATTCTTTTTTTAGTTGTTGAATGATATAGGGGTCCTATTATGTTTGTGAGTCTAATTCCCTCAAATCAGGTGTGTGTGTTTTAATTCAACAATTCGAGTGCATTGCATTGAATTTACAAATTGAGGGTTGTGTGGATCCTAATAGAGGTTAATAAAAGATCCTCTAGTTCTCGAGCTAACAACAAAGCCTATTCAATATAAAGATTCAATCTTTATGCCCTATTTCATATAAAGATTGAATCTTTCAACAATTCAATATAAAGATTCAATCTTTATGCCCTATTTCATATAAAGATCGAATCTTTCAACAAGTACAAGGGGATTCGGGTGTTTTGAGACTTGTTATTGATTTTACTACCACGAACACATCATTTGCTTTATAATTCTTTTTTTAGTTGTTGAATGATATAGGGGTCCTATTATGTTTGTGATCTAATTCCCTAAATTAGGTGTGTGTGTTTTAATTTAACAATTCGAGTGCATTGCATTGAATTTACAAATTGAGGGTTGTGTGGATCCTAATAGAGGTTAATAAAAGATCCTCTAGTTCTCGAGCTAACAACAAAGCCTATTCAATATAAAGATTCAATCTTTATGCCCTATTTCATATAAAGATCGAATCTTTCAACAATTCAATATAAAGATTCAATCTTTATGCCCTATTTCATATAAAGATCGAATATTTCAACAAGTACAAGGGGATTCGGGTGTTTTGAGACTTGTTATTGATTTTACTAACCACGAACACATCATTTGCTTTATAATTCTTTTTTTAGTTGTTGAATGATATAGGGGTCCTATTATGTTTGTGACTAATTCCTCAAATTAGGTGTGATGTGTTTTAATTTAACAATTCGAGTGCATTGCATTGAATTTACAAATTGAGGGTTGTGTGGATCCTAATAGAGGTTAATAAAAGATCCTCTAGTTCTCGAGCTAACAACAAAGCCTATTCAATATAAAGATTCAATCTTTATGCCCTATTTCATATAAAGATTGAATCTTTCAACAATTCAATATAAAGATTCAATCTTTATGCCCTATTTCATATAAAGATCGAATATTTCAACAAGTACAAGGGGATTCGGGTGTTTTGAGACTTGTTATTGATTTTACTATCCACGAACACATCATTTGCTTTATAATTCTTTTTTTAGTTGTTGAATGATATAGGGGTCCTATTATGTTTGTGAGTCTAATTCCCTCAAATCAGGTGTGTGTGTTTTAATTCAACAATTCGAGTGCATTGCATTGAATTTACAAATTGAGGGTTGTGTGGATCCTAATAGAGGTTAATAAAAGATCCTCAGTTCTCGAGCTAACAACAAAGCCTATTCAATATAAAGATTCAATCTTTATGCCCTATTTCATATAAAGATCAATCTTTCAACAATTCAATATAAAGATTCAATCTTTATGCCCTATTTCATATAAAGATCGATCGAATATTTCAACAAGTACAAGGGGATTCGGGTGTTTTAAGACTTGTTGATTTTACTATCCACAAAACATCATTTGCTTTATAATTTTTTTTTAGTTGTTGAATGATATAGGGGTCCTATTATGTTTGTGAGTCTAATTCCCTCAAATCAGGTGTGTGTGTTTTAATTCAACAATTCGAGTGCATTGCATTGAATTTACAAATTGAGGGTTGTGTGGATCCTAATAGAGGTTAATAAAAGATCCTCTAGTTCTCGAGCTAACAACAAAGCCTATTCAATATAAAGATTCAATCTTTATGCCCTATTTCATAAAAAGATCGAATCTTTCAACAATTCAAATAAGATTCAATCTTATGCTATTCAAATAAGATCAATTTCAACATTCATATAAGATTCAATCTTTATTCCCTATTTCATATAAAGATCGATCGATATTTTCAACAAGTACAAGGGGATTCGGGTGTTTTAGACTTGTTTGATTTTACTAATCCACGAAACATCATTTGCTTTATAATTTTTTTTTAGTTGTTGAATGATATAGGGGTCCTATTATGTTTGTGAGTCTTATTCCCTCAAATTAGGTGTGTATGGTTTTAATTTAACAATTCGAGTGCATTGCATTGAATTTACAAATTGAGGGTTGTGTGGATCCTATAGAGGTTAATAAAAGATCCTCTAGTTCTCGAGCTAACAACAAAGCCTATTCAATATAAAGATTCAATCTTTATGCCCTATTTCATATAAAGATCGAATCTTTCAACAATTCAATATAAAGATTCAATCTTTATGCCCTATTTCATATAAAGATCGAATCTTTCAACAAGTACAAGGGGATTCGGGTGTTTTGAGACTTGTTATTGATTTTACTAACCACGAACACATCATTTGCTTTATAATTCTTTTTTTAGTTGTTGAATGATATAGGGGTCCTATTATGTTTGTGACTCTAATTCCCTAAATTAGGTGTGAATGTGTTTTAATTTAACAATTCTAGTGCATTGCATTGAATTTACAAATTGAGGGTTGTGTGGATCCTAATAGAGGTTAATAAAAGATCCTCTGTTCTCGAGTTTACAACAAAGCCATTCAATATAAAGATTCAATCTTTATGCCCTATTTCATATAAAGATTGAATCTTTCAACAATTCAATATAAAGATTCAATCTTTATGCCCTATTTCATATAAAGATCGAATATTTCAACAAGTACAAGGGGATTCGGGTGTTTTGAGACTTGTTATTTGATTTTACTATCCACGAACACATCATTTGCTTTATAATTCTTTTTTTAGTTGTTGAATGATATAGGGGTCCTATTATGTTTGTGAGTCTAATTCCCTCAAATCAGGTGTGTGTGTTTTAATTCAACAATTCGAGTGCATTGCATTGAATTTACAAATTGAGGGTTGTGTGGATCCTAATAGAGGTTAATAAAAGATCCTCTAGTTCTCGAGCTAAATACAAAGCCTATTCAATATAAAGATTCAATCTTTATGCCCTATTTCATATAAAGATCAATTCTTTCAACAATTCAATATAAAGATTCAATCTTTATGCCCTATTTCATATAAAGATCGAATATTTCAACAAGTACAGGGGATTCGGGTGTTTTGAGACTTGTTATGGATTTTACTATCCACGAACACATCATTTGCTTTATAATTCTTTTTTTAGTTGTTGAATGATATAGGGGTCCTATTATGTTTGTGAGTCTAATTCCCTCAAATCAGGTGTGTGTGTGTTTTAATTCAACAATTCGAGTGCATTGCATTGAATTTACAAATTGAGGGTTGTGTGGATCCTAATAGAGGTTAATAAAAGATCCTCTAGTTCTCGAGCTAACAACAAAGCCTATTCAATATAAAGATTCAATCTTTATGCCCTATTTCATATAAAGATTGAATTTTCAAAATTCAATATAAAGATTCAATCTTTATGCCCTATTTCATATAAAGATCGAATCTTTCAACAAGTACAAGGGGATTCGGGTGTTTTGAGACTTGTTATTGATTTTACTAACCACGAACACATCATTTGCTTTATAATTCTTTTTTTATTGTTGAATGATATAGGGGTCCTATTATGTTTGTGACTCTAATTCCCTTAAATTAGGTGTGATGATGTGTTTTAGTTTAACAATTCGAGTGCATTGCATTGAATTTACAAATTGAGGGTTGTGTGGATCCTAATAGAGGTTAATAAAAGATCCTCTGTTCTCGAGCTTACAACAAAGCCAATTCAATATAAAGATTCAATCTTTATGCCCTATTTCATATAAAGATTGAATCTTTCAAAATTCAATATAAAGACAATCTTTATGCCCTATTTCATATAAAGATCGAATATTTCAACAAGTACATGGGGATTCGGGTTTTTGAGACTTGTTATGGATTTTACTATCCAGAACACATCATTTGCTTTATAATTCTTTTTTTAGTTGTTGAATGATATATAGGGGTCCTATTATGTTTGTGAGTCTAATTCCCTCAAATCAGGTGTGTGTGTTTTAATTCAACAATTCGAGTGCATTGCATTGAATTTACAAATTGAGGGTTGTGTGGATCCTAATAGAGGTTAATAAAAGATCCTCTAGTTCTCGAGCTAACAACAAAGCCTATTCAATATAAAGATTCAATCTTTATTCCCTATTTCATATAAAGATCGAATCTTTCAACAATTCAGTATAATGATTCAACTTTATGCCTATTCATATAAAGATCGAATTTTCAACAATTCATATAAAGATTCAATCTTTATGCCCTATTTCATATAAAGATCGAATCTTTCAACAAGTACAAGGGATTCGGGTGTTTTGAGACTTGTTATTGATTTTACTAACCACGAACACATCATTTGCTTTATAATTCTTTTTTTAGTTGTTGAATGATATAGGGGTCCTATTATGTTTGTGAGTCTAATTCCCTCAAATCAGGTGTGTGTGTTTTAATTCAACAATTCGAGTGCATTGCATTGAATTTACAAATTGAGGGTTGTGTGTATCCTAATAGAGGTTAATAAAGATCCTCTAGTTCTCGAGTAACAACAAAGCCTATTCAATATAAAGATTCAATCTTTATTCCCTATTTCAAATAAAGATCGAATCTTTCAACAATTCAGTATAATGATTCAATCTTTATGCCCTATTTCAAATAAAGATCGAATTTTTCAACAATTCAATATAAAGATTCAATCTTTATTCCCTATTTCATATAAAGATCGATCGAATATTTCAACAAGTACAAGGGGATTCGGGTGTTTTAAGACTTGTTGTGGATTTTACTATCCACGAAAACATCATTTGCTTTATAGTTGTTTTTTTAGTTGTTGAATGATCTAGGGGTCCTATTATGTTTGTGAGTCTAATTCCCTCAAATTAGGTGTGTATGAGTTTTAATTTAACAATTCGAGTGCATTGCATTGAATTTACAAATTGAGGGTTGTGTGGATCCTTTTAGAGGTTAATAAAAGATCCTCTAGTTCTCGAGCTAACAACAAAGCCTATTCAATATAAAGATTCAATCTTTATGCCCTATTTCATATAAAGATCAAATCTTTCAACAATTCAATATAAAGATTCAATCTTTATGCCCTATTTCATATAAAGATCAAAATAAAGATTCGAATCTTTCAACAAGTTAAAGGGGGATTCGGGTGTTTTTGAGACTTGTTATTGATTTTACTTAACCACGAAACACATCATTTGCTTTATAATTCTTTTTTTAGTTGTTGAATGATATAGGGGTCCTATTATGTTTGTGACTCTAATTCCCTTAAATTAGGTGTGAATGTGTTTTAGTTTAACAATTCGAGTGCATTCGCATTGAATTTAGAAATTGAGGTTTGTGTGGATCCTAGTAGAGGTTAATAAAAGATCCTCTTGTTCTCGAGCTAACAACAAAGCCAATTCAATATAAAGATTCAATCTTTATGCCCTATTTCATATAAAGATTGAATCTTTCAACAATTCAATATAAAGACTCAATCTTTATGCCTATTTCATATAAAGATCGAATATTTCAACAAGTACATGGGATTCGGGTGTTTTGAGACTTGTTTATGGATTTTACTATCCACGAACACATCATTTGCTTTATAATTCTTTTTTTAGTTGTTGAATGATATAGGGTCCTATTATGTTTGTGAGTCTAATTCCTCAAATCAGGTGTGTGTGTTTTAATTCAACAATTCGAGTGCATTGCATTGAATTTACAAATTGAGGGTTGTGTGGATCCTAATAGAGGTTAATAAAAGATCTCTAGTTCTCGAGCTAACAACAAGCCTATTCAATATAAAGATTCAATCTTTATTCCTATTTCATATAAAGATCGAATCTTTCAACAATTCAGTATAAGATTCAATCTTTATGCCTTATTTCATATAAAGATCGAATTTTTCAACAATTCAATATAAAGATTCAATCTTTATGCCCTATTTCATATAAAGATCGAATCTTTCAACAAGTACAAGGGTATTCGGGTGTTTTGAGACTTGTTATTGATTTTACTAACCACGAACACATCATTTGCTTTATAATTCTTTTTTTAGTTGTTGAATGATATGGGGTCCTATTATGTTTTGAGTCTAATTTCCTCAAATTAGGTTGTGTATGTGTTTTAATTTAACAATTCGAGTGCATTGCATTGAATTTACAAATTGAGGGTTGTGTGGATCCTATTAGAGGTAAATAAAGATCCTCCAGTTCTCGAGCTAACAACAAAGCCTATTCAATATAAAGATTCATCTTTATGCCCTATTCATATAAGATCAAATCTTCAAACATTCAATATAAAGATTCAATCTTTATGCCTATTCATATAAAGATCGAATCTTTCAACAAGTACAAGGGGATTCGGGTTTTTTGAGACTTGTTATTGATTTTTACTAACCACGAACACATCATTTGCTTTATAATTCTTTTTTTTGTTGTTTAATGATATAGGGGTCCTATTATGTTTGTGACTCTAATTCCCTTAAATTAGGTGTGAATGTGTTTTAGTTTAACAATTCGAGTGCATTGCATTGAATTTACAAATTGAGGTTTGTGTGGATCCTAGTAGAGGTTAATAAAAGATCCTCTTGTTCTCGAGCTAACAACAAAGCCTATTCAATATAAAGATTCAATCTTATGCCCTATTTCATATAAAGATTGAATCTTTCAACAATTCAATATAAAGACTCAATCTTTATGCCCTATTTCATATAAAGATTAAATATTTCAACAAGTACATGGGGATTCGGGTGTTTTGAGACTTGTTATGGATTTTACTATCCACGAACACATCATTTGCTTTATAATTCTTTTTTTAGTTGTTGAATGATATAGGGGTCCTATTATGGTTCTGAGTCTAATTCCCTCTAATCAGGTGTGTGTGTTTTAATTCAACAACTCGAGTGCATTGCATTGAATTTACAAATTGAGGGTTGTGTGGATCCTAATAGGGTTAATAAAGATCCTCTAGTTCTCGAGCTAACAACAAAGCCTATTCAATATAAAGATTCAATCTTTATGCCCTATTTCATATAAAGATTGAATCTTTCAACAATTCAATATAAAGATTCAATCTTTATGCCCTATTCCATATAAAGATCGTATCTTTCAACAAGTACAAGGGGATTCGGGTGTTTTGAGACTTGTTATGGATATTACTATCCACAATTACATCATTTGCTTTATAATTCTATTTTTAGTTGTTGAATGATATAGGGGTCCTATTATGTTTGTGAGTTTAATTCCCTCAAATCAGGTGTGTGTTTTAATTCTACAATTCGTGTGCATTGCATTGAATTTACAAATTGAGGTTGTGGTGGATCCTAATAGAGGTTAATAAAAGATCCTCTAGTTCTCGAGCTAACAACAAAGCCTATTCAATATAAGATTCAATCTTTATGCCCTATTTCTTATAAAGATCTAATCTTTCAACAATTCAATATAAAGATTCAATCTTTATGCCCTATTTCACATAAAGATCGAATATTTCAATAAGTACAAGGGGATTCGAGTGTTTTGATACTTGTTATTGATTTTACTAACCACGAACACATCATTTGCTTTATAATTCTTTTTTTTAATTGTTGAATGATATATGGGTCCTATTATGTTTGTGACTCTAATTCCCTTAAATTAGGTTTGAATGTGTTTTAGTTTAACAATTCGAGTGCATTGCACTGAATTTACATATTGAGGGTTGTGTGGATCCTAATAGAGGTTAATAAAAGATCTTATAGTTCTCGAGCTAACAACAAAGCCAATTCAATATAAAGATTCAATCTTTATGTCCTATTTCATATATAGATTGAATCTTTCAACAATTCAATATAAAGATTCAATCTTTATGCCCTATTTCATATAAAGATCGAATATTTCAACAAGTACATGGGGATTCGGGTGTTTTGAGACTTGTTATGGATTTTACTATCCACGAACACATCATTTGCTTTATAATTCTTTTTTTAGTTGTTGAATGATATAGGGGTCCTATTATATTTGTGAGTCTAATTCCCTCAAATCAGGTGTGTGTGTTTTATTTAACAATTCGAGTGCATTGCATTGAACTTACAAATTGAGGGTTGTGTGGATCCTAATAGAGGTTAATAAAAGATCCTCTAGTTCTCGAGCTAACAACAAAGCCTATTCAATATAAAGATTCAATCTTTATGCCCTATTTCATATAAAGATTGAATCTTTCAACAATATCAAATATAAAGATTCAATCTTTATGCCCTAATTTCATATAAAAGATCGAATATTTCAACAAGTACAAGGGGATTCATGTGTTTTGAGACTTGTTATGGATTTTACTATCCACAAATACATCATATGCTTATAATTCTTTTTTAGTTGTTGAATGATATAGGGGTCCTAATATGTTTGTGAGTGTAATTCCCTCAAATCAGGTGTGTGTTTTAATTCTACAATTCGAGTGCATTCCATTGAATTTACAAATTGAGGGTTGTGTGGATCCTAATAGAGGTTAATAAAAGATCCTCTAGTTCTCGAGCTAACAACAAAGCCTATTCAATATAAAGATTCAATCTTTATTCCCTATTTCATATAAAGATCGAATCTTTCAACAATTCAGTATAATGATTCAATCTTTATGCCTATTTCAATAAAGATCGAATTTTTTAACAATTAAATATAAAGATTCAATCTTTATGGCCTATTCATATAAAGATCGAATCTTTCAACAAGTACAAGGGGATTCGGGTGTTTTGAGACTTGTTATTGATTTTACTAACCACGAACACATCATTTGCTTTATAATTCGTTTTTTAGTTGTTGAATGATATAGGGGTCCTATTATGTTTGTGAGTCTAATTTCCTCAAATTAGGTGTGTATGAGTTTTAATTTAACAATTCGAGTGCATTGCATTGAATTTACAAATTGAGGGTTGTGTGGATCCTATTAGAGGTTAATAAAAGATCTCTAGTTCTCGAGCTAACAACAAAGCCTATTCAATATAAAGATTCAATCTTTATGCCCTATTTCATATAAAGATCAAATCTTACAACCAATTCAATATAAAGATTCAATCTTTATGCCCTATTTCATATAAAGATCGAATCTTTCAACAAGTACAAGGGGATTCGGGTGTTTTGAGACTTGTTATTGATTTTACTAACCACGAACACATCATTTGCTTTATAATTCTTTTTTTAGTTGTTGAATGATATAGGGGTCCTATTATGTTTGTGACTCTAATTCCCTTAAATTAGGTGTGAATGTGTTTTAGTTTAACAATTCGAGTGCATTGCATTGAATTTACAAATTGAGGGTTGTGTGGATCCTAATAGAGGTTAATAAAAGATCCTCTAGTTCTCGAGCTAACAACAAAGCCAATTCAATATAAAGATTCAATCTTTATGCCCTATTTCATATAAAGATTGAATCTTTCAACAATTCAATATAGAGATTCAATCTTTATGCCCTATTTCATATAAAGATCGAATATTTCAACAAGTACAAGGGAATTCGGGTGTTTTGAGACTTGTTATTGATTTTACTATCCACAAACACATCATTTGCTTTATAATTTTTTTTTAGTTGTTGAATGATATAGGGGTCCTATTATGTTTGTGAGTCTAATTCCCTCAAATCAGGTGTGTGTGTCTTTTAATTTAACAATTCGAGTGCATTGCATTGAATTCACAAATTGAGGGTTGTGTGGATCCTAATAGAGGTTAATAAAAGATCCTCTAGTTCTCGAGGTAACAACAAAGCCTATTCAATATAAAAATTCAATCTTTATGCCCTATTTCGTATAAAGATCGAATCTTTCAACAATTCAATGTAAAGATTCAATCTTTATGCCCTATTTCACATAAAGATCGAATCTTTCAACAAGTATAAGGGGATTCGGGTGTTTTGAGACTTGTTATTGATTTTACTATCCACAAACACATCATTTGCTTTATAATTTTTTTTTTAGTTGTTGAATGATATAGGGGTCCTATTATGTTTGTGAGTCTAATTCCCTCAAATCAGGTGTGTGTCTTTTAATTCAACAATTCGAGTGCATTGCATTGAATTCACAAATTGAGGGTTGTGTGGATCCTAATAGAGGTTAATAAAAGATCTTATAGTTCTCGAGCTAACAACAAAGCCAATTCAATATAAAGATTCAATCTTTATGCCCTATTTCATATATAGATTGAACCTTTCAACAATTCAATATAAAGATTCAATCTTTATGCCCTATTTCACATAAAGATCGAATCTTTCAACAAGTATAAGGGGATTCGGGTGTTTTGAGACTTGTTATTGATTTTACTATCCATGAACACATCATTTGCTTATAATTTTTTTTTAGTTGTTGAATGATATAGGGGTCCTATTATGTTTGTGAGTCTAATTCCCTCAAATCAGGTGTGTGTGTTTTAATTTAACAATTCGAGTGCATTGCATTGAACTTACAAATTGAGGGTTGTGTGGATCCTAATAGAAGTTAATAAAAGATCCTCTAGTTCTCGAGCTAACAACAAAGCCTACTCAATATAAAGATTCAATCTTAATGCCCTATATCATATAAAGATTGAATCTTTCAACAATTCAATATAAAGATTCAATCTTTATGCCCTATTTCATATAAAGATCGAATATTTCAACAAGTACAAGGGGATTCGGGTGTTTTGAGACTTGTTATTGATTTTTAAAATCCACGAACACATCATTTGCTTTATAATTCTTTTTTTTAGTTGTTGAATGATATAGGGGTCCTATTATGTTTGTGAGTCTAATTTCCTCAAATTAGGTGTGAGTTTTAATTTAACAATTCGAGTGCATTGCATTGAATTTACAAATTGAGGTTTGTGTGGATCCTATTAGAGGTTAATAAAAGATCCTGCAGTTCTCGAGCTAACAACAAAGCCTATTCAATATAAAGATTCAATCTTTATGCCCTATTTCATATAAAGATCAAATCTTTCAACAATTCAATATAAGATTCAATCTTTATGCCCTATTTCATATAAAGATCGAATCTTTCAACAAGTACAAGGGATTCGGGTGTTTTGAGACTTGTTATTGATTTTACTAACCACGAACACATCATTTGCTTTATAATTCTTTTTTAGTTGTTGAATGATATAGGGGTCCTATTATGTTTGTGACTCTAATTCCCTTAAATTAGGTGTGAATGTGTTTTAGTTTAACAATTCGAGTGCATTGCATTGAATTTACAAATTGAGGGTTGTGTGGATCCTAGTAGAGGTTAATAAAAGATCCTCTTGTTCTCGAGCTAACAACAAAGCCAATTCAATATAAAGATTCAATCTTTATGCCCTATTTCATATAAAGATTGAATCTTTCAACAATTCAATATAAAGACTCAATCTTTATGCCCTATTTCATATAAAGATCAAATATTTCAACAAGTACATGGGGATTCGGGTGTTTTGAGACTTGTTATGGATTTTACTATCCACGAACACATCATTTGCTTTATAATTCTTTTTTAGTTGTTGAATGATATAGGGGTCCTATTATGTTTGTGAGTCTAATTCCCTCTAATCAGGTGTGTGTTTTAATTCAACAACTCGAGTGCATTGCATTGAATTTACAAATTGAGGGTTGTGTGGATCCTAATAGAGGTTAATAAAAGATCCTCTAGTTCTCGAGCTAACAACAAAGCCTATTCAATATAAAGATTCAATCTTTATGCCCTATTTCATATAAAGATTGAATCTTTCAACAATTCAATATAAAGATTCAATCTTTATGCCCTATTTCATATAAAGATCGAATATTTCAACAAGTACAAGGGGATTCGGGTGTTTTGAGACTTGTTATGGATATTACTATCCACAATTTCATCATTTGCTTTATAATTCTTTTTTTAGTTGTTGAATGATATAGGGGTCCTATTATGTTTGTGAGTTTAATTCCCTCAAATCAGGTGTGTGTTTTAATTCTACAATTCGAGTGCATTGCATTGAATTTACAAATTGAGGGTTGTGTGGATCCTAATAGAGGTTAATAAATGATCCTCTAGTTCTCGAGCTAACAACAAAGCCTATTCAATATAAAGATTCAATCTTTATGCCCTATTTCATATAAAGATTGAATGTTTCAAAAATTCAATATAAAGATTCAATCTTTATGCCTTATTTCATATAAAGATCGAATCTTTCAACAAGTACAATGGGATTCGGGTGTTTTGAGACTTGTTATTGATTTTACTAACCACGAATACATCATTTGCTTTATAATTCTTTTTTTAGTTGTTGAATGATATAGGGGTCCTATTATGTTTGTGACTCTAATTCCCTTAAATTAGGTGTGAATGTGTTTTAGTTTAACAATTCGAGTGCATTGCATTGAATTTACAAATTGAGGGTTGTGTGGATCCTAGTAGAGGTTAATAAAAGATCCTCTTGTTCTCGAGCTAACAACAAAGCCAATTCAATATAAAGATTCAATCTTTATGCCCTATTTCATATAAAGATTGAATCTTTCAATAATTCAATATAAAGACTCAATCTTTATGCCCTATTTCATATAAAGATCGAATATTTCAACAAGTACATGGGGATTCGGGTGTTTTGAGACTTGTTATGGATTTTACTATCCACGAACACATCATTTGCTTTATAATTCTTTTTTTAGTTGTTGAATGATATAGGGGTCCTATTTTGTTTGTGAGTCTAATTCCCTCAAATCAGGTGTGTGAGTTTTAATTCAACAATTCGAGTGCATTGCATTGAATTTACAAATTGAGGGTTGTGTGGATCCTAATAGAGGTTAATAAAAGATCCTCTAGTTCTCGAGCTAACAACAAAGCCTATTCAATATAAAGATTCAATCTTTATTCCCTATTTCATATAAAGATCGAATCTTTCAACAATTCAGTATAATGATTCAATCTTTATGCCCTATTTCATATAAAGATCGAATTTTTCAACAATTCAATATAAAGATTCAATCTTTATGCCCTATTTCATATAAAGATCGAATCTTTCAACAAGTACAAGGGGATTCGGGTGTTTTGAGACTTGTTATTGATTTTACTAACCACGAACACATCATTTGCTTTATAATTCTTTTTTTAGTTGTTGAATGATATAGGGGTCCTATTATGTTTGTGAGTCTAATTTCCTCAAATTAGGTGTGTATGAGTTTTAATTTAACAATTCGAGTGCATTGCATTGAATTTACAAATTGAGGGTTGTGTGGATCCTATTAGAGGTTAATAAAAGATCCTCCAGTTCTCGAGCTAACAACAAAGCCTATTCAATATAAAGATTCAATCTTTATGCCTATTTCATATAAAGATCAAATCTTTCAACAATTCAATATAAAGATTCAATCTTTATGCCCTATTTCATATAAAGATCGAATCTTTCAACAAGTACAAGGGGATTCGGTGTTTTGAGACTTGTTATTGATTTTACTAACCACGAACACATCATTTGCTTTATAATTCTTTTTTTAGTTGTTGAATGATATAGGGGTCCTATTATGTTTGTGACTCTAATTCCCTTAAATTAGGTGTGAATGTTTTTAGTTTAACAATTCGAGTGCATTGCATTGAATTTACAAATTGAGGGTTGTGTGGATCCTAATAGAGGTTAATAAAAGATCCTCTAGTTCTCGAGGTAACAACAACGCCTATTCAATATAAAAATTCAATATTTATGCCCTATTTCGTATAAAGATCGAATCTTTCAACAATTCAATGTAAAGATTCAATCTTTATGCCCTATTTCACATAAAGATCGAATCTTTCAACAAGTATAAGGGGATTCGGGTGTTTTGAGACTTGTTATTGATTTTACTAACCACGAACACATCATTTGCTTTATAATTATTTTTTTAGTTGTTGAATGATAGAGGGGTCCTATTATGTTTGTGACTCTAATTCCCTTAAATTATGTGTGAATGTGTTTTAGTTTAACAATTCGAGTGCATTGCATTGAATTTACAAATTGAGGGTTGTGTGGATCCTAGTAGAGGTTAATAAAAGATCCTCTTGTTCTCGAGCTAACAACAAAGCCAATTCAATATAAAGATTCAATCTTTATGCCCTATTTCATATAAAGATTGAATCATTCAACAATTCAATATAAAGACTCAATCTTTATGCCCTATTTCATATAAAGATCAAATATTCAACAAGTACATGTGATACATATTGATTAAGCATTCAAGAGCATTCAAAGAAAGAAACAAGAACAAAGAAAGAGAACATAAAAGTTTGTATCAAACCGGTTCAAACAAGTTGAACAACCACTTTCACTAACCCAAATACCACCAATCTAAGATCAAGTTATAACAATAAGCTTCTAACTTGCATCTACTTTGAGTTTCATCCACCAATTCAACGATTAAGTGAAAGAATTAAGCAAAGATTTGAAATGGTCAAACTGACGCGAAATACAATAAGCACACAGCTTGTGTTTGATAAACTTTCAATTTTATTCAAATGACTTAATTCCAAAAGGATAGCAAAGCTAACATATTTGTTTACATTGTGTCCAAATTTCGGCTGATTTGGACTTCCCTAGCTATGCCAACTAAGCTAATAAAAAACATGAAACAACAATTACAATCTGTCCAGCACACTTCCTACAAACTAGCTTAGATTTCTATTGGAAGTACAAAACAGTAAAACTACCAATAGGATACTAAAGTAGACATATTAAACTATTACTCCTCAAAAGCTTGTCCAATTTGCAGTCAAATGATGATTGCCCAAAGCTTCAAAGAGAGGCATGCGGACGCTGGAGCTGGGCAGAAGGCATACCTTGCCTTGAAGTCTTCCTCTTTCATTGGATATGGCCTTGGTTGCCCATGTGATCTTCATATGGCTTCCTTCACTTCCCAAGGCTTCAATTCAGTAGGTGGTGGCAACCAAAAGCAGCAAAAATCATTCCTAAACTAGCTTACACAAATCGGATTACATGAGCTTTTACTAGCTTATTCTTAAAGCATGATTAACTAATCTTAAACATGTACTTAGGCTACTAATCACTTACTAAACTTGATTAACAATACATAATGATGTTTAAGGTGTCATTAAGTATTACTAATCTTGCTTAAGTAGAGATTAACATAGGATTAGCCCTAATCAAGTTGCTTAAGTAAGGTTTTAGAATAAACCGAGCTAGTTAGGCTTAGAAATTGAACCTCCTTTACCATGTTCTCCTCTTGATCATGTAGAAGAAGACCTTGGTTGCTTGAATTAGATGCTCCTGCATCATTCTCCTCAGGTTCGAAAAGGTCTTCTTGTAACTCTGAATCATCTGCAAGATATGGAGCTAAATCACCAACATTGAATGTAGCTGAGATGTTTCCCATTTCATCTGGCAATTCTATCTTGTATGCATTGTTGTTGATCTTTTCTAGCACTTTGAATGGACCATCACTTCGTGGCATTAGCTTGTTCTTCCTCCTTGTAGGAAACCTCTCTTTCCTTAGATGTAACCACACTAGATCACCTGGCTTGTAAAGAACTTCTTTCCTGTGCTTATTTGCTCGAACCTTGTATGCTTCATTCACCTTCTCTATTCTGGTTCGAATTTGCTGATGAAGTTGCTTCATTTCCTTTGCTTTCACTTCAGCTTCTTTGCTACTATGTGCTTCAATAGGAAATGGAAGTAAATCAATAGGACTTAAAGGATTAATCCCATAATTTACCTCAAATGGTGAATGTTTAGTAGCATAAGTTGGTGATCTATTGTAAGCAAACTCAGCATGAGCTAGCTTTAGATCCCAATCCTTCTGAGACTTGTTCACAAGTGTCCTTAGCAGCATAGTTAATGTCCTGTTGGTCACCTCAGTCTGGCCATCAGTTTGAGGATGAGCAGTAGTACTAAACAGCAACTTAGTACCTAAAAGCTTCCACAAGTTCTTCCAGAAATAGCTAAGAAACTTTACATCTTTATCAGAAACAATAGACTTAGGAACTCCATGAAGTCTAATTATTTCTTTAAAGAACAAATCAGCAACATGAATAGCATCATCAGTTTTATTACAAGGAATGAAATGAGCCATTTTAGAGAATCTATCTACTACCACCATATTGCATCTTTCTGCCTTTGAGTTCTAGGTAGAGCAACAATGAAATCCATGCTCACATCTTCCCATGGTTGAACTGGAACAGGTAAAGGCGTGTAAAGCCCTTGATGAAAGGAGCTTTTAGCCTTCTGACATATAGAACATCGAGCTAGAATAGCATGAACATCTCCTGCAAGTTTCGGCCAGTAGAAGTGTTCCTGCAATACATCAACAGTTTTGTTAATGCCAAAGTGTCCTGCTAGTCCTCCTCCATGAACCTCCTTGATTAGCAAATCCCTTAATGAGCATTTAGGGATACAAAGCTTGTTGTTTCGAAAAAGAAAGCCATCTTGCAATGAATAAGCTCCATGAGATCCTTCTTTGCATGCTTCTAACAATAAAGAGAAATCTGGATCATCATAATACAAGTCTTTAAGATGGCTAAAGCCAAGCACACGAGCCTCCATAAGAGAAAGCATAGAATGCCTCCTTGATAAAGCATCTGCAACAATGTTAGAAACTCCAGTTTTATATTTTGAAACAAAATCAAAGGACTGAAGGAATTCCACCCATTTTGCATGTCTTGGACTGAGCTTATGTTGTCCATTTATGTACTTCAAAGCCTGATGGTCTGAATGTAACACAAACTGAGCTGGTCTGAGATAATGAGTCCAATGAGTCAAGGCACGAACAATAGCATAGAACTCCTTATCATAAGTGCTGTAGTTGAGTCTGGACTGATTAAGCTTTTCACTGAAATAGGCTATGGGGCGCCCTCCTTGTTGTAAAACAGCTCCAATGCCTACACCACTTGCATCACACTCCACTTCAAACACTTTCTTGAAATCAGGTAAGGCTAGAACAGGAGCCTTACTAAGCATGTTCTTCAATTGATCAAATGCTCTTGTGCTGCAGGAGTCCAAATAAAGGACCCTTTCTTGATACACTCAGTCAATGGCGCCAATATGGTGCTAAAGTTCTTGATAAATCTCCTGTAAAAAGAAGCTAAACCATGGAAACTTCGAACCTCAGTGATAGATTTAGGAACTGGCCATGACTTGATTGCTTCCACCTTAGATTCATCCATAGAAATGCCATTAGATGACACTATGAATCCAAGAAATGTCACACTTGAAGTAAAGAACTCACACTTCTCCATCTTTGCATACAGCTTCTTTTCCCTTAGTTTAAGGAAAACCTTCTTGAGATGCATTAGATGTTCCTGTTCACTTTGACTATATACAAGAATATCATCAAAATAAACAACAACAAAGATACCAATGAAGGGTCTGAGTACCTCATGCATAAGCCTCATGAAAGTACTAGGAGCATTTGTCAAACCAAATGGCATCACACGCCACTCATACAAACCACTCTTAGTTTTAAAAGCTGTTTTCCATTCATCACCCTCTTTGATTCTAATCTGATGTAACCACTTCTCAAATCAATCTTCGAAAATATAGTGGAACCATGTAACTCATCAAGCAAATCATCAAGTCTAGGTATTGGATACCTATACTTCACTGTTATATTGTTAATAGCACGACAATCCACACACATCCTCATAGAACCATCCTTCTTAGGAACCAAAATGACAGGACAGCACATGGACTAAGACTTTCTTGCACAAATCCTTTAGCTAACAACTCACTAACTTGTTTTTTAACTCCTTAGCTTCTTCAGGATTACATCTATAAGCTGGTTTATTAGGTAAAGGGGCGCCAGGTTAAATCAATTTGGTGTTCAATTCCTCTACTAGGGGGTAAACCACATGGAAGATCAATAGGAAAAACATCACCAAACTCCTTCACTAAAGGTCTCACCATTTCGTGCACTTCATTAATGTTTACATCATTTTCATCCAATAACAACAACAAATACATAACCTTCCCCTTTTCTACAGCTTTATCAAGTTGAGGTTTAGAAAGGATTAAGGTTTTTTTGTTTTGTGTTTTAGGTGAGGTTGTTTTAGGTTTAAGGTGGTTCGGCCATGGGCTAGGACTAAGTACAATTTTCTTCTTGTTATGCATGAAAGTGTAAGTATTAGTCCTCCATTATGCAAGTTTCTTTATCAGATTGCCAAGGTCTACCTAAGAGTACATG
The DNA here is from genome assembly GCF_026745355.1 of Beta vulgaris subsp. vulgaris. Taxonomy (NCBI): domain Eukaryota; kingdom Viridiplantae; phylum Streptophyta; class Magnoliopsida; order Caryophyllales; family Amaranthaceae; genus Beta; species Beta vulgaris. Next base: position 665,650 of record NW_026611043.1, on the reverse strand, counting down.
ACATGCATCCATAGGTAATACATCACATAAAACTTCATCTTTATAAGAATCACCAAAAGAAAAGCTAATTAAAGCTTGTTTTGTTACCTCCACACAATTGCCATCATTAAGCCAATGAAGCTTATATGGTTTTGGATGTGAGAAAGTAGCATGATTGAGCTTGTCCACCATAGAAGATAAGCAACATTGGTGCAGCTCCTCCATCAATGATCATCGAACATATCTTCCCTCCAATCAAGCATTTGTTTGAAAGATTTGATCCCTTTGAGAAGGAACCAATTCAGCTTCTTTGGCATGAAGAACTCTTCTTAAAACAAGGCTTAAATGATCACCTTGAGTCACCTCTCCAACCTCCAAAGCTTCATCACTTTCGGCCTCCTCTTCATGTTCCTCTTCTTGATTTTCCTCCTGTTCAAGTGATTCTTCAATGTTTTTAATGTCAATTAAAGTCATTACTCTTTTATTAGGACATTGAGCTTGATAATGACCATAACCATGACACTTAAAGCATTTTACATCTGATTTTTTTGAGGTTTCATTCACTATTCCTTCCCTTTATCAACTACTTTCAATCCGCCACTCTTAGGGGTGTAAGGAGATGTGTATGGTGTTTTAACATTAGAAACTCCCTTAGAATAGGTAGTTCCCTTCACAAAAGGTTTCTTCTTCTTCTCCTTAATGTGTTTTTCAACTTTAAGAGCTAACTTAAAGAGTTCATCTAAGGTAGAATAAGATGTAACTCCACCTTTCTCCTAATGTCTTTTTCTAAGCCTCCTAGAAATCTAGACATTGTTTGCTCTTCTCTTCTTGTACATCTAACTTCATTAACAACTTTTCAAACTCATGGATGTAATGTTCTCCCCTTTATGGTCTTGAAAATTTCGGCCAATTGTTATACAAATCAAGGGTGTAAGTGATGGTAAAAACTTCTCCCTCATTTTCTTTTTTAGCTTACTCCAACTCTTGATTTTAGGCTTTTGTTTTCTAGTTCTAGCTAAACAACATTTTCCCACCAAAGGGATGCATACCCCTTTAGTTTAGCTACAGCAACTTTGAAAGATTTTACATCATCATACTCCTTAAGTTCAAAGATTCGATCACACCTTGAAACCCACTCCAAATAAGCATCTGGATTAAGGTTTCCATCAAACTCAGGAACCTCTAACTTAATGTCTCTAAAATCATCTTTCTTTTGTGGTTTTTTCTAGTTCTTGAAGATTCAGAAAGACCTCCTCACTACTATCATAAGCTACACCTTCATCCTCCACATTTTCTCTCCTTAAAGGCCTCTAAACCCTTCTCTAACAACAGTCATCAAATTAGCCATTTGTTCACTTAAAGTGGCTATTTGATTCTCCACTCCTACCAACCTTGCTTCACTCAAGTTCATACCTCTCTAAACTGATTTTCTTCACCTCCACTCATGTTGATTCAACTCAACAAGAATAGGCTAGAAAGAAAGAAAAGAAGTGTGTTTGGCTTAGAATATAGGTTCGGTTTTGGGGGGGATTGTGTTTGGGTTTGTTTGTGTGTTTAATGTGTTTAGGGATGAATTAGAATGCTCTTAATCAACCTACAGCTCTGATACCAAATGATACATATTGATTAAGCATTCAAGAGCATTCAAAGAAGAAACAAGAACAAAGAAAGAGAACATAAAGTTGATCAAACCGGTTCACAAGATTGAACAACCACCACTTTCACAACCCAAATACCACCAATCTAAGATCAAGTTATAACAATAAGCTTCTAACTTGCATCTACTTTGAGTTTCATCCACAATTCAACGATTAAGTGAAAGAATTAAGCAAAGATTTGAAATGGTCTAAACTGACCGGAAAAGCAATAAGCACACAGCTTAATGTTTTGAGTAAACTCTCAATTTTGATTCAAATGACTTAATTCCAAAAGGATAGCAAAGCTAACATATTTGTTTACATTGTGTCCAAATTTCGGCTGATTTGGACTTCCCTAGCTATGCCAACTAAGCTAATAAAAAACATGAAACAACAATTACAATCTGTCCAGCACACTTCCTACAAACTAGCTTAGATTTCTATTGGAAGCTACAAAACAGTAAAACTACCAATAGGATACTAAAGTAACATATTAAACTATTACTCCTCAAAAGCTTGTCCAATTTGCAGCTCAAATGATGATTGCCCACAAGCTTCAAAGATGAGGCATGCTGGACGCTGGAGCTGGGCAGAAGGCATACCTTGCCTTGAAGTCTTCCTCTTTCATTGGATATGGCCTTGGTTGCCCATGTGATCTTCATATGGCTTCCTTCACTTCCCAAGGCTTCAATTCAGTAGGTGGTGGCAACCAAAAGCAGCAAAAATCATTCCTAAACTAGCTTACACAAATCGGATTACATGAGCTTTTACTAGCTTATTTCTTAAAGCATGATTAACTAATCTTAAACATGTACTTAGGCTACTAATCACTTACTAAACTTGATTAACAATACATAATGATGTTTAAGGTGTCATTAAGTATTACTAATCTTGCTTAAGTAGAGATTAACATAGGATTAGCCTAATCAAGTTGCTTAAGTAAGGTTTTAGAATAAACCGAGCTAGTTAGGCTTAGAAATTGAACCTCCTTTACCATGTTCTCCTCTTGATCATGTAGAAGAAGACCTTGGTTGCTTGAATTAGATGCTCCTGCATCAGGGATTCGGGTGTTTTGAGACTTGTTATGGATTTTACTATCCACGAACACATCATTTGCTTTATAATTCTTTTTTTAGTTGTTGAATGATATAGGGGTCCTATTATGTTTGTGAGTCTAATTCTCTCTAATCAGGTGTGTGTGTTTTAATTCAACAACTCGAGTGCATTGCATTGAATTTACAAATTGAGGGTTGTGTGGATCCTAATAGAGGTTAATAAAAGATCCTCTAGTTCTCGAGCTAACAACAAAGCCTATTCAATATAAAGATTCAATCTTTATGCCCTATTTCATATAAAGATTGAATCTTTCAACAATTCAATATAAAGATTCAATCTTTATGCCCTATTTCATATAAAGATCGAATATTACAACAAGTACAAGGGGATTCGGGTGTTTTGAGACTTGTTATGGATATTACTATCCACAATTACATCATTTGCTTTATAATTCTTTTTTTAGTTGTTGAATGATATAGGGGTCCTATTATGTTTGTGAGTTTAATTCCCTCAAATCAGGTGTGTGTTTTAATTCTACAATTCGAGTGCATTCCATTGAATTTACAAATTGAGGGTTGTGGATCCTAACAGAGGTTAATAAAAGATCCTCTAGTTCTCGAGCTAACAACAAAGCCTATTCAATATAAAGATTCAATCTTTATGCCCTATTTCATATAAAGATCGAATCTTTCAACAATTCAATATAAAGATTCAATCTTTATGCCCTATTTCACATAAAGATCGAATATTTCAACAAGTACAAGGGGATTCGGGTGTTTTGGTACTTGTTATTGATTTTACTAACCACGAACACATCATTTGCTTTATAATTCTTTTTGTAGTTGTTGAATGATATAGGGGTCCTATTATGTTTGTGACTCTAATTCTCTTAAATTAGGTGTGAATGTGTTTTAGTTTAACAATTCGAGTGCATTGCATTGAATTTACAAATTGAGGGTTGTGTGGATCCTAATAGAGGTTAATAAAAGATCCTCAAGTTCTCGAGCTAACAACAAAGCCAATTCAATATAAAGATTCAATCTTTATGCCCTATTATATATAAAGATTGAATCTTTCAACAATTCAATATAAATATTCAATCTTTATGCCCTATTTCATATAAAGATCGAATATTTCAACAAGTACAAGGGAATTCGGGTGTTTTGAGACTTGCTATTGATTTTATTATCCACGAACTCATCATTTGCTTATAATTTTTTTTTAGTTGTTGAATGATATAGGGGTCCTATTATGTTTGTGAGTCTAATTCCCTCAAATCAGGTGTGTGTGTTTTAATTCAACAATTCGAGTGCATTGCATTGAATTTACAAATTGAGGGTTGTGTGGATCCAATAGAGGTTAATAAAAGATCCTCTAGTTCTCGAGCTAACAACAAAGCCTATTCAATATAAAGATTCAATCTTTATGCCCTATTTCATATAAAGATCGAATCTTTCAACAATTCAATATAAAGATTCAATCTTTATGCCCTATTTCACATAAAGATGGAATATTTCAACAAGTACAAGGGGATTCGGGTGTTTTGAGACTTGTTATGGATTTTACTATCCACAATTACATCATTTGCTTTATAATTCTTTTTTTAGTTGTTGAATGATATGGGGTCCTATTATGTTTGTGAGTTAATTCCCTCAAATCAGGTGTGTGTTTTAATTCTACAATTCGAGTGCATTCCATTGAATTTACAAATTGAGGGTTGTGTGGATCCTAATAAGGGTTAATAAAAGATCCTCTAGTTCTCGAGCTAACAACAAAGCCTATTCAATATAAGATTCAATCTTTATGCCTATTTCATATAAAGATCGAATCTTTCAACAATTCAATATAGATTCAATCTTTATGCCCTATTTCAATAAAGATCGAATATTTCAACAAGTACAAGGGATTCGGGTGTTTTGGTACTTGTTATTTGATTTTACTACACGAACACATCATTTGCTTTATAATTCTTTTTTAGTTGTTGAATGATATATGGGTCCTATTATGTTTGTGACTCTAATTCCCTTAAATCAGGTGTGTGTGTTTTATTTAACAATTCGAGTGCATTGCATTGAATTTACAAATTGAGGGTTGTGTGATCCTAATAGAGGTTAATAAAAGATCCTTCTAGTTCCAGTTACTAACAACAAAGCCTATTCAATATAAAGATTCAATCTTTATGCCCTATTATCATATAAAGATTCGATCTTTCAACAATTCAATATAAAGATTCAATCTTTATGCCCTATTTCATATAAAGATCGAATATTTCAACAAGTACAAGGGAATTCGGGTGTTTTGAGACTTGTTATTGATTTTACTATCCACAAAGCTCAATCATTTGCTTTATAATTTTTTTTTAGTTGTTGAATGATATAGGGGTCCTATTATGTTTGTGAGTCTAATTCCCTCAAATCAGGTGTGTGTGTGTTTTAATTCAACAATTCGAGTGCATTGCATTGAATTTAAAATTGAGGGTTGTGTGGATCCTAATAGAGGTTAATAAAAGATCCTCTAGTTCTCGAGCTAACAACAAAGCCCTATTCAATATAAAGATTCAATCTCTATGCCCTATTTCATATAAAGATCGATCTTTCAACAATTCAATATAAGATTCAATCTTTATGCCCTATTTCATATAAGATCGATCGAATTTTCAACAAGTACAAGGGATTCGGTGTTTTTGAGACTTTTTGTGGATTTTTACTATCCACAAACACATCATTTTGCTTTATAATTTTTTTTTTAGTTGTTGAATGATATAGGGTCCTATTTTTTTTTTGTAGTCTAATTCCCTCAAATCAGGTGTGTGTTTTAATTTAACAATTCGAGTGCATTGCATTGAATTACAAATTGAGGGTTGTGTGGATCCTAATAGAGGTTAATAAAAGATCCTCTAGTTCTCGAGCTAACAACAAAGCCTATTCAATATAAAGATTCAATCTTTATGCCCTATTTCATATAAAGATCAAATCTTTCAACAATTCAATATAAAGATTCAATCTTTATGCCCTATTTCATATAAAGATCAAATCTTTCAACAAGTACGAGGGAATTCGGGTGTTTGAGACTTGTTATTGATTTTACTAACCACGAACACATCATTTGCTTTATAATTCTTTTTTTAGTTGTTGAATGATATAGGGGTCCTATTATGTTTGTGACTCTAATTCCCTTAAATTAGGTATGAATGTGTTTTAGTTTAACAATTCGAGTGAATTGCATTGAATTTACAAATTCAGGGTTGTGTGGATCCTAGTAGAGGTTAATAAAAGATCCTCTTGTTCTCGAGCTAACAACAAAGCCAATTCAATATAAAGATTCAATCTTTATGCCCTATTTCATATAAAGATTGAATCTTTAACAATTCAATAAGATTCAATCTTTATGCCCTATTTCATATAAAGATCGAATATTTCAACAAGTACAAGGGAATTTGGGTGTTTTGAGACTTGTTATTGATTTTACTATCCACGAAAACATCATTTGCTTTATAATTTTTTTTTAGTTGTTCAATGATATAGGGGTCCTATTATGTTTGTGAGTCTAATTCCCTCAAATTAGGTGTGTGTCTTTTAATTCAACAATTCGAGTGCATTGCATTGAATTTACAAATTGAGGGTTGTGTGGATCCTAATAGAGGTTAATAAAAGATCCTCTAGTTCTCGAGCTAAAACCAAAGCCTATTCAATATAAAGATTCAATCTTTATGCCCTATTTCATATAAAGATCAAATCTTTCAACAATTCAATATAAAGGTTCAATCTTTATACCCTATTTCATATAAAGATCGATCGAATATTTCAACAAGTACAAGGGGATTCGGGTGTTTTGAGACTTGTTGTGGATTTTACTATCCACGAACACATCATTTGCTTTATAGTTGTTTTTTTAGTTGTTGAATGATATAGGGGTCCTATTATGTTTGTGAGTCTAATTCCCTCAAATCAGGTGTGTGTGTTTTAATTCAACAATTCGAGTGCATTGCATTGAATTTACAAATTGAGGTTGTGTGGATCCTAATAGAGGTTAATAAAAGATCCTCTAGTTCTCGAGCTAACAACAAAGCCTATTCAATATAAAGATTCAATCTTTATTCCCTATTTCATATATAAAGATCGAATCTTTCAACAATTCAGTATAATGATTCAATCTTTATGCCTATTCATATAAAGATCGAATTTTCAACAATTCAATATAAAGATTCAATCTTTATGCCCTATTTCATATAAAGATCGAATCTTTCAACAAGTACAAGGGGATTCGGGTGTTTTGAGACTTGTTATTGATTTTACTAACCACGAACACATCATTTGCTTTATAATTCTTTTTTTAGATCTTGAATGATATAGGGGTCCTATTATGTTTGTGAGTCTAATTCCCTCAAATTAGGTGTGTATGAGTTTTAATTTAACAATTCGAGTGCATTGCATTGAATTTACAAATTGAGGGTTGTGTGGATCCTATTAGAGTTTAATAAAAGATCCTCCAGTTCTCGAGCTAACAACAAAGCCTATTCAATATAAAGATTCAATCTTTATGCCCTATTTCATATAAAGATCAAATCTTTCAACAATTCAATATAAAGATTCAATCTTTATGCCCTATTTCATATAAAGATCGAATCTTTCAACAAGTACAAGGTGATTGGTGTTTTGAGACTTGTTATTGATTTTACTAACCACGAACACATCATTTGCTTTATAATTCTTTTTTTAGTTGTTGAATGATATAGGGTCCTATTATGTTTGTGACTCTAATTCCCTTAAATTAGGTATGAATGTGTTTTAGTTTAACAATTCGAGTGCATTGCATTGAATTTACAAATTGAGGGTTGTGTGGATCCTACTAGAGGTTAATAAAACATCCTCTTGTTCTCGAGCTAACAACAAAGCCTATTCAATATAAAGATTCAATCTTTATGCCCTATTTCATATAAAGATTAATCTTTCAACAATTCAATATAAAGATTCAATCTTTATGCCCTATTTCATATAAAAGATCGAATATTTCAACAAGTACAAGGGAATTTGGGTGTTTTGAGACTTGTTATTGATTTTACTATCCACGAACACATCATTTGCTTTATATTTTTTTTTAGTTTTCAATGATATAGGGGTCCTATTATGTTTGTGAGTCTAATTCCCTCAAATTAGGTGTGTGTCTTTTAATTCAACAATTCGAGTGCATTGCATTGAATTTACAAATTGAGGTTGTGTGGATCCTAATAGAGGTTAATAAAAGATCCTCTAGTTCTCGAGCTAAAACCAAAGCCTATTCAATATAAAGATTCAATCTTTATGCCCTATTTCATATAAAGATCAAATCTTTCAACAATTCAATATAAAGGTTCAATCTTTATACCCTATTTCATATAAAGATCGATCGAATATTTCAACAAGTACAAGGGGATTCGGGTGTTTTGAGACTTGTTGTGGATTTTACTATCCACGAACACATCATTTGCTTTATAATTGTTTTTTTTAGTTGTTGAATGATATAGGGGTCCTATTATGTTTGTGAGTCTAATTCCCTCAAATCAGGTGTGTGTGTTTTAATTCAACAATTCGAGTGCATTGCATTGAATTTACAAATTGAGGGTTGTGTGGATCCTAATAGAGGTTAATAAAAGATCCTCTAGTTCTCGAGCTAACAACAAAGCCTATTCAATATAAAGATTCAATCTTTATTCCCTATTTCATATAAAGATCGAATCTTTCAACAATTCAGTATAATGATTCAATCTTTATGCCTATTTCATATAAAGATCGAATTTTTCAACAATTCAATATAAAGATTCAATCTTTATGCCCTATTTCATATAAAGATCGAATCTTTCAACAAGTACAAGGGATTCGGGTGTTTTGAGACTTGTTATTGATTTTACTAACCACGAACACATCATTTGCTTTATAATTCTTTTTTTAGTTGAATGATATAGGGTCCTATTATGTTTGTGAGTCTAATTCCCTCAAATTAGGTGTGTATGAGTTTTAATTTAACAATTCGAGTGCATTGCATTGAATTTACAAATTGAGGGTTGTGTGGATCCTATTAGAGGTTTAATAAAAGATCCTCTAGTTCTCGAGCTAACACAAAGCCTATTCAATATAAAGATTCAATCTTTATGCCCTATTTCATATAAAGATCAAATCTTTCAACAATTCAATATAAAGATTCAATCTTTATGCCCTATTTCATATAAAGATCGAATCTTCAACAAGTACAACGGTGATGTTTTGGTTTGTTATTGATTTTACTAACCACGAACACTCATTTGCTTTATAATTCTTTTTTTAGTTGTTGAATGATATAGGGGTCCTATTATGTTTGTGACTCTAATTCCCTTAAATTAGGTTGAATGTGTTTTAGTTTAACAATTCGAGTGCATTGCATTGAATTTACAAATTAGGGTTGTGTGGATCCTAATAGAGGTTAATAAAAGATCCTCTGTTCTCGAGCTAACAACAAAGCCAATTCAATATAAAGATTCAATCTTTATGCCCTATTTCATATAAAGATTGAATCTTTCAACAATTCAATATAAAGATTCAATCTTTATGCCCTATTTCATATAAAGATCGAATATTTCAACAAGTACAAGGGAATTTGGGTGTTTTGAGACTTGTTATTGATTTTACTATCCACAAACACATCATTTGCTTTATAATTTTTTTTTTAGTTGTTCAATGATATAGGGGTCCTATTATGTTTGTGAGTCTAATTCCTCAAATTAGGTGTGTGTCTTTAATTCAACAATTCGAGTGCATTGCATTGAATTTACAAATTGAGGGTTGTGTGGATCCTAATAGAGGTTAATAAAAGATCCTCTAGTTCTCGAGCTAAAACCAAAGCCTATTCAATATAAAGATTCAATCTTTATGCCCTATTTCATATAAAGATCAAATCTTTCAACAATTCAATATAAAGTTCAATCTTTATCCCTATTTCATATAAAGATCGATCAATATTTACAAGTACAGAGGGATTCGGGTGTTTTGAGACTTGTTATGATTTTACTATCCACGAACACATCATTTGTGCTTTATATTTTTTTTAGTTGTTGAATGATATAGGGGTCCTATTATGTTTGTGAGTCTAATTCCCTCAAATAGGTGTGTGTGTTTTAATTCAACAATTCGAGTGCATTGCATTGAATTTACAAATTGAGGGTTGTGTGATCCTAATAGAGGTTAATAAAAGATCCTCTAGTTCTCGAGCTAACAACAAAGCCTATTCAATATAAAGATTCAATCTTATTCCATTCATATAAAGATGAATCTTTCAACAATTCATATAATGATTCAATCTTTATGCCTATTTCATATAAAGATCGAATTTTCAACAATTCAATATAAAGATTCAATCTTTATGCCCTATTTCATATAAAGATCGAATCTTTCAACAAGTACAAGGGGATTCGGGTGTTTTGAGACTTGTTATTGATTTTACTAACCACGAACACATCATTTGCTTTATAATTCTTTTTTTAGTTTGAATGATATAGGGGTCCTATTATGTTTGTGAGTCTAATTCCCTCAAATTAGGTGTGTATGGTTTTAATTTAACAATTCGAGTGCATTGCATTGAATTTACAAATTGAGGGTTGTGTGGATCCTATAGAGGTTAATAAAAGATCCTCCAGTTCTCGAGCTAACAACAAAGCCTATTCAATATAAAGATTCAATCTTTATGCCCTATTTCATATAAAGATCAAATCTTTCAACAATTCAATATAAAGATTCAATCTTTATGCCCTATTTCATATAAAGATCGAATCTTTCAACAAGTACAAGGGGATTCAGGTGTTTTGAGACTTGTTATTGATTTTACTAACCACGAACACATCATTTGCTTTATAATTCTTTTTTTAGTTGTTGAATGATATAGGGGTCCTATTATGTTTGTGACTCTAATTCCCTTAAATTAGGTATTGATGTGTTTTAGTTTAACAATTCGAGTGCATTGCATTGAATTTACAAATTAGGGTTGTGTGGATCCTATAGAGGTTAATAAAAGATCCTCTGTTCTCGAGCTAACAACAAAGCCAATTCAATATAAAGATTCAATCTTTATGCCCTATTTCATATAAAGATTGAATCTTTCAACAATTCAATATAAAGATTCAATCTTTATGCCCTATTTCATATAAAGATCGAATATTTCAACAAGTACAAGGGAATTTGGGTGTTTTGAGACTTGTTATTGATTTTACTATCCACGAACACATCATTTGCTTTATATTTTTTTTTAGTTGTTCAATGATATAGGGGTCCTATTATGTTTGTGAGTCTAATTCCCTCAAATTAGGTGTGTGTTTTAATTTAACAATTCGAGTGCATTGCATTGAATTTACAAATTGAGGGTTGTGTGGATCCTAATAGAGGTTAATACAATATAAAGATTCAATCTTTATGCCCTATTTCATATAAAGATCAAATCTTTCAACAATTCAATATAAGGTTCAATCTTTATCCCTATTTCATATAAAGATCGATCGAATATTTCAACAAGTACAAGGGGATTCGGGTGTTTTGAGACTTGTTGTGGTACTATCCACGAACACATCATTTGCTTTATATTTTTTTTTAGTTGTTGAATGATATAGGGGTCCTATTATGTTTGTGAGTCTAATTCCCTCAAATCAGGTGTGTGTGTTTTAATTCAACAATTCGAGTGCATTGCATTGAATTTACAAATTGAGGGTTGTGTGGATCCTAATAGAGGTTAATAAAAGATCCTCTAGTTCTCGAGCTAACAACAAAGCCTATTCAATATAAGATTCAATCTTATTCCTATTCATATAAAGATCGAATCTTTCAACAATTCAGTATAATGATTCAATCTTTATGCCCTATTTCATATAAAGATCGAATTTTTCAACAATTCAATATTAAGATTCAATCTTTATGCCCTATTTCATATAAAGATCGAATCTTTCAACAAGTACAAGGGGATTCGGGTGTTTGAGACTTGTTATTGATTTTACTAACCACGAACACATCATTTGCTTTATAATTCTTTTTTTAGTTGTTGAATGATATAGGGGTCCTATTATGTTTGTGAGTCTAATTCCCTCAAATTAGGTGTGTATGAGTTTTAATTTAACAATTCGAGTGCATTGCATTGAATTTACAAATTGAGGGTTGTGTGGATCCTATTAGAGGTTAATAAAAGATCCTCCAGTTCTCGAGCTAACAACAAAGCCTATTCAACATAAAGATTCAATCTTTATGCCCTATTTCATATAAAGATCAAATCTTTCAACAATTCAATATAAAGATTCAATCTTTATGCCCTTTTTCATATAAAGATCGAATCTTTCAACAAGTACAAGGTGATTCAGGTGTTTTGAGACTTGTTATTGATTTTACTAACCACGAACACATCATTTGCTTTATAATTCTTTTTTTAGTTGTTGAATGATATAGGGGTCCTATTATTTTGTGAGTCTAATTCCCTTAAATTAGGTGTGTATGTGTTTTAATTAACAATTCGAGTGAATTGCATTGAATTTACAAATTGAGGGTTGTGTGGATCCTAGTAGAGGTTAATAAAAGATCTCATGTTCTCGAGCTAACAACAAAGCCAATTCAATATAAAGATTCAATCTTTATGCCCTATTTCATATAAAGATTGAATCTTTCAACAATTCAATATAAAGATTCAATCTTTATGCCCTATTTCATATAAAGATGAATATAAAGATGAATCTTTCAACAAGTACAAGGGAATTTGGGTGTTTTGGACTTGTTATTGATTTTACTATCCAGAACACATCATTTGCTTGATAATTCTATTTTTTAGTTGTTGAATATATAGGGGTCCTATTATGTTTGTGAGTCTAATTCCCTCAAATTAGGTGTGTGTCTTTAATTCAACAATTCGAGTGATTGCATTGAATTTACAAATTGAGGGTTGTTGGATCCTAATAGAGGTTAATAAAAGATCCTCTAGTTCTCGAGGAAACAACAAAGCCTATTCAATATAAAATTCAATCTTTATGCCCTATTTCATATAAGATGATGAATCTTTCAACAATTCAATATAAAGATTCAATCTTTATGCCCTATTTCACATAAAGATCGAATCTTTCAACAAGTAAAGGGATTCGGGTGTTTTGAGACTTGTTATTGATTTTACTATCCACGAACACATCATTTGTTTAATAATTTTTTTTTAGTTGTTGAATGATATAGGGGTCCTATTATGTTTTGAGTCTAATTCCCTCAAATCAGGTTGTGTGTTTTAATTTAACAATTCGTGTGTATTGCATTGAATTTAGAAATTGAGGGTTGTGTGGTCCTAAAGAGGTTAATAAAAGATCCTCTATTCTCGAGCTAAAACCAAAGCCTATTCAATATAAAGATTCAATCTTTATGCCCTATTTCATATAAAGATCAAATCTTTCAACAATTCAATATAAAGGTTCAATCTTTATGCCCTATTTCATATAAAGATCGATCGAATATTTCAACAAGTACAAGGGGATTCGGGTGTTTTGAAACTTGTTGTGGATTTTACTATCCACGAACACATCTTTTGCTTTATAGTTGTTTTTTTAGTTGTTGAATGATATAGGGGTCCTATTATGTTTGTGAGTCTAATTCCCTCAAATAGGTGTGTGTGTTTAATTCAACAATTCGAGTGCATTGCATTGAATTTACAAATTGAGGGTTGTGTGGATCCTAATAGAGGTTAATAAAAGATCCTCTAGTTCTCGAGCTAACAACAAAGCCTATTCAATATAAAGATTCAATCTTTATTCCTATTCATATAAGATGAATCTTTCAAATTCAGTATAATGATTCAATCTTTATGCCCTATTTCATATAAGATCGAATTTTCAACAATTCAATATAAGATTCAATCTTTATGCCCTATTTCATATAAAGATCGAATCTTTCAACAAGTACAAGGGGATTCGGTTTTTTTGAGACTTGTTATTAATTTTTACTAACCACGAACACATCATTTGCTTTATAATTCTTTTTTTTTAGTGTTGAATGATATAGGGGTCCTATTATGTTTGTGAGTCTTATTCCCTCAAATTAGGTGTGTGTTTTAATTTAACAATTCGAGTGCATTGCATTGAATTTACAAATTGAGGGTTGTGTGGATCCTAATAGAGGTTAATAAAAGATCCTCAGTTCTCGAGCTAACAACAAAGCCTATTCAATATAAAGATTCAATCTTTATGCCCTATTTCATATAAAGATAAATCTTTCAACAATTCAATATAAAGATTCAATCTTTATGCCCTATTTCATATAAAGATCGAATCTTTCAACAAGTACAAGGGGATTCGGATGTTTTGAGACTTGTTATTGATTTTACTAACCATGAACACATCATTTGCTTTATATTCTTTTTTTAGTTGTTGAATGATATAGGGGTCCTATTATGTTTGTGAGTCTAATTCCCTTAAATTAGGTGTGTTTGTTTTAGTTTAACAATTCGAGTGCATTGCATTGAATTTACAAATTCAGGGTTGTGTGGATCCTAATAGAGGTTAATAAAAGATCCCATGTTCTCGAGCTAACAACAAAGCCATTCAATATAAAGATTCAATCTTTATGCCCTATTTCATATAAAGATTGAATCTTTCAACAATTCAATATAAAGATTCAATCTTTATGCCCTATTTCATATAAAGATCGAATATAAGTACAAGGGAATTTGGGTGTTTTGGAACTTGTTATTGATTTTACTATCCACGAACACATCATTTGCTTTATAATTTTTTTTTAGTTGTTGAATGATATAGGGGTCCTATTATGTTTGTGAGTCTAATTCCCTCAAATTAGGTGTGTGTTTTTAATTCAACAATTCGAGTGCATTGCATTGAATTTACAAATTGAGGGTTGATGGATCCTAATTGAGGTTAATAAAAGATCCTCTAGTTCTCGAGTAACAACAAAGCCTATTCAATATAAAATTCAATCTTTATGCCCTATTTCATATAAAGATCGAATCTTTCAACAATTCAATATAAAGATTCAATCTTTATGCCCTATTTCACATAAAGATCGAATCTTTCAACAAGTATAAGGGATTCGGGTGTTTTGAGACTTGTTATTGATTTTACTATCCACGAACACATCATTTGTTTATAATTTTTTTTTAGTTGTTGAATGATATAGGGGTCCTATTATGTTTGGGAGTCTAATTCCCTCAAATCAGGTGTGTGTTTTTAATTCAACAATTCGAGTGGATTGCATTGAATTTACAAATTGAGGGTTGTGTGGTTCCTAATAGAGGTTAATAAAAGATCCTCTATTCTCGAGCTAAAACCAAAGCCTATTCAATATAAAGATTCAATCTTTATGCCCTATTTCATATAAAGATCAATCTTTCAACAATTCAATATAAAGTTCAATCTTTATGCCCTATTTCATATAAAGATCGATCGATATTTCAACAAGTACAAGGGGATTCGGGTGTTTTGAGACTTGTTGTTGATTTTACTATCCACGAACACATCATTTGCTTTATATTTTTTTTTAGTTGTTGAATGATATAGGGGTCCTATTATGTTTGTGAGTCTAATTCCCTCAAATCAGGTGTGTGTGTTTTAATTCAACAATTCGAGTGCATTGCATTGAATTTACAAATTGAGGGTTGTGTGGATCCTAATAGAGGTTAATAAAAGATCCTCTAGTTCTCGAGCTAACAACAAAGCCTATTCAATATAAAGATTCAATCTTTATCCTTTCTATAAGATGAATCTTTCATAATTCATATAAGATTCAATCTTTATGCCCTATTTCATATAAAGATCGAATTTTAACAATTCAATATAAAGATTCAATCTTTATGCCCTATTTCATATAAAGATCGAATCTTTCAACAAGTACAAGGGATTCGGTGTTTTGAGACTTGTTATTATTTTACAACCACGAACACATCATTTGCTTTATAATTCTTTTTTTTTAGTGTTGAATGATATAGGGGTCCTATTATGTTTGTGAGTCTTATTCCCTCAAATTAGTGTGATGTGTTAATTTAACAATTCGAGTGCATTGCATTGAATTTACAAATGGAGTTGTGTGGATCCTAATAAAAAAAGTGTTCTCGAGCTAACAACAAAGCCTATTCAATATAAAGATTCAATCTTTATGCCCTATTTCATATAAAGATTAAATCTTTCAACAATTCAATATAAAGATTCAATCTTTATGCCCTATTTCATATAAAGATCGAATCTTTCAACAAGTACAAGGGGATTCAGGTGTTTTGAGACTTGTTATTGATTTTACTAACCACGAACACATCATTTGCTTTATAATTCTTTTTTTAGTTGTTGAATGATATAGGGGTCCTATTATGTTTGTGACTCTAATTCCCTTAAATTAGGTGTATATTTTAGTTTAACAATTCGAGTGCATTGCATTGAATTTACAAATTGAGGGTTGTGTGGATCCTAGTAGAGGTTAATAAAAGATTCTCATGTTCTCGAGCTAACAACAAAGCCAATTCAATATAAAGATTCAATCTTTATGCCCTATTTCATATAAAGATTGAATCTTTCAACAATTCAATATAAAGATTCAATCTTTATGCCCTATTTCATATAAAGATCGAATATTTCAACAAGTACAAGGGAATTTGGGTGTTTTGGGACTTGTTATTGATTTTACTATCCACGAACACATCATTTGCTTTATAATTTTTTTTTTAGTTGTTCAATGATATAGGGGTCCTATTATGTTTGTGAGTCTAATTCCCTCAAATTAGGTGTGTGTCTTTTAATTCAACAATTCGAGTGTATTGCATTGAATTCACAAATTGAGGGTTGTATGGATCCTAATAGAGGTTAATAAAAGATCCTCTAGTTCTCGAGGTAACAACAAAGCCTATTCAATATAAAATATTCAATCTTTATGCCCTATTTCATATAAAGATCGAATCTTTCAACAATTCAATATAAAGATTCAATCTTTATGCCCTATTTCACATAAAGATCGAATCTTTCAACAAGTATAAGGGGATTCGGGTGTTTTGAGACTTGTTATTGATTTTACTATCCACGAACACATCATTTGGTTATAATTTTTTTTAGTTGTTGAATGATATAGGGGTCCTATTATGTTTATGAGTCTAATTCCCTCAAATCAGGTGTGTGTGTTTTAATTCAACAATTCGAGTGGATTGCATTGAATTTACAAATTGAGGGTTGTGTGGATCCTAATAGAGGTTAATAAAAGATCCTCTAGTTCTCGAGCTAACTACAAAGCCTATTCAATATAAAGATTGAATCTTTATTCCCTATTTCATATAAAGATTGAATCTTTCAATAATTCAGTATAATGATTCAATCTTTATGCCCTATTTCATATAAAGATCGAATTTTTCAACAATTCAATATAAAGATTCAATCTTTATGCCCTATTTCATATAAAGATCGAATCTTTCAACAAGTACAAGGGGATTCTGGTGTTTTGAGACTTGTTATTATTTTACTAACCACGAACACATCATTTGCTTTATAATTCTTTTTTTAGGTGTTGAATGATATAGGGGTCCTATTATGTTTGTGAGTCTAATTCCCTCAAATTAGGTGTGTATGAGTTTTAATTTAACAATTCGAGTGCATTGCATTGAATTTACAAATTGAGGGTTGTGTGGATCCTAATAGAGGTTAATAAAAGATCCTCCAGTTCTCGAGCTAACAACAAAGCCTATTCAATATGAAGATTCAATCTTTATGCCCTATTTCATATAAAGATAAAATCTTTCAACAATTCAATATAAAGATTCAATCTTTATGCCCTATTTCATATAAAGATCGAATCTTTCAACAAGTACAAGGGGATTCAGGTGTTTTGAGACTTGTTATTAATTTTACTAACCACGAACACATCATTTGCTTTATAATTCTATTTTTAGTTGTTGAATGATATAGGGGTCCTATTATGTTTGTGACTCTAATTCCCTTAAATTAGGTGTGAATCTGTTTTAGTTTAACAATTCGAGTGCATTGCATTGAATTTACAAATTGAGGGTTGTGTGGATCCTAATAGAGGTTAATAAAAGATCCTCTAGTTCTCGAGCTAACAAAAAAGCCAATTCAATATTAAGATTCAATCTTTATGCCCTATTTCATATAAAGATTGAATCTTTCAACAATTCAATATAAAGATTCAATCTTTATGCCCTATTTCATATAAAGATCGAATATTCCAACAAGTACAAGGGAATTTGGGTGTTTTGAGACTTGTTATTGATATTACTATCCACGAACACATCATTTGCTTTATAATTTTTTTTTTAGTTGTACAATGATATAGGGGTCCTATTATGTTTGTGAGTCTAATTCCCTCAAATCAGGTGTGTGTGTGTTTTAATTCAACAATTCGAGTGCATTGCATTGAATTTACAAATTGAGGGTTGTGTGGATCCTAATAGAGGTTAATAAAAGATCCTCTAGTTCTCGAGCAAAAACCAAAGCCTATTCAATATAAAGATTCAATCTTTATGCCCTATTTCATATAAAGATCAAATCTTTCAACAATTCAATATAAAGATTCAATCTTTATGCCCTATTTCATATAAAGATCGAATCTTTCAACAAGTACAAGGGTATTCGGGTGTTTTGAGACTTGTTATTCATTTTACTAACCACGAACACATCATTTGCTTAATATTTCTTTTTTTAGTTGTTCAATGATATAGGGGTCCTATTATGTTTGTGAGTCTAATTCCCTCAAACTAGGTGTGAATGTGTTTTAGTTTAATAATTCGAGTGCATTGCATTGAATTTACAAATTGAGGGTTGTGTCGATCCTAATAGAGGTTAATAAAAGATCCACTAGTTCTCGAGCTAACAACAAAGCCTATTCAATATAAAGATTCAATCTTTATGCCCTATTTCATATAAAGATTGAATGTTTCAAAAATTCAATATAAAGATTCAATCTTTATGCCCTATTTCATATAAAGATCGAATCTTTCAACAAGTACAAGGGTATTCGGGTGTTTTGAGACTTGTTATTCATTTTACTAACCACGAACACATCATTTGCTTTATAATTCTTTTTTTAGTTGTTCAATGATATAGGGGTCCTATTATGTTTGTGAGGCTAATTCCCTCAAACTAGGTGTGAATGTGTTTTAGTTTAATAATTCGAGTGCATTGCATTGAATTTACAAATTGAGGGTTGTGTCGATCCTAATAGGTTAATAAAAGATCCACTAGTTGAAACCAAACACGCCTCTAATGAAGAGTAGTGTTTAGGACTTGAAACAAACACACCTCTAATGAAGAGTAGTGTTTAGGATAGAATGAATCATAATCTAAAAGACTCCTCTTTAAGCTTATGATTCGGTTTCAATTAAAGAAGTGAATCTCCACTCTCTTCTCTAATCAAAGGTTTTTAACTAATAAACTAGTGAATCACTCTCTAATCTTGTTAATTGGATTGAAATACTTGTAGTTTTACCTCCCAAGTAGTTCGTGCAAAGGATAGAACATAAAACACTCGGTTTTAAGTCTTTAAGCACGACAGTTTGTAAACTTTGTTTTTCAACTCAATAATCTGATCTTTTTATTGAAGTTTTGAGCTGCTTATATGTAGTACATAGCTAAAACACTTACTACAATCACAAACTAAGCTAAAACACACTAGATAGATTAAACAAAGCAAAAGAACTCCAAAGCTTCTCTAAGGGGCTGCCGTAGCCTCTCCTAGCTTCCCTTGGATGTGTAGCTTCTTTTGGAGGTCCAATGAGAAGGTTTCCTTCAAGTGAAGACTCCTCCCTTCAAGAAAACTCATGATAGCTGCAGCATACACTTGGACAACCAACTTGGCACAAGTTACATCCTAAGCTAAGTAAAGGAAAACCGAAATACATATTAAGTGTTACAAAAACTGATTTTAGGAGCTAAGTGATTAACTATTACAATTAGTGTAAGTAAAGCATGATTAGAACTAAACTAACACTAATTAAACAAAAACACCTTAAGCACACTCCTCCCTAATCCCTAAGGCAGCTACGTGCTTGTTCACTTAGCTTCTCCTCCTTTGTTCCTTAACATGATCAAACTAGCACTAATCTTTAATCCATGAAGTTCTCCTTTATTGTAATTAAGATTAGTGCTTAGTAGTACCTCTTGGTGTGCATTTGATTTCACATCATCCTCCCCTTCTTCAAAAGGAATTGTCCTCAATTCTAGCACATCTTCATCTTCTAAGTATAGAGATAAGTCACCTACATTGAATGTTGCTGCCACGCCATAATCTCCGGGAAGGTCTATCTTGTATGCATTGTCTCCATAACGTTCAAGACTTTGAAAGGTCCTTCAGCTCTAGGCATGAGTTTATGCTTCCTTTTGCTTGGAAATCTCTCCTTCCTTAGGTGAATCCACACTAAATCTCCCGGTGCAAACACCTTAGACTTTCGGCCCTTGTTTGCTTTCCTCTTATACATCTCATTAGCCTTCTCTATGTTGGTGCGTACCTCCTTGTGAACCTTCACCATAGCTTCAGCTTGTTGCCTAGCATCTCATGAACATAAGAGTCTTTAGGAAGGAAATAAGATCAATAGGCACATAAGGATTTACCCCATATACACTTCGAATGGTGAGTGTTTAGTTGCAAAAGTGGGAGTCCTATTGTATGCAAATTCAGCATGGCATAGCTTCACGTCCCAATCCTTTCCTGTCTTGCTTACTAAGCCCCTTAATAAGGTGCCTAGAGTTCGATTGTCACCTCCGTCTGACCATCAGTTTGAGGGTGGTGTGAAGTACTAAATAGCAACTTAGTACCCATCATCCTCCATAGGGATCTCCAAAAGTGACTCAAAAACTTACTATCTCTATCTGAGACAATAGTTTTGGTACTCCATGCAAACGTACAATTTCCCTGAAATACAAACATGAAACATTAATAGCATCTTCTGTTTTATGGCAAGGCACAAAGTGTGCCATTTTGAGAATCTATCCACCACCACCATGATGGAATCTTTCCCTCTTTGTGTTCTAGGAAGTGCTACAATGAAATCCATGCTAACATCCTCCCATGGTCTCTCTGGCACAGGTAAAGGAGTGTATAACCCCTTATGGAATGTACTCTTTGCCCTTTGACAAACACCACAACGAGCCAAAACAGCATGTACTTCTTTGATCATATGAGGCCATGAAAAGTGCTCTTGTAATAGCTCCATAGTCTTGCTTACACCAAAATGACCAGCCAAACCACCTCCATGAGCTTCTCTAATCAACAAGTCACGAACAGGACACTTAGGAACACATAGCTTGTTCCCTTTGAATAAGAACCCCTCCATTTGATGATAATGGTCTTTTGGACCATCTTTGGTAGCCACGAACAGGTCACGCATCTCCTCATCAAGAACATAGAACTCTTTGATCAATTCAAACCCAAGTACCTTGGAATCCACCATAGAAAGCAATACATGTCTCCTTGATAGTGCATCTGCTACAATGTTAGCTTTTCCAGCCTTATACTTAGCAACAAAATTGAATGATTGTAAGAATTCTACCCATTTAGCATGACGAGCACTAAGCTTATGTTGTCCATGAATATATTTCAAAGATTCATGATCAGAATGAAGAACAAAAGCTTGTGGTCTTAAATAATGACTCCAATGATTAAGAGCTCTAACCATAGCATAAAACTCTTTATCATAGGTAGAATAGTTCAATTTGGCTTGATTAAGCTTCTCACTAAAATAAGCAATAGGCTTACCACATTGAATCAAAACAGCTCCAATACCTGTTCCACTTGCATCACACTCAACTTCAAAAGGTTTAGTAAAATCAGGTAAAGCTAGAATGGGCGTATTACACATCTTTTCTTTTACAAGTTCAAACGCCTTTTGAGCTGCATCACTCCATTCAAATCTTCCATGTTTAGTGCATTCAGTTATAGGAGCTAATAAAGTACTGAAATTATTTATAAATCTCCTATAAAATGAAGCTAAACCATGAAAAGATCTCACCTCAGTGATGGTCTTAGGAACCGGCCAAGAAGAGATAGCCTCCACTTTGGATGGATCTACCTTCACACCTTCATCTGAAATAATGAAACCAAGGAAGCCAATCTCCCTTTGCATGAATGTACACTTCTCAATCTTGCCATAGAGCTTTTGCTCCCTTAGAACCTCGAACAATTGTTGCAAATGATTCAAATGAGCATCATGGTTAGAACTATAAACAAGAATATCATCCAAGTAAACAACCACGAACTTTCCCAAAAATGGCCTAAGTACTTCATTCATCAATCTCATGAAAGTACTAGGGGCATTTGTGAGACCAAATGGCATAACCAGCCACTCATACAAACCATACTTTGTCTTGAAAGCCGTCTTCCACTCATCTCCTTCTCTCATGCATATTTGATGATATCCACTCCTCAAATCAATCTTTGAAAACACCTTGGAGCCACTCAACTCATCTAACATGTCATCTAATCTAGGGATGGGAAATCTGTATTTTATGGTTATGTTGTTCACTGCACGACTATCAATACACATCCCCAAGTTCCATCCTTCTTTGGCACAAGCAACGCCGGAACAGCACATGGGCTCTTACTCTCCCTCACGTAGCCTCTCTCCATCAACTCACTGATTTGGCTTTGTAACTCCTCACTTTCTTTGGGATTGCATCTATAGGAAGGTTTATTTGGGATTGGTGCTCCGGGAATGAGATCAATTTGATGCTCAATTCCACGTTTAGGGGTAGGCCGGAGGTAGTTCACTAGGAAACACATCCTTAAACTCCTTCAACAACTCCCTCAATTTCGGATCTTTCACCTCCATTCCTTCATTCACCTCCTTAGCAACCAGCACATACACCACATGATTAGCCTCCAACTCCCTCTCAAACTTTTTTCTCCCTAAAAACACTTCCACACATTAGGTTTTCTTTTGGTTTAGGCTTTGTGTTTCGGATTTTAGAAGGGGGTAATGGTAGTAGGGTTTTGATTTTTCCATCCTTATTCACCTTATACACATTAGTAGCACCATCATGTATAACTTTTCGATCAAATTGCCAAGGTCTACCAAGTAACACATGACAAGCAGTCATAGGAATTACATCACATATAATTTCATCTTGATAATTTCCTATAGAAAACGTGAGCAAGACTCTTTCTTTCACCCTTACTTCATTATCATCATCTAGCCATTTTAGCTTATAAGGATGTGGATGTTTAATAGTAGGTAGTTCTAATTTCTTTACAAGTTCAGTTGAAGCAACATTAGTACAACTACCTCCATCTATAATCAAAGTGCATAGCTTTTTATTCACTAAGCATTTAGAATGAAAAATGGTTTCTCTTTGTTCCTCATTTTCAGCCACAACATTAGAATACAAAGACCTTCTAAGAACCAAAGTTTCACCCTCCATTTCTGGATTACATACATCCTCCTCTTCACTTCGGTTTTATCATGTTCCATCTCTAAAAGAGATTCTTTTTCCAATTCATCTATCTCCTCTATGTCTCTTATGGTCATGACTCTTTTAGTAGGACAAGCAGATTGATAGTGACCATAGCCTTGACACTTAAAACATTTCACTTTTAAAGATTTATCATCTACAACCTTCTCTTTATCTTTCTTAGTGAAATCGGTTTTTTTGTTCTTATCAAAGTTACTAGTACTAGGATTAGCTTTGAAAGTACTAAATGGCTTTGAATAAGACTTACTTGCAGCTGGTTTCTTCTTTTGGCCATCAATTTTAAGAGCCACCTTGCAAGCTTCATCGAAAGTAAGGTATGGATACACCTCTACTTTCTCTCGTACATCTTCATTTAGGCCTCCTAGGAATCGACCTAGCTTTTGCTCCTCCATTTCTTCTATTTCACAAACAATGGAAAGCTTCTCAAATTCCTTGATGTACTCCTCCATGGACATGGCGCCTTGCTTGAGTGTGGACCACCTAACATACTGATTTTGTTTGTAGTTAGTTGGCACAAAACGCTTCCTTAATTGCTTCTTCAATTTGCCTAGCTAAAGCATCTAGTATGGCATCTCTTCTAACATCATTGTTCAATTCGTCTCCCATTTCAGAACTAAGCTCTTGATACCACTTGAAACCAAACACGCCTCTAATGAAGAGTAGTGTTTAGGACTTGAAACAAACACACCTCTAATGAAGAGTAGTGTTTAGGATAGAATGAATCATAATCTAAAAGACTCCTCTTTAAGCTTATGATTCGGTTTCAATTAAAGAAGTGAATCTCCACTCTCTTCTCTAATCAAAGGTTTTTAACTAACAAAACTAGTGAATCACTCTCTAATCTTGTTAATTGGATTGAAATACTTGTAGTTTTACCTCCCAAGTAGTTCGTGCAAAGGATAGAACATAAAACACTCGGTTTTAAGTCTTTAAGCACGACAGTTTGTAAACTTTGTTTTTCAACTCAATAATCTGATCTTTTTATTGAAGTTTTGAGCTGCTTATATGTAGCACATAGCTAAAACACTTACTACAATCACAAACTAAGCTAAAACACACTAGATAGATTAAACAAAGCAAAAGAACTCCAAAGCTTCTCTAAGGGGCTGCCGTAGCCTCTCCTAGCTTCCCTTGGATGTGTAGCTTCTTTTGGAGGTCCAATGAGAAGGTTTCCTTCAAGTGAAGACTCCTCCCTTCAAGAAACTCATGATAGCTGCAGCATACACTTGGACAACCAACTTGGCACAAGTTACATCCTAAGCTAAGTAAAGGAAAACCGAAATACATATTAAGTGTTACAAAAACTGATTTTAGGAGCTAAGTGATTAACTATTACAATTAGTGTAAGTAAAGCATGATTAGAACTAAACTAACACTAATTAAACAAAAACACCTTAAGCACACTCCTCCCTAATTCCCTAAGGCAGCTACGTGCTTGTTCACTTAGCTTCTCCTCCTTTGTTCCTTAACATGATCAAACTAGCACTAATCTTTAGTCCATGAAGTTCTCCTTTATTGTAATTAAGATTAGTGCTTAGTAGTACCTCTTGGTGTGCATTTGATTTCACATCACTAGTTCTCGAGCTAACAACAAAGCCAATCAATATAAAGATTCAATCTTTATGCCCTATTTCATATAAAGATTGAATGTTTCAAAAATTCAATATAAAGATTCAATCTTTATGCCCTATTTCATATAAAGATCGAATCTTTCAACAAGTACAAGGGTATTCGGGTGTTTGAGACTTGTTATTGATTTACTAACCACGAACACATCATTTGCTTTATAATTCTTTTTTTAGTTGTTCAATGATATAGGGTCCTATTATGTTTGTGAGTCTAATTCCCTCAAACTAGGAGTGAATGTGTTTTAGTTTAATAATTCGAGTGCATTGAATTGAATTTACAAATTGAGGGTTGTGTCAATCCTAATAGAGGTTAATAAAAGATCCACTTGTTCTCGAGCTAACAACAAAGCCTATTCAATATAAAGATTCAATCTTTATGCCCTATTTCATATAAAGTTCGAATCTTTCAACAATTCAATATAAAGATTCAATCTTTATGCCCTATTTCATATAAAGATCGAATCTTTCAACAAGTACAAGGGGATCCGGGTGTTTTGAGACTTGTTATTGATTTTACTATCCACGAACACATCATTTGGTTTATAATTCTTATTTTAGTTGTTGAATGATATACGGGTCCTATTATGTTTGTGAGCCTAATTCCCTCAAATGAGGTGTGTGTGTTTTAATTCAAAAATTCGAGTGCATTGCATTGAATTCACAAATTGAGGGTTGTGTGGATCCTAATAGAGGTTAATAAAAGAACCTTTAGTTCTCGATCTTACAACAAAGCCTATTTTATGCCCTATTTCATATAAAGATCGAATCTTTCACTAATTCAATATAAAGATTCAATCTTTATGCCCTATTTCATATAAAGATCGAATCTTTCAACAAGTACAAGGGGATTCGGGTGTTTTGATACTTGTTATTGATTTTACTATCCACGAACACATCATTTGCTTTATAATTCTTTTTTTAGTTGTTGAATGATATAGGGGTCCTATTATGTTTGTGTGTCTAATTCCCTCAAATCAGGTGTGTGTGTTTTAATTCAACAATTCGAGTGTATTGCATTGAATTTACAAATTGAGGGTTGTGTGGATCCTAATAGAGGTTAATAAAAGATCCTCTAGTTCTCGAGCTAACAACAAAGCCTATTCAATATAAAGATTCAATCTTTATGCCCTATTTCATATAAAGATCAAATATTTCAAAAATTCAATATAAAGATTCAATCTTTATGCCCTATTTATAAAGATCGATCGAATATTTCAACAAGTACCAGGGGATTCGGATGTTTTGAGACTTTTTATGGATTTTACTATCCACGAACACATCATTTGCTTTATAATTGTTTTTTTAGTTGTTGAATGATATAGGGGTCTTATTATGTTTGTCTAATTCCCTCAAATCAGGTGTGTGTGTTTTAATTCAACAATTCGAGTGTATTGCATTGAATTTACAAATTGAGGGTTGTGTGGATCCTAATAGAGGTTAATTAAAGATCCTCTAGTTCTCGAGCTAACAACAAAGCCTATTCAATATAAAGATTCAATCTTTATACCCTAATTTAAGGATTAGCTTTTCTTTTGGTGATTCTTATAAGGATGAAGTTTTATGTGATGTATTACCTATGGATGCATGTCATGTACTCTTAGGTAGACCTTGGCAATCTGATAAAGAAACCTTGCATAATGGTAGGACTAATACTTACACTTTCATGCATAACAAGAAGAAAATTGTGCTTAGTCCTAGTCCATGGCCGAACCATTTAAAACCAAAAACAACCTCACCTAAAACACAAAACAAAAAAACCTTAATCCTTTCTAAACCATAACTTGATAAAGCTGTAGAAAAGGGGAAAGTTATGTATTTGTTGTTGTTATTGGATGAAAATGATGTAAACATTAATGAAGTGCACGAAATGGTGAACCTTTAGTGAAGGATTTGGTGATGTTTTTCCTATTGATCTTCCATGTGGTTTACCCCCTAGTAGAGGAATTGAACACCAAATTGATTTAACCCTGGCGCCCCTTTACCTAATAAACCAGCTTATAGATGTAATCCTGAAGAAGCTAAGGAGTTACAAAAACAAGTTAGTGAGTTGTTAGCTAAAGGATTTGTGCAAGAAAGTCTTAGTCCATGTGCTTGCCTGTCATTTTGGTTCCTAAGAAGGATGGTTCTATGAGGATGTGTGTGGATTGTCGTGCATAAACAATATAACAGTGAAGTATAGGTATCCAATACCTAGCTTGATGATTTGCTTGATGAGTTACATGGTTCCACTATATTTTCGAAGATTGATTTGAGAAGTGGTTATCATCAGATTAGAATCAAAGAGGGTGATGAATGGAAAACAGCTTTTAAAACTAAGAGTGGTTTGTATGAGTGGCGTGTGATGCCATTTGGTTTGACAAATGCTCCTAGTACTTTCATGAGACTTATGCATGAGGTACTCAGACCCTTCATTGGTATCTTTGTTGTTGTTTATTTTGATGATATTCTGGTGTATAGTCAAAGTGAACAGGAACATCTAATGCATCTCAAGAAGGTTTTCCTTAAACTAAGGGAAAAGAAGCTGTATGCAAAGATGGAGAAGTGTGAGTTCTTTACTTCAAGTGTGACATTTCTTGGATTCATAGTGTCATCTAATGGCATTTCTATGGATGAATCTAAGGTGGAAGCAATCAAGTCATGGCCAGTTCCTAAATCTATCACTGAGGTTCGAAGTTTCCATGGTTTAGCTTCTTTTTACAGGAGATTTATCAAGAACTTTAGCACCATATTGGCGCCATTGACTGAGTGTATCAAGAAAGGGTCCTTTATTTGGACTCCTGCAGCACAAGAAGCATTTGATCAATTGAAGAACATGCTTAGTAAGGCTCCTGTTCTAGCCTTACCTGATTTCAAGAAAGTGTTTGAAGTGGAGTGTGATGCAAGTGGTGTGGGCATTGGAGCTGTTTTACAACAAGGAGGGCGTCCCATAGCTTATTTCAGTGAAAAGCTCAATCAATCTAGACTCAACTACACACTTATGATAAGGAGTTCTATGCTATTGTTCGTGCCTTGACTCATTGGACTCATTATCTCAGACCAGCTCAATTTGTGTTACATTCAGACCATCAAGCTTTGAAGTACATAAATGGACAACATAAACTCAGTCCAAGACATGCAAAATGGGTGGAATTCCTTCAGTCCTTTGATTTTGTTTCAAAATATAAAACTGGAGTTTCTAACATTGTTGCAGATGCTTTATCAAGGAGGCATTCTATGCTTTCTCTTATGGAGGCTCGTGTACTTGGCTTTAGTCATCTTAAAGATTGTATTATGATGATCCAGATTTCTCTTTATTGTTAGAAGCATGCAAAGAAGGATCTCATGGAGCTTATTCATTGCAAGATGGCTTTCTTTTTCGAAACAACAAGCTTATGCTCCTAAATGTCATTAAGGGATTTGCTAATCAAGGAGGTTCATGGAGGAGGACTAGCAGGACACTTTGGCATTAACAAAACTGTTGATGTATTGCAGGAACACTTCTACTGGCCGAAACTTGCAGGAGATGTTCATGCTATTCTAGCTCGATGTTCTATATGTCAGAAGGCTAAAAGTTCCTTTCATCAAGGGCTTTACACGCCTCTACCTGTTCCAGTTCAACCATGGGAAGATGTGAGCATGGATTTCATTGTTGCTCTACCTAGAACTCAAAGGCAGAAAGATGCAATCATGGTGGTGTAGATAGATTCTCTAAAATGGCTCATTTCATTCCTTGTAATAAAACTGATGATGCTATTCATGTTGCTGATTTGTTCTTTAAAGAAATAATTAGACTTCATGGAGTTCCTAAGTCTATTGTTTCTGATAAAGATGTAAAGTTTCTTAGCTATTTCTGGAAGAACTTGTGGAAGCTTTTAGGTACTAAGTTGCTGTTTAGTACTACTGCTCATCCTCAAACTGATGGCCAGACTGAAGTGACCAACAGGACATTAACTATGCTGCTAAGGACACTTGTGAACAAGTCTCAAAGGATTGGGATCTAAAGCTAGCTCATGCTGAGTTTGCTTACAATAGATCACCAACTTATGCTACTAAACACTCACCATTTGAGGTAAATTATGGGATTAATCCTTTAAGTCCTATTGATTTACTTCCATTTCCTATTGAAGCACATAGTAGCAAAGAAGCTGAAGTGAAAGCAAAGGAGATGAAGCAACTTCATCAGCAAATTCGAACCAGAATAGAGAAGGTGAATGAAGCATACAAGGTTCGAGCAAACAAGCACAGGAAGGAAGTTCTTTACAAGCCAGGTGATCTAGTGTGGTTACATCTAAGGAAGGAAAGATTTCCTACAAGGAGGAAGAACAAGCTAATGCCACGAAGTGATGGTCCTTTCAAAGTGCTAGAAAAGATCAACAACAATGCATACAAGATAGAATTGCCAGATGAAATGGGAAACATCTCAGCTACATTCAATGTTGGTGATTTAGCTCCATATCTTGCAGATGATTCAGAGTTACAAGAAGACCTTTTCGAACCTGAGGAGAATGATGCAGGAGCATCTAGTTCAAGCAACCAAGGTCTTCTTCTACATGATCAAAAGGAGAACATGGTAAAGGAGTTCAATTTCTAAGCCTAACTAGCTCGGTTTATTCTAAAACCTTACTTAAGCAACTTGATTAGGCTAATCCTATGTTAATCTCTACTTAAGCAAGATTATAATACTTAATGACACCTTAAACATCATTATGTATTGTAATCAAGTTTAGTAAGTGATTAGTAGCCTAAGTACATGCTTAAGTTATGTTAATCATGCTTTAAGAGTTAAGCTAGTAATAAGCTCATGTAATCCGGTTTTGTATAAGCTAGTTTAGGAATGATTTTTGCTGCTTTTGGTTGCCACCACCTACTGATTTGAAGCCTTGGGAAGTGAAGAGCCCATATGAAGTCACATGGGCAAGGAGAGCTCCATCCAATAGAAAAGAAGCTTCAAGGCAAGGAATGCTTCTGCCCAGCTCCAGCGTCCACTCTAGCTTCCCTTTGAAGCTTTTGGGCAACCATCATTTCTTCTACAAATTGTACAAGCTTTTGAGGAGTAATAGTTTAATATGTTTACTTTAGTATCCAATTGGTAGTTTTACTGTTTTGTAACTTCCAATAGAAATCTAAGCTAGTTTGTAGGAGGTGTGCTGGACAATTTGTAATTGTTGTTTCATGTTTTTTATTAGCTTAGTTGGCATAGCTAGGGAAGTCCAAATCAGCCGAAATTTGGACACAATGTAAACAAATATGTTAGCTTTGCTGTCTTTTTGGAATTAAGTCATTTGAATGAAAATTGAAAGAGTTATACTCAAAACCTTAAGCTGTGTGCTTATTGTTCCTATCGGTCAGTTTAGACCATTTACAAATCTTTGCTTAATTCTATCACTTAATCGTTGAATTAGTGATTGAAACTCAAAGTGGATGCAAGTTAGAAGCTTATTGTTAAAACTTGATCTTAGTTTGGTGGTAATTGGGTTGTGAAAGTGGTGGTTGTTCAATCTAATTGAACCGGTTTGATACAAACGTTTATGTTCTCTTTCTTTGTTCCTGTTTCTTTCTTTGAATGCTCTTGAATGCTTAATCAATATGTTTCACTTTTTTTAGTTGTTCAATGATATAGGGGTCCTATTATGTTTGTGAGTCTAATTCCCTCAAACTAGGAGTGAATGTGTTTTAGTTTAATAATTCGAGTGCATTGCATTGAATTTACAAATTGGGGGTTGTGTCAATCCTAATAGAGGTTAATAAAAGATCCACTAGTTCTCGAGCTAACAACAAAGCCTATTCAATATAAAGATTCAATCTTTATGCCCTGTTTCATATAAAGTTCGAATCTTTCACCAATTCAATATAAAGATTCAATCTTTATGCCCTATTTCATATAAAGATCGAATCTTTCAACAAGTACAAGGGGATCCGGGTGTTTTGAGACTTGTTATTGATTTTACTATCCACGAACACATCATTTGGTTTATAATTCTTATTTTAGTTGTTGAAAGATATAAGGGTCCTATTATGTTTGTGAGCCTAATTCCCTCAAATGAGGTGTGTGTTTTAATTCAAAAATTCGAGTGCATTGCATTGAATTCACAAATTGAGGGTTGTGTGGATCCTAATAGAGGTTAATAAAAGAACCTTTAGTTCTCGAGCTTACAACTAATGCCCTATTTCATATAAAGATCGAATTTTTCAACAATTCAATATAAAGATTCAATCTTTATGTCCTATTTCATATAAAGATCGAATCTTTCAACAAGTACAAGGGGATTCGGGTGTTTTGATACTTGTTATTGATTTTACTAACCACGAACACATCTTTTCCTTGATAATTCTTTTTTTAGTTGTTGAATGATATAGGGGTCCTATTATGTTTGTGAGTCTAATTCCCTTAAATTAGTTGTGAATGTGTTTTAGTTTAACAATTCGAGTGCATTGCATTGAATTTACAAATTGATGGTTGTGTCGATCCTAATAGAGGTTAATAAAAGATCCATTAGTTCTTGAGCTAACAACAAAGCCTATTCAATATAAAGATTCAATCTTTATGCCCTATTTCATATAAAGATTGAATCTTTCAAAAATTCAATATAAAGATTCAATCTTTATGCCCTATTTCATATAAAGATCGAAGCTTTCAACAAGTACAAGGGGATTCGGGTGTTTTGAGACTTGTTATTGATTTTACTATCCACGAACACATCATTTGCTTTATAATTATTTTTTTAGTTGTTGAATGATATAGGGATCCTTATATGTTTGTGAGTCTAATTCCCTCAAATCAGGTGTGTGTTTTTTATTTCAACAATTCGAGTGTATTGCATTGAATTTACAAATTGACGGTTGTGTTGATCCTAATAGAGGTTAATAAAAGATCCTCTAGTTCTCGAGCTAACAACAAAGCCTATTCAATATAAAGATTCAATCTTTATGCCCTATTTCATATAAAGATCAAATATTTCAAAAATTCAATATAAAGATTCAATCTTTATGCCCTATTTCATATAAAGATCGATCGAATATTTGAACAAGTACCAGGGGATTCGGATGTTTTGAGACTTTTTATTGATTTTACTATCCACGAACACATCATTTGCTTTATAATTGTTTTTTAAGTTGTTGAATGATATAGGGGTCTTGTTATGTTTGTGAGTCTAATTCCCTCAAATCAGGTGTGTGTGTTTTAATTCAACAATTCGAGTGTATTGCATTGAATTTACAAATTGAGGGTTGTGTGGATCCTAATAGGGGTTAATTAAAGATCCTCTAGTTCTCGAGCTAACAACAAAGCCTATTCAATATAAAGATTCAATCTTTATTCCCTATTTCATATAAAGATCGAATCTTTCAACAATTCAATATAAAGATTCTATCTTTATGCCCTATTTCATATAAAGATCGAATTTTTCAACAATTCAATATAAAGATTCAATCTTTTTGCCCTATTTCTTATAAAGATCGAATCATTCAACAAGTACAAGGGGATTCAGGTGTTTTGAGACTTTTTATTGATTTTACTAACCACGAACACATCTTTTGCCTTATAATTCTTTTTTTAGTTGTTGAATGATATAGGGGTCCTATTATGTTTGTGAGTCTAATTCCCTCAAATTAGGTGTGTATGTGATTTAATTTAACAATTCGAGTGCATTGCATTGAATTTACAAATTGAGGGTTGTGTGGATCCTAATAGAGGTTCATAAAAATTGCTCTAGTTCTCAAGCCAAAAACAAAGCCTATTCAATTTAAAGATTCAATCTTTATGCCCTATTTCATATAAAGATTGAATCTTTTAAAAATTCAATATAAAGATTCAATCTTTATGCCCTATTTCATATAAAGATCGAATCTTTCAACAAGTACAAGGGGATTCGGGTGTTTTGATACTTGTTATTTATTTTACTAACCACGAACACATCATTTGCTTTATAATTATTTTTTTAGTTGTTGAATGATATAGGGGTCCTATTATGTTTGTGAGTCTAATTCCCTCAAATTAGGTGTGTATGTGTTTTAATTTAACAATTCGAGTGCATTGCATTGAATTTACAAATTGAGGGTTGTGTGGATCCTAATAGAGGTTCATAAAAATTGCTCTAGTTCTCAAGCCAAAAACAAAGCCTATTCAATATAAAGATTCAATCTTTATGCCCTATTTCATATAAAGATCGAATCTTTCAACAATTCAATATAAAGATTCAATCTTTATGCCCTATTTCATATAAAGATCGAACCTTTCAACAAGTACAAGGGGATTCGGGTGTTTTGAGACTTGTTATTGATTTTACTAACCACGAACACATCTTTTCCTTGATAATTCTTTTCTTAGTTGTTGAATGATATAGGGGTCCTATTATGTTTGTGAGTCTAATTCCCTTAAATTAGTTGTGAATGTATTTTAGTTTAACAATTCGAGTGCATTGCATTGAATTTACAAATTGATGGTTGTGTCGATCCTAATAGAGGTTAATAAAAGATCCATTAGTTCTTGAGCCAACAACAAAGCCTATTCAATATAAAGATTCAATCTTTATGCCCTATTTCATATAAAGATTGAATCTTTCAAAAATTCAATATAAAGATTCAATCTTTATGCCCTATTTCATATAAAGATCGAAGCTTTCAACAAGTACAAGGGGATTCGGGTGTTTTGAGACTTGTTATTGATTTTACTATCCACGAACACATCATTTGCTTTATAATTATTTTTTTAGTTGTTGAATGATATAGGGATCCTTATATGTTTGTGAGTCTAATTCCCTCAAATCAGGTGTGTGTTTTTTTATTTCAACAATTCGAGTGCATTGCATTGAAGTTACAAATTGAGGGTGTGGATCCTAATAGAGGTTAATAAAAGATCCTCTAGTTCTCGAGCTAAAACCAAAGCCTATTCAATATAAAGATTTAATCTTTATGCCCTATTTCATATAAAGATCGAATCTTTCAACAATTCAATATAAAGATTCAATCTTTATGATACATATTGATTAAGCATTCAAGAGCATTCAAAGCAAGTAATAAGAACAAAGGAAACAAAGAACAATCGGATGTATCTAACCGGTTCAAT
The DNA here is from genome assembly GCF_026745355.1 of Beta vulgaris subsp. vulgaris. Lineage (NCBI taxonomy): Eukaryota > Viridiplantae > Streptophyta > Magnoliopsida > Caryophyllales > Amaranthaceae > Beta > Beta vulgaris. The sequence continues at coordinate 631,888 of NW_026611043.1, read as the reverse complement.
TTGATTGAACAACCACCACTTTCACAACCCAATTACCACCAAACTAAGATCAAGTTATAACAATAAGCTTCTAACTTGCATCTACTTTGAGTTTCATCCACCAATTCAATGATTAAGTGAAAGAATTAAGCAAAGATTTGATAAAAGGCCAAACTGACCGTAAAGAGCAATAAGCACACAGCTTAATGTTTTGAGTGTAACTTTCTCAATTTTGATTCAAATGACTTCATTCCAAAAGGATAGGAAAGCTAACATATTTGTTTACATTGTGTCCAAATTTCGGCTGATTTGGACTTCCCTAGCTATGCCAACTAAGCTAATAAAATACATGAAACAACAATTACATTCTGCTCAGCACACCTTCTACAAACTAGCTTAGATTTCTATTGGAAGCTACAAAACAGTAAAACTACCAATAGGATACTAAAGTAAACATATTAAACTATTACTCCTCAAAAGCTTGTCCAATTTGCAGCTCAAATGATGATTGCCCACAAGCTTCAAAGATGAGGTAGGCTGGACGCTGGAGCTGGGCAGAAGGCATACCTTGCCTTGAAGTCTTCTTCTTTCATTGGATATGGCCTTGGTTGCCCATGTGATCTTCATATGGCTTCCTTCACTTCCCAAGGCTTCAAATCAGTAGGTGGTGGCAACCAAAAGCAGCAAAAATCATTCCTAAACTAGCTTACACAAATCGGATTACATGAGCTTTTACTAGCTTATCTCTTAAAGCATGATTAACATAACTTAAACATGTACTTAGGCTACTAATCACTTACTAAACTTGATTAACAATACATAATGATGTTTAAGGTGTCATTAAGTATTACTAATCTTGCTTAAGTAGAGATTAACATAGGATTAGCCCTAATTAAGTTGCTTAAGTAAGGTTTTAGAATAAACCGAGCTAGTTAGGCTTAGAAATTGAACCTCCTTTACCATGTTCTCCTCTTGATCATGTAGAAGAAGACCTTGGTTGCTTGAATTAGATGCTCCTGCATCATTCTCCTCAGGTTCGAAAAGGTCTTCTTGTAACTCTGAATCATCTGCAAGATATGGAGCTAAATCACCAACATTGAATGTAGCTGAGATGTTTCCCATTTCATCTGGCAATTCTATCTTGTATGCATTGTTGTTGATCTTTTCTAGCACTTTGAATGGACCATCACTTCGTGGCATTAGCTTGTTCTTCCTCCTTGTAGGAAACCTCTCTTTCCTTAGATGTAACCACACTAGATCACCTGGCTTGTAAAGAACTTCTTTCCTGTGCTTATTTGCTCGAACCTTGTATGCTTCATTCACCTTCTCTATTCTGGTTCGAATTTGCTGATGAAGTTGCTTCATCTCCTTTGCTTTCACTTCAGCTTCTTTGCTACTATGTGCTTCAATAGGAAATGGAAGTAAATCAATAGGACTTAAAGGATTAATCCCATAATTTACCTCAAATGGTGAATGTTTAGTAGCATAAGTTGGTGATCTATTGTAAGCAAACTCAGCATGAGCTAGCTTTAGATCCCAATCCTTCTGAGACTTGTTCACAAGTGTCCTTAGCAGCATAGTTAATGTCCTGTTGGTCACCTCAGTCTGGCCATCAGTTTGAGGATGAGCAGTAGTACTAAACAGCAACTTAGTACCTAAAAGCTTCCACAAGTTCTTCCAGAAATAGCTAAGAAACTTTACATCTTTATCAGAAACAATAGACTTAGGAACTCCATGAAGTCTAATTATTTCTTTAAAGAACAAATCAGCAACATGAATAGCATCATCAGTTTTATTACAAGGAATGAAATGAGCCATTTTAGAGAATCTATCTACTACCACCATAATTGCATCTTTCTGTGATGGAGGACCATCTACACATGATACACATGATCCGAATATGGTAGCTTTGACAATGCATGAAGTCCTAACTTCTTTGGTTCCTTCTATGATCCTTGTTGAGTCCTTGATTAGTTATGTTCATTAGTTTCCTTTATTAAATTGTCAAGTTGTAAAGAGTCCTAGTGTAGTTGGAGTCTTTGTTTCTTTTGCTTTTGATATTTTCGAATGATCTATTTAGGACAAGTTGTTGTTAGTTGAGTCATGTAAAAACACATTTGAAGTGCTAGAGAAGTTGTTGCACGCCTACATGGTCAGCTACTAGCAAAGAAGATCATGCCTTAAATATAGGAACCACTTCCTAGTTCAAAGGCGCCACATTCAAAGAGGAGAGCAGCCACGCCTTTGAAGGTGTTTGTTCCTATTTTCGTGGCCTTGAATTCCAAAGGCATGCTGATCAGTTGGGGAGCATTTTTCTCCACGTTCTTCTACATGGTTTAAAGGAGATCATGGCTTAGTTCATGTAGATCATAGCTTAGTTTATTTTCGTTATTTTATTTATGTCAAAAAAATCAGAAAATGGCTTGTAAGACTTGTATATATACTACGGAATTCAATGAGAAGATAATCAAGTTTTATGACCAAAATACATGTGTGTATTAACCTTTGCTTTTCTTTGGCGTTTCTTGGATTAGAAACTTATAAGAAATTCATTCTTTGCTTAATTAACATTGGCACGTTAATTTGTGACCTTAGGAAGTTCTAATTTCATTGAGTGGTGTTTCTGTATCTCTTTGAAACTAGAATACACGCCCAAGTTGAGGGAAGCTTCGGTTTCTCCCTTAGCTTGTTTCTATCTCTTCTTTGTATGTTCCTACTTGCATGTACGAGCATACATCATCTTGGTATCAGAGCTAAGCTCATATCCTACCTATTTTCATTCCCCAATCAACCCCAAACTCATCCCCAAACACGTCCCAAACCATCACCACAAACCGCAACCCAAAACCCTACCTAAGCAGCTCTAATTGATAATCCTAGCAATGGAGGAAGGAGATCAACCCCCTAGTGGTTGGCGTGAGACTATGAGATTATTAGAGGAGGAAAGGAGGGAAAGTAATGCTCGAATGGCATTACTCCAAGATCAAGTGAGACAACTTTCAGTTCGGCTCACTAGGCAAAGGGGTGATGATGATTCGGAAGGTGAAGCTAGTGATGCTACTTTGTTTCCCAGGAGACATAACTCTCGACCATCCAATGATATCAAGGTAGACATACCTGATTATGATGGCAAACTCGACACTGATGAGTTTGTAGAGTGGTTAAGAACCGTGGAGAGGGTTTTTGACTATAAGCAAGTACCGGAGGACAAGAGAGTCAAGTTGGTTGCATTGAAACTTCGAAAGTATGCATCAACTTGGTGGGCTAGTGTTTGTAGTAAGAGAGAACGCCAAGGTAAGGAGAAGGTGCGTACATGGGATAAGATGAAAAAGCTCTTAAAACAAAAATTCCTACCTACTTACTATGTGCAAGAGAACTTTGCAAAGTTCCATCACTTGCAACAAGGTTCGAATTCTGTCGAAGTCTATGCTAGGGACTTTGAAGCCTACCTCATGAAGTGTGAAGTACATGAGGATGAACCTCAAACATTGGTGAGGTTCCTTGGAGGTTTGGACCCCAAGATCGCCAACATAGTGGAACTCCACCACTACTCTACCTTAGAAGAACTTATTCTTCTTGCTCACAAGGTGGAAAAACAACACAAGCCTAAAGGTAAAGGTGAGACCTCACGTCCCTTTACCAAAACCATCCCCTTCATCCCAAAGACTCCTCAATCAAACGTATCTAAACCCCCCTATCTTACCCCTTCTACTCCAAGTACATCCAAAGCTGGGAGAAGATGCTTTAGGTGCCAAGGATTGGGCCATATCGCATCCGAATGCCCTAACAAGAAAGTGGTGACTTTGATGGAATACAATGCCTATCAAGGAGATGACGAAGAGGAGAATGAGGAGGAGAATGAGGATTGGCAAGGAGATGTTAAGGAGGAAGAAACATTCGGCCCTGATGAAGGAGAATGTTTGGTGGTTCGAAGAGCCTTAAGTAGCAATGTTGATCATGAAGAGCTAAGGCAACGAGAGTCCATTTTTCATACAAGGTGCACCATTGGAGGCAAGATTTGCACGTTGATTATAGATGGAGGGAGTTGTACGAATGTTGCTGCTCAAACAATGATTGACAAGCTCAAGCTTCCAACAACACCTCACCACGCCCCTATGTGATTCAATGGCTCAATCAAGGTAAGGGTATACAAGTTTCAAATCGTGTACTTTTATCTTTTAGTATTGGAAGTTATAAGGAGGAACTATGGTGTGATGTGATCCCTATGGATGCATGTCATGTACTCCTAGGGCGTCCATGGTTGTTTGATAGAAGGGTCATTCATGATGGTTATAAGAACACCTACTCTCTCACCAAAGACCACAAAAAGATAACCCTCACCCCAATCCCTTCCTATTCAGTTACAAAAATCCATTCCACAAAAGAAAAATACCATTCCCTCACAACCTTACTCCAGTCCGAATACCATGAATTAACCCATATGCGTGATATGATGTTGCACACCACAAAAGAAAAAGCCAAAGACAACACCACCCTTACCCACCCAATGCTTACGCCCTTACTTACCAAATACAAAGATGTTTTTCCCCACGAAATTCCCCATGGCTTGCCACCAAAACGTGACATTCAACATAAGATTGATTTCATTCCTGGAGCAATGTTACCAAATAAGCCAGCTTATAGGTCTAACCCTAAAGAAACTGATGAAATTAGAAAACAAGTAGAGGACTTGTTGTCTAAAGGTCTAATTAGGGAGTCTTTAAGTCCATGTGCTGTCCCTACTTTGTTGGTGCCTAAGAAGAGTGGAGAATGGAGAATGTGTGTGGATAGTAGGGCAATAAACAAAATCACCATCAAATATAGGTTTCCTATTCCTCGTTTGAATGATTTGTTGGATGATTTGAATGGTTCGAAATTGTTTTCCAAGATTGACTTGAGAAGTGGATATCACCAAATTAGAATTTGTGAAGGTGATGAATGGAAAACAGCATTCAAAACCAAAGAGGGCTTGTATGAGTGGCTTGTTATGCCCTTTGGTTTGTCTAATGCACCTAGTACATTCATGCGCTTAATGAACCAAACTATGAAACCTTTCATTGGCCGTTTTGTAGTTGTTTATTTTGATGATATATTGGTGTATAGTAAGAATGAACAAGAACATGTTAATCATTTGCAAAATGTGTTCGAAGTCTTGAGAAAGGAACGGTTATATGGCAATTTAGAGAAGTGTCATTTCTTCTCTAGTAGCGTGATCTTCTTGGGATTCATTGTCTCAAGTGAAGGCATTCAAGCTGATGAAAAGAAAGTGCAAGCCATCAAGGAGTGGCCTACTCCTACCTCTATGCAGCAAGTTCGAAGTTTTCATGGTCTTGCATCCTTCTATAGGAGGTTTGTGCGCAACTTTAGTGCCCTTATGACTCCTATCACTGAACTTACAAAGCTCAAGAAGTTTGAATGGAATGAGCAAGCTCAAAGAGCCTTTGAAGAGGTAAAGAATCAACTTACTACTGCTCCTATATTAGCCTTGCCTAATTTTAATGAAGTTTTTGAAGTTGAGTGTGATGCCTCCGGAGTTGGCATTGGTGCTGTCCTTTCACAAAATGGGCGTCCTATAGCCTATTTTAGTGAAAAATTGAATGAAGCCAAGAGGAAGTACTCCACTTATGACAAGGAGTTTTATGCATTGGTTCGAGCTCTAGATCATTGGCGCCACTATCTCATTGCTAAGGAGTTTATACTCCATTCTGATCATGAGGCGCTTAAATTCATTCAAAGCCAACACAAGCTTCAACCACGCCATGCTAAGTGGGTGGAATTCCTTCAAACATTCCATTTCACCATCAAACATAAGGCCGGCAAAATGAATAAGGGAGCTGATGCACTTTCAAGAAGGTACCTGCTTTTGACTTCTTTAAATCCTAAAGTTGTTGGATTAGAGTTGTTAAAAGAATGTTACAAGAATGATAAAGATTTTGGTGTTATGTTCGAAAAATGCCATAATCATGCTGTTGGAGAATTCTATCTCTTGAAGGGGTTTCTTTTCAAAGGAAATCAACTATGCATTCCAAGATCAAGTGTACGAGAATCCTTGATTAAAGAGTTTCATGAAGGAGGTCTTGCTGGTCACTTTGGCATTGAGAAGACAACCTCATTGGTTGGTGAACACTTTCATTGGCCAAAGCTAGCACGAGACGTCGACTTCTTAATTAAGAGATGTTTAGCTTGTCAAAAGGCTAAAGGACATTTGTTGCCGCAAGGATTATACATGCCACTCCCAATTCCTCAAGCTCCATGGGAGGATGTGAGCCTTGATTTCATTGTTGGACTACCTAAAACTCGAAACCATAAAGATTCAATCATGGTGGTAGTTGATAGGTTTTCTAAAATGGCTCACTTTGTTGCTTGTCATACTACTTATGATGCTGTAAATGTAGCTAACTTGTATTTCAGGGACATAGTTCGAATCCATGGCATTCCTAAGTCTATGGTGAGTGATAGAGATTCGAAGTTCCTTAGCCATTTTTGGCTCACTTTATGGCGAAAAATGGAACCAAGCTGAAGTTTAGCACTTCTAGCCACCCTCAAACCGACGGTCAAACGGAGGTCACCAATAGGACTCTTGGCACCTTGCTTCGAGCCCTAATCACCAAGAAACCAAGCCAATGGGAAGAGTTGTTACCCCACGCTGAATTTGCATTCAATAGGGTGCCTAGCAAGACTACTGGTCTTAGTCCCTTTTACATTGTCTATGGCTTGGATCCTTGTACTCCCTTAGACCTTGCTCCTTTTCCCACCACCACAAAATATAGCCATGATGCCAATACACGAGCCCTTGAAATCAAGCAACTCCATGAGCATATACGTGAGAAGATTGCGAAAGCCAATGCACGTGTGAAAGAAAGAATTGATAAGAAGAGGCGTGAAGTGTCATTCCAAGCAGGAGACATGGTGTGGATTCATCTCCGGAAGGAACGATTTCCATCCAAAAGGAAGTCCAAATTGAGTCCAAGGTCCGATGGTCCATTCAAAGTGCTCGCAAAAGTGAATGATAATGCTTATAAGGTGGAACTTCCGGATGACTATGGAGTTTCGGATACTTTTAATGTTGTTGATTTGAGTCCTTTCTATGAGGATGATGAACTTTTGCCAAGTTTGAGAGCAAACTCTTCCAAAGAAGGGGAGGATGATGGAGGACCATCTACACATGATACACATGATCCGAATATGGTAGCTTTGACAATGCATGAAGTCCTAACTTCTTTGGTTCCTTCTATGATCCTTGTTGAGTCCTTGATTAGTTATGTTCATTAGTTTCCTTTATTAAATTGTCAAGTTGTAAAGAGTCCTAGTGTAGTTGGAGTCTTTGTTTCTTTTGCTTTTGATATTTCGAATGATCTATTTAGGACAAGTTGTTGTTAGTTGAGTCATGTAAAAACACATTTGAAGTGCTAGAGAAGTTGTTGCACGCCTACATGGTCAGCTACTAGCAAAGAAGATCATGCCTTAAATATAGGAACCACTTCCTAGTTCAAAGGCGCCACATTCAAAGAGGAGAGCAGCCACGCCTTTGAAGGTGTTTGTTCCTATTTTCGTGGCCTTGAATTCCAAAGGCATGCTGATCAGTTGGGGAGCATTTTTCCCCACGTTCTTCTACATGACTTAATGGAGATCATGGCTTAGTTCATGTAGATCATAGCTTAGTTTATTTTCGTTATTTTATTTATGTCAAAAAAATCAGAAAATGGCTTGTAAGACTTGTATATATACTACGGAATTCAATGAGAAGATAATCAAGTTTTATGACCAAAATACATGTGTGTAACCTTTGCTTTTCTTTGGCGTTTCTTGGATTAGAAACTTATAAGAAATTCATCCTTTGCTTAATTAACATTGGCACGTTAATTTGTGACCTTAGGAAGTTCTAATTTCATTGAGTGGTGTTTCTGTATCTCTTTGAAACTAGAATACACGCCCAAGTTGAGGGAAGCTTCGGTTTCTCCCTTAGCTTGTTTCTATCTCTTCTTTGTATGTTCCTACTTGCATGTACGAGCATACATCATTCTGCCTTTGAGTTCTAGGTAGAGCAACAATGAAATCCATGCTCACATCTTCCCATGGTTGAACTGGAACAGGTAGAGGCGTGTAAAGCCCTTGATGAAAGGAGCTTTTAGCCTTCTGACATATAGAACATCGAGCTAGAATAGCATGAACATCTCCTGCAAGTTTCGGCCAGTAGAAGTGTTCCTGCAATACATCAACAGTTTTGTTAATGCCAAAGTGTCCTGCTAGTCCTCCTCCATGAACCTCCTTGATTAGCAAATCCCTTAATGAGCATTTAGGGATACAAAGCTTGTTGTTTCGAAAAAGAAAGCCATCTTGCAATGAATAAGCTCCATGAGATCCTTCTTTGCATGCTTCTACAATAAAGAGAAATCTGGATCATCATAATACAAGTCTTTAAGATGGCTAAAGCCAAGCACACGAGCCTCCATAGAGAAAGCATAGAATGCCTCCTTGATAAAGCATCTGCAACAATGTTAGAAACTCCAGTTTTATATTTTGAAACAAAATCAAAGGACTGAAGGAATTCCACCCATTTTGCATGTCTTGGACTGAGCTTATGTTGTCCATTTATGTACTTCAAAGCCTGATGGTCTGAATGTAACACAAACTGAGCTGGTCTGAGATAATGAGTCCAATGAGTCAAGGCACGAACAATAGCATAGAACTCCTTATCATAAGTGTTGTAGTTGAGTCTGGACTGATTAAGCTTTTCACTGAAATAGGCTATGGGGCGCCCTCCTTGTTGTAAAACAGCTCCAATGCCTACACCACTTGCATCACACTCCACTTCAAACACTTTCTTGAAATCAGGTAAGGCTAGAACAGGAGCCTTACTAAGCATGTTCTTCAATTGATCAAATGCCTCTTGTGCTGCAGGAGTCCAAATAAAGGACCCTTTCTTGATACCTCAGTCAATGGCGCCAAGATGGTGCTAAAGTTCTTGATAAATCTCCTGTAAAAAGAAGCTAAACCATGGAAACTTCGAACCTCAGTGATAGATTTAGGAACTGGCCATGACTTGATTGCTTCCACCTTAGATTCATCCATAGAAATGCCATTAGATGACACTATGAATCCAAGAAATGTCACACTTGAAGTAAAGAACTCACACTTCTCCATCTTTGCATACAGCTTCTTTTCCCTTAGTTTAAGGAAAACCTTCTTGAGATGCATTAAATGTTCCTGTTCACTTTGACTATATACAAGAATATCATCAAAATAAACAACAACAAAGATACCAATGAAGGGTCTGAGTACCTCATGCATAAGCCTCATGAAAGTACTAGGAGCATTTGTCAAACCAAATGGCATCACACGCCACTCATACAAACCACTCTTAGTTTTAAAAGCTGTTTTCCATTCATCACCCTCTTTGATTCTAATCTGATGGTAACCACTCCTCAAATCAATCTTCGAAAATATAGTGGAACCATGTAATTCATCAAGCAAATCATCAAGTCTAGGTATTGGATACCTATACTTCACTGTTATGTTGTTAATAGCACGACAATCCACACACATTCTCATGGAACCATCCTTCTTAGGAACCAAAATGACAGGTACAGCACATGGACTAAGACTTTCTTGCACAAATCCTTTAGCTAACAACTCACTAACTTGTTTTTGTAACTCCTTAGCTTCTTCAGGATTACATCTATAAGCTGGTTTATTAGGTAAAGGGGCGCCAGGGTTAAATCAATTTGGTGTTCAATTCCTCTACTAGGGGGTAAACCACATGGAAGATCAATAGGAAAAACATCACCAAACTCCTTCACTAAAGGTCTCACCATTTCGTGCACTTCACTAATGTTTACATCATTTTCATCCAATAACAACAACAAATACATAACCTTCCCCTTTTCTACAGCTTTATCAAGTTGAGGTTTAGAAAGGATTAAGGTTTTTTTGTTTTGTGTTTTAGGTGAGGTTGTTTTAGGCTTAAGATGATTCGGCCATGGGCTAGGACTAAGTACAATTTTCTTCTTGTTATGCATGAAAGTGTAAGTATTAGTCCTCCATTATGCAAAGTTTCTTTATCAGATTGCCAAGGTCTACCTAAGAGTACATGACATGCATCCATAGGTAATACATCACATAAAACTTCATCTTTATAAGAATCACCAAAAGAAAAGCTAATTAAAGCTTGTTTTGTTACCTCCACACAATTGCCATCATTAAGCCAATGAAGCTTATATGGTTTTGGATGTGAGAAAGTAGCATGATTGAGCTTGTCCACCATAGAAGATGAAGCAACATTGGTGCAGCTCCCTCCATCAATGATCATCGAACATATCTTCCCTCCAATCAAGCATTTTGTTTGAAAGATTTGATCCCTTTGAGAAGGAACCAATTCAGCTTCTTTGGCATGAAGAACTCTTAGAACAAGGCTTAAATGATCACCTTGAGTCACCTCTCCAACCTCCAAAGCTCTCACTTTCGGCCTCCTCTTCAGTTCCTCTTCTTGATTTTCCTCCTGTTCAAGTGATTCTTCAATGTTTTTAATGTCAATTAAAGTCATTACTCTTTTATTAGGACATTGAGCTTGATAATGACCATAACCATGACACTTAAAGCATTTTACATCTGATTTTTTTGAGGTTTCATTCACTATTCCTTCCCTTTATCAACTACTTTCAATCCGCCACTCTTAGGGGTGTAAGGAGATGTGTATGGTGTTTTAACATTAGAAACTCCCTTAGAATAGGTAGTTCCTTCACAAAAGGTTTCTTCTTCTTCTCCTTAATGTGTTTTTCAACTTTAAGAGCTAACTTAAAGAGTTCATCTAAGGTAGAATAAGGATGTAACTCCACCTTCCTCCTAATGTCTTTTTCTAAGCCTCCTAGAAATCTAGACATTGTTTGCTCTTCTCTTTCTTGTACATCTAACTTCATTAACAACTTTTCAAACTCATGGATGTAATGTTCTACCCCTTTATGGTCTTGACAAATTTCGGCCAATTGATTATACAAATCAAGGGTGTAAGTGGATGGTAAAAACTTCTCCCTCATTTTCTTTTTTAGCTTACTCCAACTCTTGATTTTAGGCTTTTGTTTTCTAGTTCTAGCTAACACAACATTTCCCACCAAAGGGATGCATACCCCTTTAGTTTAGCTACAGCAACTTTGAAAGATTTTACATCATCATACTCCTTAAGTTCAAAGATTCGATCACACCTTGAAACCCACTCCAAATAAGCATCTGGATTAAGGTTTCCATCAAACTCAGGAACCTCTAACTTAATGTCTCTAAAATCATCTTTCTTTTGTGGTTTTCTTCTAGTTCTTGAAGATTCAGAAAGAACCTCCTCACTACTATCATAAGCTACACCTTCATCCTCCACATTTTCTCCCCTTAAAGGTCCTCTAAACCCTTCTCTTACCACTGTCATCAAATTAGCCATTTGTTCACTTAAAGTGGCTATTTGATTCTCCACTCCTACCAACCTTGCTTCACTCAAGTTCATACCCCTTCTAAACTGATTTTCTTCACCTCCACTCATGTTAGATTCAATCTCAACAAGAATAGGCTAGAAAGAAAGAAAAGAAGTGTGTTTGGCTTAGAATTAGGTCCGGTTTTAGGGGGGGATTGTGTTTGAGTTTTGTATGTGAGTTTAATGTGTTTAAGGGATGAATTAGAATGCTCTTAACCAACCTACAGCTCTGATACCAAATGATACATATTGATTAAGCATTCAAGAGCATTCAAAGCAAGTAATAAGAACAAAGGAAACAAAGAACAATCGGATGTATCTAACCGGTTCAATTTGATTGAACAACCACCACTTTCACAACCCAATTACCACCAAACTAAGATCAAGTTATAACAATAAGCTTCTAACTTGCATCTACTTTGAGTTTCATCCACCAATTCAATGATTAAGTGAAAGAATTAAGCAAAGATTTGATAAAAGGCCAAACTGACCGTAAAGAGCAATAAGCACACAGCTTAATGTTTTGAGTGTAACTTTCTCAATTTTGATTCAAATGACTTCCTTCCAAAAGGATTACAAAGCTAACTTATATATCTACCTTGTGTCCAAAAATCAGCTGATTTGGACCACAAGAGCTACGCCAACTAAGCCAATAAAATACATGAAACAAAAATTACAAACTGTTCAGCACACTTTCTAAAAACTAGCTTAATTCCCTATTGGAAGTTACAAAACAGACGAACTACCAATGGAATACTAAGTAAACATATTAAACTATTACTCCTCAAAAGCTTGTCCAATTTGCAGCTCAAATGATGGTTGCCAAAGCAGTAAGCTGGACGTAACTGGCACTTGTTCCTGTTGTAGATGGTGACGAGGCTGCGCCACCATTAAGGTTGCCAAGGATACTAAGCTAATTCATTTAGTTGGTGATTGTATCTTCCTTCTTAAACTTGATGAGTTAAATGCTTCTTTCATGGAAGTCTTTAATTTGATTCATTAAGTCCTCATTTTCATTGTTGTTCTTTTGTTTAAATAAGTTAGCAATAGTATAGTTGAGTCCTTAAATCCATAGGAATGTCGTGTGTTTTCTTTGAGTACTTTCATTATTTTATGTAGTTGTTTCGAGTTGTATTCGAATTTTGTATTCGATTTAAATCCATAGAGTCCTTGTACGAATTATTAGCTTAAGTTGTAATGAAGCAAGAATGAAGAAGCTAAGGAAGCACGTCCAAGTTACACGTGATGATGGCTGAATTATAGGAGTTGGTTACACTCCTTGATCACACGTTCAAAGTACAACAAACTGCCCTATCTTCAAGGCGTGCAAGAGTGGATGAGGAAGTGCGTGAATGGCAGCAATAAAATAGGAGAAGGTTGTTTCCTTGCACGTTGATAACTAGCCGTTGTGGCTTGGTGGTTATTTGTTTAGTTGGACCACTCTTCTCAAAGCCATGATTCGTACATGTAATAGTGGATAGTTATTTGTTATTTTTCTTTTGTTTAGAAAATCAGAAAATTAAGTTGTAACAAGTCCTATTTATATTTGGACAAAGTGAATGGAAAGGACATGACTTTTATGACTTAAAACGTGAGTTTTTATTTTGCTTAATACTTTGCATTCTTGGATTGGAATCAAGTGTTTAGTGCCTATGCTTAACTAACCTTAGCAAGTTAGTTTGTGTTCTTAGGACCTTTTAGATTGCTTGGTGGTGTGACTTATCCAAGTAGTTTAGAAGTTGCTATTCAATCAAACTTGTGGATTCAAGTCATTGATTGTCTAATTCTATCATATTCCGTCCTGGCTCAGTGCCATGCTCAGTGCCACACTCAGTGCCACTGCTAGTCGAAACCTTTAAACTTGTATACTTCGAGTGTTACTCCAATTATACAACATCTTGGTATCAGAGCTAAGCTTAAATCCTACCCATTTCAATCATCATTAAGCCCCAAACACATTCCCCAACAATCCCAAACACAAACAATCCATTTCAAAAATTATCCTAACTATGGAAGATGATGCAAACCCACCACCAAACTGGCGTGAAACTTTGAGATTAATTGAAGAAGAAAGGAGGGAGAGTGATGCTAGAATGGCATTGCTACAAGACCAAGTAAGACAACTCTCAATTCGACTTCAACACCAACGTGAAGGAGGTGAAGATTCGGATGATGCAAGTGAAGTAACTTTGCGCCCTAGAAGGTTCAATCCTCGACCTTCTAATGATATTAAGGTTGACATACCTGACTATGATGGCAAGCTTGATCCTGATGAGTTTGTTGAATGGATTAGAACTATTGAGAGAGTGTTTGATTACAAGCAAGTTCCGGAGGATAAAAGAGTGAAACTTGTAGCCTTGAAATTAAGGAAATATGCATCCACTTGGTGGGCGAGCATATGTGCCAAAAGAGAAAGAATGGGAAAGGAGAAAGTAAGGAGTTGGGAGAAGATGAAGAAACTTCTCAAACAAAAATTCTTGCCAACTTACTATGTGCAAGAAAATTTCTCAAAATTCCATCATCTGAATCAAGGAAGTAAAACAGTTGAAGAATATGCAAGGGAGTTCGAGGCTTACATCATGAAATGTGATGTCTTGGAGGATGAACCTCAAACACTAGTGCGATTCTTAGGAGGTTTAGACCCTTCTATTGCAAATGTGGTTGAGTTGCATTCTTACTCAACCTTAGAAGAGCTAGTTCTGTTGGCTCACAAAGTGGAACGTCAAAACAAAAACAAATCCAAAGGTAAATGGGACTCTTCTCGTACCTTTACTAAACCTACCCCCTATTCTAAACCAAACACCACCCTTTCTAAACCAAACACTCCCTACTCTTCTAAGCCACCCCAAAAGAATGAAGTCAAACCTACTGTGCCAAATACACCCCGACGGTGCTATAGATGTCAAGGATTAGGGCACATTGCCTCTGAATGTCCTAACAAAAAGGTCATAACTCTTGCGGAGTATGAAGCCATAGAAGAAGGATACGAAGAGGAGGAAGAGGAGGAGAATATGGAGGAGGAAGAAGAGGGACGTTACATTGGACCTGATGATGGTGAATGTTTAGTGGTTCGAAGAGCTCTTAGTGGTATACCTACTAATGAGGAACAATTGCAAAGAGAGGCTATCTTTCACACGAGGTGCACCATAGGAGGCAAAGTTTGTTCCTTAATCATAGATGGAGGCAGTTGCACCAACGTAGCCTCACAAACCTTGGTTACTAAGTTAAACCTACAAACTAATCCTCACCCTAACCCATATGTCATACAATGGTTGAATCAAGGAAAAGGAATACATGTTTCTTCACGTGTATTATTAGCTTTCACCATTGGAAAGGAGTATAAGGAAGAATTGTGGTGTGATGTTATCCCCATGGATGCGTGCCATGTTCTATTGGGAAGACCTTGGATGTTTGATAGAAAGGTAATACATGATGGTTACAAGAATACTTATGCTTTTGTGAAGAATCAAAAGAAGATTGTCCTAACCCCTTTATATCCACGGCACAAAGAACATACCAACAATCCAACCAAAAATCCAGTATCCCTCACCACCCTCATCAAATCATCTTACCATGAATATGAGTCATTCCAAGAGCTCATTTTGAGTGGTTTAGATCAAACCCCTCATCCAAAATCCGAACCACAACACCCTTTGCTGACCCCTTTGCTCAATCAATTCAAACATGTTTTTCCACAAGAAATACCCCCTGGCCTACCCCCTAAACGAGACATCCAACACAAGATTGACCTTATTCCCGGAGTTAGCCTACCTAATAAACCTGCTTATAGGACAAATCCTAAAGAAACCGAAGAGATAAGGAGGCAAGTGGAGGAATTAAAGGTGAAAGGCTTGATTAGGGAGTCACTTAGTCCTTGTGCTGTCCCTACATTACTAGTACCTAAGAAGAATGGTGAATGGCGTATGTGTGTTGATAGTAGGGCCATCAACAAAATCACTATAAAGTATCGGTTTCCTATTCCAAGATTGAATGATCTTCTAGATGATTTACATGGTTCGAAAGTCTTTTCAAAGATAGACCTAAGGAGTGGTTATCACCAGATTCGAATCCATGAAGGGGATGAGTGGAAGACGGCCTTTAAAACAAAAGAAGGATTGTATGAATGGCTAGTCATGCCATTTGGATTGTCAAATGCACCAAGCACATTCATGAGGTTAATGAACCAAACTTTAAAACCTTTTCTTGGTCGATTTGTAGTGGTGTATTTCGATGACATTTTGGTGTATAGCAAGAATGAATTGGAGCATGTTGATCATTTACACCAAGTGTGCGAAGTTTTGGAGAAGGAACAACTCTATGGAAACCTTGAGAAGTGTCATTTCTTCTCAAATCAGGTTGCCTTTCTTGGCTTCCTTGTTTCACATGATGGCATTGAAGTAGATGAAAAGAAGGTGCAAGCCATTAGAGAATGGCCAGTTCCAAGTTCCATCCAACAAGTAAGAAGTTTCCATGGCTTAGCTTCCTTTTACAGGAGGTTTGAGATTTAGTACTCTCATGGCCCCTATCACTGAGATTACTAAACTTAAGCAATTTGAGTGGAGTCATCAAGCACAAAAGGCATTTGAAGAGGTTAAGCTTCGACTCACCACAGCCCCTATCTTGGCCTTGCCTAGCTTCGAAGACATTTTTGAAGTAGAATGTGATGCTTCTGGAGTTGGTATTGGTGCGGTCCTTTCTCAAAGTGGACGCCCCATAGCCTACTTTAGTGAGAAATTAAATGAAGCAAAGAGGAAGTATTCTACCTATGACAAAGAGTTCTATGCTCTTGTGAGGTCTCTTGACCATTGGCGACATTATTTGATTGCAAAAGAGTATCAATTTGATATGACAGAGGCTCTCAAATACCTACAAAGCCAACAAAAACTTCAGCCACGCCATGCCAAGTGGGTAGAATTCTTGCAAGCCTATCATTTTGTCATCAAGCATAAATCCGGAAAGATGAACAAGGGTGCTGATGCTTTGTCCGAAGGTATTTACTACTTACTTCCCTTAGAAATCGAGTCATTGGATTGGAAGTATTAAAGGAAGTATAGATGATCCAGATTTTGGTGAAATATTTGCAAAGTGTCAAGATCATGCTCATGAGACTATCATATCTATGAAGGTTTTCTATTCAAAAACAAGAGACTATGCGTGCCTAAACATAGTGTAAGAGAATCTCTAATCCGAGAATTTCATGAAGGTGGCCTAGCTGGACACTTTGGTATTGAGAAGACCTATACCTTGGTGAGTGATTACTTCTTTTGGCCTAGAATGGTGAAGGATGTCGAGTACATTGTTAAAAGGTGTGTAGCTTGTCAACACGCCAAAGGTCACTCTCTTCCTCAAGGTCAACATCTACCCCTTCCTACCCCACAAGCCCCATGGGAAGACATTAGCCTTGATTTTATCACGGGACTTCCTAGAACAAAACACAACAAAGATGCTGTGATGGTAGTAGTTGATAGATTTTCAAAGATGGCTCATTTTATCCCTAGCCATACTACTCATGATGCGGTTCAAACAGCTCTTTTGTACTTCAAAGAATGGTTCGTTTGCATGGAGTGCCAAGGAGCATGGTTAGTGATCGTGATACTAAGTTCCTAAGTCATTTTTGGCTTACATTGTGGAAAAAGATGGGAACCAAGTTGAAGTTTAGCACATCATCTCACCCACAAACTGATGGACAAACCGAGGTAACTAATCGAACCTTGGGAACATTACTACGAGCCCTAGCCACTAAAAGTCCGAGACAATGGGAAGACATGCTACCCCATGCGGAATTTGCATACAATAGGGTACCACATAAGACCACTGGAATGAGTCCTTTTGAAATTGTGTATGGGATCAATCCATGTACTCCTCTTGATTTAGCTCCCCTTCCCATTCGAGAGAAATTTAGTAAAGAAGCTGATGAGCGTGCTAAAGAGATAAAGAAGCTTCATGAACTTGTGAGGACAAGAATCATGCGTGCCAATGAAAAGATCAAAGAAAGAATTGATAAAAAGAAGCATGATATTCAATTTTCTCCCGGAGATGGTATGGATTCACCTAAGGAAGGAACGTTTTCCTTCTAAAAGGCGTTCCAAGTTAAGTCCTAGAACAGATGGTCCCTTCAAAGTTCTTGAGAAGATCAATCCCAATGCTTACAAGATTGAATTACCAGGTGACTATGGTGTTTTTCTTCTTTTAACATTTCGGACCTTAGTCCATTTTATGAAGATGAAGGTGATCTTCCAAGTTTGAGGTCAAACTTTTCTCAACAAGGGGAGGATGTTGTAGATGGTGACGAGGCTGCACCATGAAGGTTAAGTGATAAGCAATTCATTTAGTTGGTGATTGTATCTTCCTTCTTAAACTTGATGAGTTAAATGCTTCTTTCATGGAAGTCTTTAATTTGATTCATTAAGTCCTCATTTTCATTGTTGTTCTTTTGTTTAAATAAGTTAGCAATAGTATAGTTGAGTCCTTAAATCCATAGGAATGTCGTGTGTTTTCTTTGAGTACTTTCATTATTTTATGTAGTTGTTTCGAGTTGTATTCGAATTTTGTATTCGATTTAAATCCATAGAGTCCTTGTACGAATTATTAGCTTAAGTTGTAATGAAGCAAGAATGAAGAAGCTAAGGAAGCACGTCCAAGTTACACGTGATGATGGCTGAATTATAGGAGTTGGTTACACTCCTTGATCACACGTTCAAAGTACAACAAACTGCCCTATCTTCAAGGCGTGCAAGAGTGGATGAGGAAGTGCGGGTGAATGGCAGCAATAAAATAGGAGAAGGTTGTTTCCTTGCACGTTGATAACTAGCCGTTGTGGCTTGGTGGTTATTTGTTTAGTTGGACCACTCTTCTCAAAGCCATGATTCGTACATGTAATAGTGGATAGTTATTTGTTATTTTTCTTTTGTTTAGAAAATCAGAAAATTAAGTTGTAACAAGTCCTATTTATATTTGGACAAAGTGAATGGAAAGGACATGACTTTTATGACTTAAAACGTGAGTTTTTATTTTGCTTAATACTTTGCATTCTTGGATTGGAATCAAGTGTTTAGTGCCTATGCTTAACTAACCTTAGCAAGTTAGTTTGTGTTCTTAGGACCTTTTAGATTGCTTGGTGGTGTGACTTATCCAAGTAGTTTAAAAGTTGCTATTCAATCAAACTTGTGGATTCAAGTCATTGATTGTCTAATTCTATCATATTCCGTCCTGGCTCAGTGCCATGCTCAGTGCCACACTCAGTGCCACTGCTAGTCGAAACCTTTAAACTTGTATACTTCGAGTGTTACTCCAATTATACAACAGTTCCCTTGCCATGAAGTCTCCTATGCTCATTTGCTATGCTTTCTTTTGCCCATGTGAACTTCATGTGGGCTTCTCCTCTTCCCTAAGTCTTCAATTCAGTAGGTGGTGGCACCAAATTGCAGCAAAAACAAGTCCTAAGAGAAAGCTTAAAGAACCGAACTAACTAACCTTAAACTAGCTTAGCTCTTAAAGCATGATTAACATAACTTAAGTATGTAATTAGGCTACTAATCACTTACTAAACTTAATTACCAATACATAATGATGATTAAGGTGTCATTAGTATTAGTTAATCTTGTTTAAGTAGAGATTAACATAGGATTAGCCTAATCAAGTTGCTTAAGTAAGGTTTTAGGATAAACCGAGCTAGTTAGGCTAAGAAATTGCACCTCCTTTACCATGTTCTCCTTTTGATCATGTATAAGAAGACCTTGATTGTTTAAGCTAGATGCTCCTGCATCACTTTATGCCCTATTTCATATAAAGATCGAATTTTTCAACAATTCAATATAAAGATTCAATCTTTATGCCCTATTTCATATAAAGATCGAATCTTTCAACAAGTACAAGGGGATTCGAGTGTTTTGATACTTGTTATTGATATTACTAACCACGAACACATCATTTGCTTTATAATTCTTTTTTTAGTTGTTGAATGATATAGGGGTCCTATTATGTTTGTGACTCTAATTCCCTTAAATTAGGTGTGAATGTGTTTTAGTTTAACAATTCGAGTGCATTGAATTGAATTTACAAATTGAGGGTTGTGTCGATCCTAATAGAGGTTAATAAAAGGTCCACTAGTTCTCGAGCTAACAAACAAAGCCTATTCAATATAAAGATTCAATCTTTATGCCCTATTTCATATATAGATTTAATCTTTTAAAAATTCAATATAAAGATTCAATCTTTATGCCCTATTTCATATAAAGATCGAAACTTTCAACAATTACAAGGGGATTCGGGTGTTTTGATACTTGTTATTCATTTTACTAACCACGAACACATCATTTGCTTTATAATTATTTTTTTAGTTGTTGAATGATATAGGGGTCCTATTATGTTTGTGAGTCTAATTCCCTCAAATTAGGTGTGTATGTGTTTTAATTTAACAATTCGAGTGCATTGCATTGAATTTACAAATTGAGGGTTGTGTGGATCCTAATAGAGGTTAATAAAACATCCTCTTGTTCTCGAGCTAACAACAAAGCCTATTCAATATAAAGATTCAATCTTTATGCCCTATTTCATATAAAGATCGAATCTTTCAACAAGTACAAGGGGATTCGGGTGTTTTGAGACTTGTTATTGATTTTACTAACCACGAACACATCATTTGCTTGATAATTCTTTTTTTAGTTGTTGAATGATATAGGGGTCCTATTATGTTTGTGAGTCTAATTCCCTTTAATTAGTTGTGAATGTGTTTTAGTTTAACAATTCGAGTGCATTGCATTGAATTTACAAATTGAGGGTTGTGTCGATCCTAATAGAGGTTAATAAATGATCCATTAGTTCTCGAGCTAACAACAAAGCCTATTCAATATAAAGATTCAATCTTTATGCCCTATTTCATATAAAGATTGAATCTTTCAAAAATTCAATATAAAGATCAATCTTTATGCCCTATTTCATATAAAGATCGAAGCTTTCAACAAGTACAAGGGGATTTGGGTGTTTTGAGACTTATTATTGATTTTACTATCCACGAACACATCATTTGCTTTATAATTCTTTTTTTAGTTGTTGAATGATATTGAGGTCCTATTATGTTTGTGACTCTAATTCCCTAAATTAGGTGTGAATGTGTTTTAGTTTAACAATTCGAGTGCATTGCATTTAATTTACAAATTGAGGGTTTTGTCGATCCTAATAGAGTTTAATAAAACATCCTCTAGTTCTCGAGCTAACAACAAAGCCTATTCAATATAAAGATTCAATCTTTATGCCCTATTTCATATAAAGATTGAATCGTTCAAAATTCAATATAAAGATTCAATCTTTATGCCCTATTTCATATAAAGATCGAATCTTTCAACAAGTACAAGGGGATTCGGGTGTTTTGAGACTTATTATTGATTTTACTATCCACGAACACATCATTTGCTTTATAATTCTTTTTTTAGTTGTTGAATGATATAGGGGTCCTATTATGTTTGTGAGTCTAATTCCCTCAAATCAGGTGTGTGTGTTTTAATTCAACAATTCGAGTGCATTGCATTGAATTTGCAAATTGAGGGTTGTGTGGATCCTAATAGAGGTTAATAAAAGATCCTCTAGTTCTCGAGCTAACAACAAAGCCTATTCAATATAAAGATTCAATCTTTATGCCCTATTTCATGTAAAGATCAAGTCTTTCAGCAATTTAAAATTAAGATTCAATCTTTATGCCCTATTTTATATAAAGATCGATCCAATATTTCAACAAGTACAAGGGGATTCGGGTGTTTTGATACTTGTTATTGATTTTACTAACCACGAACACATCATTTGCTTTATCATTCTTTTTTTAGTTGTTGAATGATATAGGGGTCCTGATACATATTGATTAAGATAACAAGAGCATTCAAAGTAAGAAACAAGAACAAAGAAAGAGAACATAAACTTTGTTACAAACCGGTTCAATTAGATTGAACAACCACCACTTTCACAACCCAATTACCACCAAACAAAGACCAAGTTATAACAATTAGCTTCTAACTTGAGTCTACTTTGAGTTTCATTCACTAAATCAACGTTTAAGTGAAAGAATTATGCAAAGATTTAACAAGGCCAAAACTGACCGGAACAAGCAATAAGCACACAGCTTAATGTTTTGAGTATAACTCTCTCAATATTGATTCAAATGACTTAATTCCAAAAGGATAGCAAAGCTATCATATTTGTTTACATTGTGTCCAAATTTCGGCTGATTTGGACTTCCCTAGCTATGCCAACTAAGCTAATAAAAAACATGAAACAACAATTACAAACTGTCCAGCACACCTCCCTCAAACTAGCTTAGATTTCTATTGGAAGTTACAAAACAGTAAAACTACCAATAGGATACTAAAGTAAACATATTAAACTATTACTCCTCAAAAGCTTGTACAATTTGCAGAAGAAATGATGGTTGCCCAAAAGTTTCAAAGGGAAGCTAAGAGTGACGCTGGGAGCTGGGCAGAATGCATTCCTTGCCTTGAAGCCTTCTCTTCTCATTGGATGGAGCTCTCCTTGCCATGTGAACTTCATATGGGCTCATTCACTTCCCAAGGACTTCAAATCAGTAGGTGGTGGCACCAAAATGCAGCAAAAATCATTCCTAAAACTAGCTTATACAACCGGATTACATGAGCTTATACTAGCTTAACTCTTAAAGCATGATTAACATAACTTAAGCATGTACTTAGGCTACTAATCACTTACTAAACTTGATTACCAATACATAATGATGTTTAAGGTGTCATTAAGTATTACTAATCTTGCTTAAGTAGAGATTAACATAGGATTAGCCTAATCAAGTTGCTTAAGTAAGGTTTTAGAATAAACCGAGCTAGTTAGGCTTAGAAATTGAACCTCCTTTACCATGTTCTCCTTTTGATCATGTAGAAGAGACCTTGGTTGCTTGAACTAGATGCTCCTGCATCATTCTCCTCAGGTTCGAAAAGGTCTTGTAACTCTGAATCATCTGCAAGATATGGAGCTAAATCACCAACATTGAATGTAGCTGAGATGTTTCCCATTTCATCTGGCAATTCTATCTTGTATGCATTGTTGTTGATCTTCTCTAGCACTTTGAAAGGACCATCACTTCGTGGCATTAGCTTGTTCTTCCTCCTTGTAGGAAATCTTTTCTTCCTTAGATGTAACCACACTAGATGTTCCTGTTCACTTTGACTATACACAAGAATATCACCAAAATAAACAACAATAAAGATACCAACGAAGAGCTTGAGTACCTCGTGCATAAGTCTCATGAAAGTACTAGGAGCATTTGTCAAACCATATGGAAGATCAATAGGAAAGACATCACCAAACTCCTTCACTAAAGGCTTAACCATTTCGTGCACTTCATCAAAATTCTCATCATTTTCATCCAATAACAACAAATACATATCCTTCCCCTTTTCTACAGCTTTGTCAAGTTGAGGTTTAGAAAGGATTAAGGTTTTTTTGTTTTGTGTTTTAGGTGGTGTTGTTTTTGGTTTTAAAGTATTCGGCCATGGACTAGGACTAAGCACAATTTTTCTCTTATTATGCATGAAAGTGTATGTATTAGTCCTACCATTATGTAAGGCTTCTTTATCAGATTGCCAAGGTCTTCCTAAGAGTATATGACATGCATCCATAGGTAATACATCACATAAAACTTCATCTTTATAAGAATCTCCAAAAGAAAAGCTAATTAAAGCTTGTTTTGTTACCTCCACACAATTGCCATCATTAAGCCAATGAAGCTTATATGGTTTTGGATGTGAGAAAGTAGCATGATTGAGCTTGTCCACCATAGAAGATGAGGCGACATTAGTGCAGCTCCCTCCATCAATGATCATCGAACATATCTTCCCTCCAATCAAGCATTTTGTTTGAAAGATTTGATCCCTTTGAGAAGGAACCAATTCAGCTTCTTTGGCATGAAGAACTCTTCTTAAAACAAGGCTTAAATGGTCTCCTTGAGTCACCTCTCCAACCTCCAAAGCATCATCACTTTCGGCCTCCTCTTCATGCTCCTCCTCTTGGTTTTCTTCATGTTCAAGTGATTCTTCAATGTTTTTAATGTCAATTAAAGTCATTACTCTTTTATTAGGACATTGAGCTTGATAATGACCATAACCATGACACTTAAAGTTTTAATTCCCTCAAATCAGGTGTGTGTGTTTTAATTCAACAATTCGAGTGCATTGCATTGAATTTACAAATTGAGGGTTGTGTGGATCCTACTAGAGGTTAATAAAAGATCCTCTGGTTCTCGAGCTAACAACAAAGCCTATTCAATATAAAGATTCAATCTTTATGCCCTATTTCATGTAAAGATCAAGTCTTTCAACAATTCAATATAAAGATTCAATCTTTATGCCCTATTTCATATAAAGATCGATCCAATATTTCAAGAAGTACAAGGGGATTCGGGTGTTTTGATACATGTTATTGATTTTACTAACCACAAACACATCATTTGCTTTATAATTCTTTTTTATAGTTGTTGAATGATATAGGGGTCCTATTATGTTTGTGAGTCTAATTCCCTCAAATTAGGTGTGTATGTGTTTTAATTTAACAATTCGAGTACATTGCATTGAATTTACAAATTGAGGGTTGTGTGGATCCTAATAGAGGTTCATAAAAATTGCTCTAGTTCTCAAGCTAAAAACAAAGCCTATTCAATATAAAGATTCAATCTTTATGCCCTATTTCATATAAAGATCGAATCTTTCAAAAATTCAATATAAAGATTCAATCTTTATGCCCTATTTCATATAAAGATTGAATCTTTCAACAAATCAATATAAAGATTCAATCGTTATGCCCTATTTCATATAAAGATCGAATCTTTCAACAAGTACAAGGGGATTCGGGTGTTTTGAGACTTGTTATTGATTTTACTATCCACGAACACATCATTTGCTTTATAATTCTTTTTTTGGTTGTTGAATGATATAGGGGTCCTATTATGTTTGTGAGTGAACTATTGCTCAACAGAAAATAAGAGCTTTGGTTTCGGCTCATCGGGATAGAGATAGGCAAAAGAGAGATTTTCGTCGTTTGTGGATCACTCGGATAAACGCAGTAATTCGCGAAAAGGGGGTATACTATAATTATAGCAAAATTTATACTTCTCTTAAATTAGTTGGGAATGTGTTTTAGTTTAACAATTCGATTGCATTGCATTGAATTTACAAATTGAGGGTTGTGTCGATCCTAATAGAGGTTAATAAAAGATCCACTAGTTCTCGAGCTAACAACAAAGCCTATTCAATATAAAGATTCAATCTTTATGCCCTATTTCATATAAAGATCGAATCCTTCAGTAATTCAAATAAAGATTCAATCTTTATGCCCTATTTCATATAAAGATCGAAGCTTTCAACAAGTACAAGGGGCTTCGGGTGTTTTGAGACTTATTATTGATTTTACTATCCACGAACACATCATTTGCTTTATAATTCTTTTTTTAGTTGTTGACTGATATAGAGGTCCTATTATGTTTGTGAGTCTAATTCCCTCAAATCAGGTGTGTGTGTTTTAATTCAACAATTCGAGTGCATTGCATTGAATTTACAAATTGAGGGTTGTGTGGATCCTAATAGAGGTTAATAAAAGATCCTCTATTTCTCGAGCTAACAACAAAGCCTATTCAATATAAAGATTCAATCTTTATTCCCTATTTCATGTAAAGATCAAGTCTTTCAAAAATTCAATATAAAGATTCAATCTTTATGCCCTATTTCATATAAAGATCGATCGAATATTTCAACAAGTACAAGGGGATTCGGGTGTTTTGATACTTGTTATTGATTTTACTAACCACGAACACATCATTTGCTTTATAATTCTTTTTTTTAGTTGTTGAATGATATAGGGGTCCTATTATGTTTGTGACTCTAATTACCTTAAATTAGGTGTGAATGTGTTTTAGTTTAACAATTCGAGTGCATTGCATTGAATTTACAAATTGGGGGTTGTGTCGATCCTAATTGTAATAAAAGATCCACTAGTTCTCGAGCTAACTACAAAGCCTATTCAATATAAAGATTCAATCTTTATGCCCTATTTCATATAAAGATTGAATCTTTCAAAAATTCAAAATAAAGATTCAATCTTTATGCCCTATTTCATATAAAGATCGAATATTTCAACAAGTACAAAGGGATTCGGGTGTTTTGAGACTTGTTATTGATTTTACTATCCACGAACACATCATTTTGCTTTATAATTCTTTTTTTAGTTGTTGAATGATGTAGGGGTCCTATTATGTTTGTGAGTCTAATTCCCTCAAATCAGGTGTGTGTGTTTTAATTCAACAATTCGAGTGCATTGCATTGAATTTACAAATTGAGGGTGATGCGAAATTGAACTCCTCTAACGTGTGTGTTTAGAAGAACCAATAACACAATGCGGCGGAAAACGAACGAACAATGAATATAGACTTTTAGTAGAAAGAAAAGCTCTTAAAACTAAAAGAATTGTTTGATACACACAACTCAATGAAGAATGGTGTTTAGAATAGTATGAACTATAAGCTAAAAGACTCCTCTTTAAGCTTCTAATTCGGTTTTAGCTAAGGAAGTGAATCTCCACTCTCAACCTTAACTAAGAGTTTTAATTAACAAAATAATTGAATCACTCTCAAATCTTGTTAATTGGATTGAACACTTGTAGTTTTACATCCCAAGTAATTCGTGCAAAGTAGAACATAAAACACTCGGTTTTAAGTCTTTAAACACAACGGTTTGTAATCTTTGTTTTTCAACTTCAAAATCTCTGATTTTCATTCATGTTTCAAGTTACATATATATAGTACATAGCTTACAAGTCTTACTACAAAATAAACTAAGTCTAAAACACTAAGGAGATTAAACAAAGCATAAATACTACAAAAGATCTCCTAAAGCTAAGCTGAAAACATCCACTTGCTTCTCTTGGATGTGAAGCTTCTAAGTAGCAGCACCAAGAGGACCAATAAGGGCCTTTCCTCCTTGTGAAGACTTCTCCATTCAAGAAAGCTAATGATGGCCTTGCTGCACACACTTGGACGTCCAACATGGCATATATTACATCCTAAGCTAAGTACAAACAACCGGTTTACATGTAGCATGTTACAAAAACTGATTTTTGGATCTAAGTGTTTAACTATTACAATTAGTGCAAGTAAAGCAAGTTTAGGACTAAACTAACACTAATTAAACATAAGCACCTCAAGCACACACCTCCCTAACTCCCTTGGGCAGCTGCTTGCTTCTTCACTTAGTTTCTCCTCCTTTGTTACTTAGCATGGTCAAACTAGCACCAATCTTTAATCCATGAAGCTCTCCTTTGTTGTAATTAAGATTAGTACTTTAATAAAACTTGTAACACTTGATCCTATACCAAGATATAAGCCATATCCAACGGATCTTGTTAGGTAGAATAGGTGATACTACATCTAGAATAAGAATGATCATGTTAGCCATCCTTAATAGTCTTGGTACTCTCCTATTTCGTACCATTCTCCCTTTCTTCAAAAGAATTCGACCTCGAATTCTGTTGTTGGAGCTTGAAGGTTGTGCATAGTCTTTCTTGTTCACCTACATGCTCTTTAGAATTGAAGGTTGTTGTTGGAGCTTGAAAACCATATATAGTTATTCTTGTTCAACTCCATTCTCTCTTTCGGAATTGGTGCTGCTTCATGTTGTGGTGGTAGGTTTGGTGGTAGTTGTTCTATGACAACAACCTCCAATAAGACTTCTCTCAAATCAGGATGTTCTACCTCCACTCCCTCGTTTGTTTTTGCATCCAATTCATATGCACTCTCGTCTTCTTCTTCTGGACCATAGACTTTACTTTCACCTTCATATTGTTGCATCTCTATTTCTTCAGTCCTCTTCTCCATGGAAAGTTGTTGTGCCTTTTCTTCTTGCATTTGTTGCTTCAAGAATTGAACCTTTTGTGTAGCTTCTTGCATTCGTGCAAAAGCTTCTTTAAAACCCAAAGGTAATTCTAATGTAGCAACTAGTTCATCCATATTAACAACAATACAACTTATAGAAGGTCACAATGAACTACTATGACAACGAATACAAAAAGAAGAAAGAAAAAAATTCTGCCTAGAAACTGCCCAGAATTGGACTATAACTTCGAATTTCACAACCTAATCAAATCAACTTCAAATTTAATGAAATTTTGTGAGAACATAGAAATGTATGTCCCCAACCTTCTACAAAAATTTCACATGAAAATTCCAAGCCAATTGATTGCAGTTTCAATTTTCTTACAACTGGTCCAGATTAATCCGGTTTTGGACCACTTAAGAAAAACGCACTGATTATGCTATCAAATGATCACCAAAAGTTATGAAATTTTACAGACACAAACTAGACATAAAAATAACCACTTTCAAAAAAAGAATCACCCAAAAATACGATCTGAGATGTGAGAACCTCGCGTTCAAAGTTACCTCAAAAATCTGTCTCTTACGGGTTGCTTCTTCTGCTTCTTATTTTTTTGTTTTTCTTCTTCTCCAAGAACGTCTAAGTGCCAAGAGGACTTAGATGCCTTAGCTCTAATACCACTTGATGCGAAAATTGAACTCCTCTCACGTGTGTGTTTAGAAGAACCAATAACACAATGCGGCGGAAAACGAACGAACAATGGATATAGACTTTTAGTAGAAAGAAAAGCTCTTAAAACTAAAAGAATTGTTTGATAAACACAACTCAATGAAGAATGGTGTTTAGGATAGTATGAACTATAAGCTAAAAGAATCTCCACTCTTAAAGCTAGTAGTTTGCTTAAGTTTTCACAAGCTTTACTCATGATTGCTTAAGGGTTCTAAAACAAGTTAAAGGCTTCACTCACCTCAAACATGATTTAGGATGGATTTGAGAGTATTTTAATTAGCTTCACTCACTAATTATCCTAACTCTCTCTCAAATTAAGCTTAACTCACTTAACTTAAGGTTTTGAGATTAAGTTCACTCCTTAACCACAAGAAGAAATTTTGGATTTAACCCTCCAATTTTTCTAATAAGCACATAGCTCAATTTTCAACATTCCAATCTGATTTTCATTGATAATCCAAGTTACATATATATAGTACATAGATTGAAAGACTTACTACAAAATAAACTAAGTCTAAATGTAACAGCCCGAATTTCCCGACCAGCTTACAAAGGATTAAGCACAGCGAAAGAGACTCCAGTCAAGGTAACCCGGACTATTACCATCACACTCACCGAACTAAATCGGAGAGTGTGGAACTCAATCCCAACTCTATTCAAATAAATTAACTATTATAACTACGCTCTGATTCTCAGACTCTATTCCCATAAATTTCTACAGAAAATCCGGCAGAGTTTCCTTTGAAAATAGGACAACGCTAAAGCGAAAAATGATATAAACCTGTTTGCAAATTCAATTTATAAAATATATTCAAATCCCAAAGCTCAACAATCTCAACGCTTTCGCGGAGCAACAACCAATAGAGAATCAGGAGCACTAACTAGCGACTCTTAAATGTAGAAATACCTATAGATTATAAACAACTAACTATTACAAAGTCAAGCGTCCTCACTTCGATAGCAACTATAATACTACTCCAGCTTGTATCAGCTTCAACTTGCAAAGGTTAACTTTCGGCTTCAACCTGAAACATTTAGGAAAACTGCCACCCACCAAGTGACAGGCCACAGAAATGACAAAACAACATATACACATCAGCAAAGCTGAGTACTAACCCGTAAACAAGAGTAACACATGCTTTGGTGGTTTTTACTTGAAAACGACTCTCACACAATCAATATAAGTTCAACAATCACACCTGATACATATTGATTAAGATAACAAGAGCATTCAAAGAAATAAGCAAGAACAAAGAAAGAGAACATAAACTTTTGTTACAAACCGGTTCAATTAGATTGAACAACCACCAACTTTCACAAACCAAATACCACCAATCTAAGATCAAGTTATAACAATAAGCTTCTAACTTGCATCTACTTTGAGTTTCATTCACTAAATCAACGTTTAAGTGAAAGAATTAAGCAAAGATTTGATAAAGGTCAAACTGACCGAAAAACAATAAGCACACAGCTTATGTTTTGAAGATAAAACTTCAATTTTCATTCAAATGACTTAATTCCAAAAGAGTACAAAGCTAACTTATATTCTACCTTGTGTCCAAAATTCAGCTGATTTGGACTTCATTTGCCACGCCAACTAAGCTAATAAACTACAAGACACAAATATTACAAACTGTTCAGCACACTTTCTAAAAACTAGCTTAATTCCCTATTGGAAGTTACAAAACAGACGAACTACCAATGGAATACTAAAGTAAACATATTAAACTATAACTCCTCAAAAGCTTGTACCATTTGCAGCTCAAATGATGGCTGCCCAAAAGCTTCAAAGAGAAGCTATGCTGGACGCTGGAATGAGGCAGCAGCATACCTTGCTTGAAGTCTCTCCTTTCATTGGTTGGCTTCCCTTGCCCATGTGCTTCATATGGGCTTCATACCTTCCCAATCTTCAATTCAGTAGGTGGTGGCACCAAAATGCAGCAAAAACAACTCCTAAAGTTGGCTTAAAGAACCGAATTACATAACCTTAATCTAGCTTAGCTCTTAAAGCATGATTAACATAACTTAAGTATGTAATTAGGCTACTAATCACTTACTAAACTTAATTACCAATACATAATGATGATTAAGGTGTCATTAGATTATTAATCTTGTTTAAGTAGAGATTAACATAGGATTAGCCTAATCAAGGTGCTTAAGTAAGGTTTTAGATAAACCGAGCTAGTTAGGCTAAGAAATTGAACCTCTTTCACCATGTTCTTCTTTTGATCATGTAGAAGAAGACCTTGATTGTTTAAGCTAGATGCTCCTGCATCATTCTCCTCAGGTTCGAAAAGGTCTTCTTGTAATTCAAAATCTTCAGCAAGATATGGAGCTAAATCACAAAACATTGTATGCATTGCTGTTGATCTTCTCTAGCACTTTGAAAGGACCATCACTTCGTGGCAGCTTGTTCTTCTCTTGTAGGAAATCTTTTCTTCCTTAGATGTAACCACACTAGATGTTCCTGTTCACTTTGACTATACACAAGAATATCACCAAAATAAACAACAACAAAGATACCAATGAAGAGCCTGAGTACCTCGTGCATAAGTCTCATGAAAGTATAGACTTGTCAAACCACATGGAAGATCAATTGGAAAGACATCACCAAACTCCTTCACTAGAGGCTTAACCATTTCGTGCACTTCATCAAAATTCTCATCATTTTCACCCATAACCTTCCCCTTTTCTATAGCTTTGTCAAGTTGTGGTTTAGAAAGGATTAAGGTTTTTTTGTTTTGTGTTTTAGGTGGTGTTGTTTTTGGTTTCAATGTATTCGGCCATGGACTAGGACTAAGCACAATTTTTCTCTTATTATGCATGAAAGTGTATGTATTAGTCCTACCATTATGTAAGGCTTCTTTATCAGATTGCCAAGGTCTACCTAAGAGTACATGACATGCATCCATAGGTAATACATCACATAAAACTTCATCTTTATAAGAATCTCCAAAAGAAAAGCTAATTAAAGCTTGTTTTGTTACCTCCACACAATTCCATCATTAAGCCAATGAAGCTTATATGGTTTGGATGTGAGAAAGTAGCATGATTGAGCTTGTCCACCATAGAAGATGAGGCAACATTGGTGCAGCTTCCTCCATCAATGATCATCGACATATCTTCCCTCCAATCAAGCATTTTGTTTGAAAGATTTGATCCCTTTGAGAAGGAACCAATTCAGCTTCTTTGGCATGAAGAACTCCTTAAACAAGGCTTAAATGATCACCTTGAGTCACCTCTCCAACCTCCAAAGCATCTTCACATTCGGCCTCCTCTTCAAGTTCCTCTTCTTGGTTTTCTCCTGTTCAAGTGATTCTTCAATGTTTTTAATGTCAATTAAAGTCATTACTCTTTTATTAGGACATTGAGCTTGATAATGACCATAACCATGACACTTAAAGCATTTACATCAGATTTTTTTGAGGTTTCATCCACTACTTTCTTCCCTTTATCAATCTCTTTCGAACCATCATTTTAGGAGTGTAAGGAGATGTGTATGGTGTGTTAACATTAGAAACTCCCTGAGGATAGGTAGTTCCCTTCACAAAAGGTTTCTTCTTCTCCTTAATGTGTTTTTCAACTTTAAGAGCTAACTTAAAGAGTTCATCTAAGGTAGAATAAGGATGTAACTCCACCTTCCTCTTAATGTCTTTTTCTAAGCCTCCTAGAAATCTAGACATTGTTTGCTCTTCTCTTTCTTGTACATCTAATTTCATTAACAATTTTCAAACTCATGGATGTAATGTTCACCCTTTATGTCTTGAGAAAATCAGGAATTGGTTATAAATCAAGGTTAAGTGAAGTGGTAAAAACTTCTCCTCATTTCTTTCTTATTTTAACCAACTCTTATCTTAGGCTTATGTTTTCTACTCCTAGCTAAAAATAACATTCTCCCACCAAAGGGATGCATACCCCTTTAGCTTAGCTACAGCAACCTTGAAAGATTTTACATCATCATACTCCTTAAGTTCAAAGATCCTTCACACCTTGAAACCCACTCCAAATAAGCATCTGGATTAAGGTTTCCATCAAACTCAGGAACTTCTAACTTAATGTCTCTAAAATCATCTTTCTTTTGTGGTTTTCTCCTAGTTCTTGAAGATTCAGAAAGAACCTCCTCACTACTATCATAAGCTACACCTTCATCCTCCACATTATTCCTCCTTAAAGGTCCTCTAAACCCTTCTCTAACAACAGTCATCAAATTAGCCATTTGTTCACTTAAAGTGGCTATTTGATTCTCCACTCCTACCAACCTTGCTTCACTCAAGTTCATGCCTCTTCTAAACTGATTTTCTTCACCTCCACTCATGATTGATTCAACCTCAATGAAAGTTAGGCTAGAAAGAAGAAAAGAAGTGTGTTTGGGCTTAGAATAGGTTCGGTTTTGGGGGGGATTGTGTTTGGGTTTTGTTTGTGTGTTTAATGTGTTTAAGGGATGAATTAGAATGCTCTTAATCAACCTACAGCTCTGATACCAAATGATACATATTGATTAAGATAACAAGAGCATTCAAAGAAATAAGCAAGAACAAAGAAAGAGAACATAAACTTTTGTTACAAACCGGTTCAATTAGATTGAACAACCACCACTTTCACAAACCAAATACCACCAACAAGATCAAGTTATAACAATAAGCTTCTAACTTGCATCTACTTTGAGTTTCATTCACTAAATCAACGTTTAAGTGAAAGAATTAAGCAAAGATTAATAAGGCCAAAACTGACCGGAACAAGCAATAAGCACACAGCTTAATGTTTTGAGTATAACTCTCTCAATTTTGATTCAAATGACTTAATTCCAAAAAGAGTACAAAGCTAACTTATATGTCTACCTTGTGTCCAAATTTCAGCTGATTTGGACTTCATTTGCCACGCCAACTAAGCTAATAAACTACAAGACACAAATATTACAAACTGTTCAGCACACTTTCTAAAACTAGCTTAATTCCCTATTGGAAGTTACAAAACAGACGAACTACCAATGGAATACTAAAGTAAACATATTAAACTATAACTCCTCAAAAGCTTGTACCATTTGCAGCTCAAATGATGGCTGCCCAAAAGCTTCAAAGAGAAGCTATGCTGGACGCTGGAAATGAGGCAGCAGCATACCCTTGCTTGAAGTCTCCTCCTTTCATTGGTTTTGGCTTCCCTTGCCCATGTGGTCTTCATATGGGTTCATACACTTCCCAATGGCTTCAATTCAGTAGGTGGTGGCACCAAAATGCAGCAAAAACAACTCCTAAAGTTGGCTTAAAGAACCGAATTACATAACCTTAATCTAGCTTAACTCTTAAAGCATGATTAACATAACTTAAGCATGTACTTAGGCTACTAATCACTTACTAAACTTGATTACCAATACATAATGATGATTAAAGTGTCATTAGCATTAGTTAATCTTGTTTAAGTAGAGATTAACAAAGGATTAGCCTAATCAAGGTGCTTAAGTAAGGTTTTAGGATAACCCGAGCTAGTTAGGCTAAGAAATTGAACCTCTTTCACCATGTTCTTCTTTTGATCATGTAGAAGAAGACCTTGATTGTTTAAGCTAGATGCTCCTGCATCAACACCAATCATAGCATACTTAGCAGCAATATTCTTGTTGAACATACATATTACATTTCCAAATTCCACGTTCCATAATACTTCATCAGTCATATAGTAACAAAATTCAATAAGATGACTCTCAACAGTGACACGTTTTTATATTCTCATTTAATCAACCTTTCAACTCAATTACTATATTTTCACAAATTCCGATCGTTTGGCATGAACGCGAGTGGAGAGGGGTACCACGCAGTACCAGCTGTCTCCAAACTAGTGAGGGTCGTCACCCAGCCTTTTATTATTATGCTTGCAAGACTTACCCGGACATGTCCTATAACGCCAGGGATTAGCCCCTCCTGGAAGGCAACCAATAGGGACTTTACCCGCCCTAACTCGGGGTGCCTATTCATGCCTCACTTTCATATTTATAAAATAAGATATTTAATGGTTTATACTTTAAACCTCAATACTCATAACATAACACCATATTCGACCTTATCTGGTCTTAACTCATATCTGAATCATTTCCTCGTTATCATACCAAATCATAATTTGAGAAATATAGTATTTTCGAAAAACTCCAATGACTGAACAAAAAGAATACTTTTATAATAATCCAATAGCAATTCACAACTAACTCATAGAGATACATCTATACTCACAGGCATTACTATAAACGATATATGATATCTAATATTCATAAAACGCACACAAGAGCATTTAAATATATATTGCTGAACATAAAGGTTACATCCAGTCTATAACAATTATGCGAAACCTCAAAGCATGATGACTTGATTTCCCATGTCATCTTGAATTATATACGTCTACATAGCCATCCTCCAACAACCACCTCAAAATAACTTCGATAATCAATAACTAAACTTAGACTAATCTGAACTAGAGAACATAATTTGGCTACCAACAAATATATTGAGAATATGAAGCTAGCTCGACTCATAAATAAACCTCAATAGACTGAATTCTATCTTGCACTCAAATCCTTACCAATCGAAGAACAATTCCAATATTATAATCTCCTTCATAATTCCCAATGATACTCCATCCAAATCATCCTCTAATAATCAAGACTATTAAAGTAATTAGCAACTTGTATCCAACCTAGTCATTTCCCCCGTAGATAACCATAATCGTCTAACTCTTATAAAGACATATTTCAAATCGATACATATATGCTTTTCAAATTCCAAACATAAACACAACTGGTAGTAATTAATCATGTCAACAAATATCCACAACAATATTACTAAGTCTCTCGGTTAAATTAACTAACGAGAATAAACCAAAAACACACAACTCAAGTTTCATTGATCATAGGTTAATTATAAGTAACTAAATATAATCCAAGTTGAGTTCTTATTAACATAATCAGTAATAAAACCAAGTATAGACCATACTCATGGTCATACATAGCGAGTTTATCTCATTAAAACAATGTCATTATTTAAGTGGGACTTCTTTAAGGTAATTCTAAACTATCTTTGATTTATGTAGTTAGAACACACACACTAATACACTTTAGTGAATCACTAGTCAATTAAGCCGACTTTATTATCTTATTTCATTTATAGTTATCAACTAAAATACTTTATTAACCACATCTTCATTAATCGAATCCATAGTTAATGAAACTAACTCAAGTACTCTTCACATTACTAATAAGGACTAATTAATTCTCTTTCTGACTTAATATGAGAAAATTAATTAAACACATGAGCATCATACACTTCTTAATTACTATTCGTTTAATTTATACTTCAACCATAAACTTGGATTACTACCACACTTATTAGAAATTTTCTATCAACATTAAACTAAAGATATTTGAACTACTTCTTACTAACTCATATCATTGCAAGTTTAGTCAAGCTTATGTAATTCAGTTGCATTAAGAGTTTCAATTGCATCTATCTTTTCCTTCTCAAAGTTAAGGTGGACATGGGTTGCAAATCAACTATGTTAAAAACTAAGAGACACAACTTAACTTAGAGAATAAAGCTCAACTCAATAACTTATTTCAATTGTAATTTAACCGAAACAGAACTATAATCATATTTAATCATAAGAGGACTCAAAGAGAAACTTGGGCAATGTTAAAATCGAAACCCACAATCAATAACACATAATCATACAACTACAACATCAACAATATCAACAACAAATCTTGAAATGAAACAAAATCCAATTCTAAGTTAACTCACAAAAATCTGATTTAGGTTCAACTTGAAAGAAATTAACAACGTAATTATACTTGTATGTAATCAGAATTTCAGGGAAAAAAATACAAAGGTACGGGTTTGTACCTCTGCTCTTGTGAGCAGCGAAGAACAGGGAGGGGAGTTGGGTCTCCGGCGATTCGTCGCGGCAAAGGCAACAGCAACACAGCAGCGGCGACGGCGACGTCACTTTGCTCGCGGTCGCAGCACCGACCAACCGCAGGTAACAACGGCAACACCGACAACCAAGAGGAGGGAGAAAACTGCAAGCAGAGGAAATAGAGAAGGGAGAAGTGTCGCGGGATCTCCGGCAGCCTCAGAAAACGCCGGCGATAGGAGGAGCACCACCGAAAGATGAACGGGTGCAGCAGCACCAAAACAGAACAACAACAGCGACATCAGGGAGGCGGCCGCACGAGAAAAGGAAAGAGGAAGCTCCGGCGAACAACAAGATCGCCGGCGAGCAACCGGATTTCGACGAGACAAGAAGCAGGGGACGAGAGAGATTGAGTATTTGGGTTTTGGGGTTTCGTGGGTTTTCTCACGGGAAAAATGACGAGGAAGATCAAGATAAGGATGGGTTTTGTTACTTTTTGGGTTTGCACTTATAAACCGACAAGGGAAAGAAAATTGAAGAGAAATCGACTTTGACTTCCTATTTGACCAAATACCACTCAACTTAAACTTCAAATCCGAAAATATAAAATAATAATAATAATAATAATAATAATAATAATAATAATAATAATAATAATAACTCCACAACTCAAATAAAATAAGAATTTTGGAAACATAATTAACTTAATAATTATAATTAGCATTTTAATAAAGGCTCTTAAAAACAGGGCTATTACACTAAAACACTAAGGAGACTAAACAAAGCTAAAATACTACAAAAGATCTCCTAGAGCAGCTGAAAACATCCACTTGTTTTCCTTGGATGTGAAGTTCTAAGTAGCAGCAAAAGAGAACCAATGGGAGCCTTTCCTCCTTGTGAAGAATCCTCTAATCAAGAAAGCTTATGATGGCCTAGCTGCACCACTTGGGCGTCCCACATAGCATACATCCTAGGCTAAGTAAACAAAACCGGTTTACAAGCAATATGTTACAAAAAACTGATTTTGGAGGTAAGTAGCTAACTATTACAATTAGTGAAAGTAAAGCATGATTAGTGTGAATATAAAGCATGTTTAGGACTTGATTAACTGATGTGGATGCAAAGGCATTGGTTAACCATGAGCCTATTGACTTGACCATGGAGACTTTAGGGTTTCAAATCAAGAACAAGAACCAAGTCTTGGCTTGTGTGCTAACATGGAAGCTAGAAGAGGAATCCTAATCTAATTAGGATTAGCATAGGCGTGTGGAAAGGAGGTAAAGAAGAATCCTAATCTAATTTGGATTAGCATTGGCGTGTGGAAGGGAAGTGAAGAGGAGTCCTACTCTAATTAGGATTACTCCTTGCTTGCTACATAGAATCCTAGTAGAATTAGGATTGCTATGTTTATCTTTATTGTTTTATGTTTAAGTAGTTAAAAAGATAGAGTTGTTAAAAAGATAAACATGTGACTTGTACATGTTATCTTTAGGAGTCTAATTAGGAGTCCAAAATAAAGTAGGAGTAGGATAAAGTTATGTTTTCCTAGTTGAAGTAGAATAGCTTGTACCCTATATATAGGGGCCGAAATCTTTCAATAAACTTAGAGTATTTTTAGAGTTATTTCTTTCTTCTTGATTGTGTGCTTAGTTGCTTACAATTGAAACCATTAATTATTCTTCAGGAGTGTTGAATACTTAGTGTTAAACATCTTAAATTCAGGAGTGTTTTTAAGAGTGTTTAGAGTCTTTATTCAAGTTTCAGGAGTGATCTTGGATAAATTCATATCTTGGTTCGAGTGATTGGAGTTCATATTTTGATTATTAGCTTTCAAAGTTCAATAATCATATCATTAACACTAATTAATAGCAAGCACCTCAAGCACACACCTCACCAACACCCATGGGCAGCTGCTAGCTTCCTTACTTAGCTTCTCTTCCTTCTTTGCTTAAAATCAGTGAAATAACGTCTCAAAGGAAAGGCTGCTGTTACTTTGTTTCTTCATCAAATGTCACCAAATTTGGTAGGATCAAAATTCAAGATGTTAGCAATCCAACAAAAAAAGAATCACTGAAAAATGATTTATAGATTG
Source organism: Beta vulgaris subsp. vulgaris (assembly GCF_026745355.1). Taxonomy (NCBI): domain Eukaryota; kingdom Viridiplantae; phylum Streptophyta; class Magnoliopsida; order Caryophyllales; family Amaranthaceae; genus Beta; species Beta vulgaris. The sequence continues at coordinate 593,871 of NW_026611043.1, read as the reverse complement.
CTCACAATAGCGAAAACAATTTCGCTGCGCTAGAATCTTTGAGAACGTGAACATCTTCACTTCTACTCTCCTTCATGCAGCCTTTAGAGATCATTGCTCTTAAAGATATATCATTTGGTTGCCTTCAACCATTTAACCCCTTAATTCCATTCTTAATCCACAAGATTAACCATATCCATAGATTAAAGAGACCTACGGACATCTTTGGACTAATAAGGCCTTTCCATTTCGCATCATATGCCCTATTTCATGTAAAGATCAAGTCTTTCAACAATTCAATATAAAGATTCAATCTTTATGCCCTATTTCATATAAAGATCGATCGAATATTTCAACAAGTACAAGGGGATTCGGGTGTTTTGATACTTGTTATTGATTTTACTAACCACGAACACATCATTTGCTTTATAATTCTTTTTTTAGTTGTTGAATGATATAGGGTCCTATTATGTTTGTGACTCTAATTCCCTTAAATTAGGTGTGAATGTGTTTTAGTTTAACAATTCGAGTGCATTGCATTGAATTTACAAATTGAGGGTTGTGTCGATCCTAATTGAGGTTAATAAAAGATCCACTAGTTCTCGAGCTAACTACAAAGCCTATTCAATATAACGATTCAATCTTTATGCCCTATTTCATATAAAGATTGAATCTTTCAAAAATTCAAAATAAAGATTCAATCTTTATGCCCTATTTCATATAAAGATCCAATATTTCAACAAGTACAAGGGGATTCGGGTGTTTTGAAACTTGTTATTGATTTTACTAACCACGAACACATCATTTGCTTTATAATTCTTTTTTTAGTTGTTGAATGATATAGAGGTCCTATTATGTTTGTGAGTCTAATTCCCTCAAATCAGGTATGTGTGTTTTAATTCAACAATTCTAGTGCATTGCATTGAATTTACAAATTGAGGGTTATGTGGATCCTAATAGAGGTTAATAAAAGATCCTCTATTTCTCGAGCTAACAACAAAGCCTATTCAATATAAAGATTCAATCTTTATGCCCTATTTCATATAAAGATCAAGTCTTTCAACAATTCAATATAAAGATTCAATCTTTATGCCCTATTTCATATAAATATCGATTGAATATTTCAACAAGTACAAGGGGATTCGGGTGTTTTGATACTTGATGCAGGGGCATCTAGCTTGAACAATCAAGGTCTTCTTCTACATGATCAAAAGGAGAACATGGTAAAGGAGGTTCAATTTCTTAGCCTAACTAGCTCGGTTTACTCTAAAACCTTACTTAAGCACCTTGATTAGGCTAATCCTATGTTAATCTCTACTTAAACAAGATTAACTAATACTAATGACACTTTAATCATCATTATGTATTGGTAATTAAGTTTAGTAAGTGATTAGTAGCCTAATTACATACTTAAGATATGTTAATCATGTTTTAAGAGCTAAGCTAGTTTAAGCTTTTTGTAATCCGGTTCTTTAAGCTAGTTTTAGGAGATGTTTTTGATGCTTTTAGTTGCCACCTCCAACTGAATTGAAGCCATTGGGAAGTGTATGAAGCCACATGAAGTTCACATGGCAAGGGAAGCTACATCCAATGAGCAATGAAGACTTCAAGCTAAGGTATGCTGCTGCCAGCCCCAGCCGTCCAGCCTTCCTTGTCTTTGAAGCTTTTGGGCAGCAATGATTTGTGCTGCAAATGGTACAAGCTTTTGAGGAGTTATAGTTTAATATGTTTAATTTAGTATTCCATTGGTAGTTCGTCTGTTTTGTAACTTCCAATAGGGAATTAAGCTAGTTTTTAGAAAGTGTGCTGAACAGTTTGTAATATTTGTGTCTTGTATTTTATTAGCTTAGTTGGCATGGAAAATGAAGTCCAAATCAGCTGAAATTTGGACACAAGGTAGACATATAAGTTAGCTTTGTACTCTTTTTGGAATCAAGTCATTTGAATGAAAATTGAAGCTTTTATGCTTGAAACATTAAGCTGTGTGCTTATTGTATTTCCGGTCAGTTTAGACCATTCTGAAATCTTTGCTTAATTCTATCACTTAATCGTTGAATTAGTGATTGAAACTCAAAGTGGATGCAAGTTAGAAGCTTATTGTTATAACTTGATCTTAGATTGGTGGTATTTGGTTAGTGAAAGTGGTGGTTGTTCAATCTAATTGAACCGGTTTGTAACAAACAACTTATGTACTTTTTCTTTGTTCTTGTTTAATCTTTTGAATGCTCTTGTTATCTTAATCAATATGTATCAATACTTGTTATTGATTTTACTAACCACGAACAAATCAATTTCCTTATAATTCTTTTTTTAGTTGTTGAATGATATAGGGGTCCTATTATGTCTGTGACTCTAATTCCCTTAAATTAGGTGTGAATGTCTTTTAGTTTAACAATTCAAGTGCATTGCATTGAATTTACAAATTGAGGGTTGTGTCGATCCTAATAGAGGTTAATAAAAGATCCACTAGTTCTCGAGCTAACAACAAAGCCTATTCAATATAAAGATTCAATCTTTATGCCCTATTTCATATAAAGATTGAATCGTTCAAAAATTAAATATAAAGATTCAATCTTTATGCCCTATTTCATATAAAGATCGAAGCATTCAACAAGTACAAGCGGATTCGGGTGTTTTGAGACTTATTATTGATTTTACTATCCACGAACACATCATTTGCTTTATAATTCTTTTTTTAGTTGTTGAATGATATAGGGGTCCTATTATGTTTGTGAGTCTAATTCCCTCAAATCAGGTGTGTGTGTTTTAACTCAACAATTCGTGTGCATTGCATTGAATTTACAAATTGAGGGTTGTGTGGATCCTAAAAGAGGTTAATAAAAGATCCTCTAGTTCTCGAGCTAACAACAAAGCCTATTCAATATAAAGATTCAATCTTTATGCCCTATTTCATATAAAGATCAAGTCTTTCAACAATTCAATATAAAGATTCAATCTTTATGCCCTATTTCATATAAAGATCGATCCAATATTTCAACAAGTACAAGGGGATTCGGGTGTTTTGATACTTGTTATTGATTTTACTAACCACGAACACAACATTTGCTTTATAATTCTTTTTTTAGTTGTTGAATGATATTGGGGTCCTATTATGTTTGTGAGTCTAATTCCCTCAAATTAGGTGTGTATGTGTTTTAATTTAACAATTCGAGTGGATTGCATTGAATTTACAAATTGAGGGTTGTGTGGATCCTAATAGAGGTTCATAAAAATTGCTCTAGTTCTCAAGCTAAAAACAAAGCCTATTCAATATAAAGATTCAATATTTATGCCCTATTTCATATAAAGATCGAATCTTTCAAAATTCAATATAAAGATTCAATCTTTATGCCCTATTTCATATAAAGATCGAATCTTTCAACAATTCAATATAAAGATTCAATCGTTATGCCCTATTTCATATAAAGATCGAATCTTTCAACAAGTACAAGGGGATTCGGGTGTTTTGAGACTTGTTATTGATTTTACTAACCACGAACACATCATTTGCTTTATAATTCTTTTTTTAGTTGTTGAATGATATAGGGGTCCTATTATGTTTGTGAGTCTAATTCCCTTAAATTAGTTGTGAATGTGTTTTAGTTTAACAATTCGAGTGCATTGCATTGAATTTACAAATTGAGGGTTGGGTCGATCCTAATAGAGGTTAATAAAAGATCCACTAGTTCTCGAGCTAACAACAAAGCCTATTCAATATAAAGATTCAATCTTTATGCCCTATTTCATATAATGATTGAATCTTTCAAAAATTCAATATAAAGATTCAATCTTTATGCCCTATTCATATAAAGATCGAAGCTTTCAACAAGTACAACGGGATTCGGGTGTTTTGAGACTTATTATTGATTTTACTATCCACGAACACGTCATTTGCTTTATAATTCTTTTTTTAGTTGTTGACTGATATAGAGGTCCTATTATGTTTGTGAGTCTAATATCCACAAATCAGGTGTGTGTGTTTTAATTCAACAATTCGAGTGCATTGCATTGAATTTACAATTGAGGGTTGTGTGGATCCTAATAGAGGTTAATAAAAGATCCTCTAGTTCTCGAGCTAACAACAAAGCCTATTCAATATAAAGATTCAATCTTTATGCCCTATTTCATGTAAAGATCAAGTCTTTGAACAATTCAATATAAAGATTCAATCTTTATGCCCTATTTCATATAAAGATCGATCGAATATTTCAACAAGTACAAGAGGATTCTGGTGTTTTGATACTTGTTATTGATTTTACTAACCACGAACACATCATTTGCTTTATAATTCTTTTTTTAGTTGTTGAATGATATAGGGGTCCTATTATGTTTGTGACTCTAATTCCCTTAAATTAGGTGTGAATGTGTTTTAGTTTAAAAATTCGAGTGCATTGCATTGAATTTACAAATTGAGGGTTGTGTCGATCCTAATAGAGGTTAATAAAAGATCCAGTAGTTCTCGAGCTAACAACAAAGCCTATTCAATATAAAGATTCAATCTTTATGCGCTATTTCATATAAAGATTGAATCTTTCAAAAATTCAATATAAAGATTCAATCTTTATACCCTATTTCATATAAAGATCAATCGAATATTTCAACAAGTACAAGGGGATTCGGGTGTTTTGAGACTTGATATGGATTTTACTATCCACGAACACATCATTTGCTTTATAATTGTTTTTTTAGTTGTTGAGTGATATAGGGGTCCTATTATGTTTGTGAGTCTAATTCCCTCAAATCAGGTGTGTATGTGTTTTAATTTAACAATTCGAGTGCATTGCATTGAATTTACAAATTGAGGGTTGTGTGGATCCTAATAGAGGTTCATAAAAATTGCTCTAGTTCTCAAGCTAAAAACAAAGCCTATTCAATATAAAGATTCAATCTTTATGCCCTATTTCATATAATGATCGAATCTTTCAACAATTCAATATAAAGATTCAATCTTTATGCCCTATTTCATATAAAGATCGAATCTTTCAACAATTCAATATAAAGATTCAATCGTTATGCCCTATTTCATATAAAGATCGAATCTTTCAACAAGTACAAGGGGATTCGGGTGTTTTGAGACTTGTTATTGATTTTACTGACCACGAACACATCATTTGCTTTATAATTCTTTTTTTAGTTGTTGAATGATATAGGGGTCCTATTATGTTTGTGACTCTAATTCCCTTAAATTAGGTGTGAATGTGTTTTAGTTTAACAATTCGAGTGCATTGCATTGAATTTACAAATTGAGGGTTGTGTCGATCCTAATAGAGGTTAATAAAAGATCCACTAGTTCTCGAGCTAACAACAAAGCCTATTCAATATAAAGATTCAATCTTTATGCCTTATTTCATATAAAGATTGAATCTTTCAAAAATTCAATATAAAGATTCAATCTTTATGCCCTATTTTATATAAAGATCGAATCTTTCAACAAGTACAAGGGTATTCGGGTGTTTTGAGACTTATTATTGATTTTACTATCAACGAACACATCATTTGCTTTATAATTCTTTTTTTAGTTGTTGAATAATATAGGGGTCCTATTATGTTTGTGAGTCTAATTCCCTCAAATCAGGTGTGTGTGTTTTAATTCAACAATTCGAGTGTGATGCGAAATTGAACTCCTCTCACGTGTGTGTTTAGAAGAACCAATAACACAATGCAGCGGAAAACGAATGAACAATGGATATAGACTTTTAGTCGAAAGAAAAGCTCTTAAAACTAAAGAATTGTTTGATAAACACAACTCAATGAAGAATGGTGTTTAGGATAGTATAAACTATAAGCTAAAAGAATCTCCACTCTTAAAGCTAGTAGTTTGCTTAAGTTTTCACAAGCTTTACTCACTTATGATTGCTTAAGGGTTCTAAAACAAGTTAAAGGCTTCACTCACCTTAAACATGATTTAGGATGGATTTGAGAGTATTTTAATTAGCTTCACTCACTAATTATCCTAACTCTCTCTCAAATTAAGCTTCACTCACTTAACTTAACGGTTTTGAGGTTAAGTTCACTCCTTAACCACAAGAAGAAATTTTGGATTTAACCCTCCAATTTTTCTAATAAGCACATAGCTCAATTTTCAACATTCCAATCTCTGCCTTTCATTCATGTTCCAAGTTACATATATATAGTACATAGCTTACAAGTCTTACTACAAAAGAAACTAAGTCTAATACACTAAAGAGACTAAACAAAGCTGAAATACTATAAACTAGCTCCTACATAGCCGAAATCAGCACACCTAAGACTAGGGTGCTTTCTTCTCCTTGGTACGTGCTTCAATGGAGGGAAACCAATGAAAACCTTTCCTTCATATGAAGATATCTCCAACTTGTAAAGAGCTCATCATTTGGCTGCCCAAAACAGCTTATGTGGTGCCTAAAAGAGTTAAGCAAATAAGGAGCTTTCCTAGCTAGGAAGGAAAGCTTGTGATTGGCTCCTTTGTTGCAAGTGGATTTAAGCTCCTTCATGAGTGAGCTAGGTGCTTGCTACAGCCCATATTACACGTCCCATATTACAACCTAAACTAAGCAAAACAATACTAGAACCGATTTACAACAAAACGTTACAAAAAACTGATTTTGGAGCTAAGTAGCTAACTATTACAATTAGTGAAAGTAAAGCATGTTTAGGACTAAACTAACACTAATTACTCATAAGCACCTCAAGCACACACCTCCCTAACTCCCTTAGGCAGCTGCTTGCTTCCTTACTTAGCTTCTCCTCCTTCCTTTGTTAAAAATCAGTGAAACAACGTCTCAAAGGAAAGGCTGCTGTTACTTCGTTTCTTCATGAAATGTAACCAAATTTGGTAGGATTAAACTTCAAGATTTTAGAAATCCAACAAAAAAAGAATCACTGGAAAATGATTTATAGATTGCTCACAATAGCAAAAACAATTTCACTGCGCTAGAGTCTTTGAATGAACGTGAATGTCTTCACTTCTACTCTCCTTTATGCAGCCTTTAGAGATTATTGCTCTCAAAGATATATCATTTGGTTGCCTTCCACCATTTAAGCCCTTAATTCCCTTCTTAATCCATAAGATTAACCATATCCATAGATTAAAGAGACCTACGGACATCTTTGGACTAATAAGGCCTTTCCATTTCGCATCATACTCTCCTTGTTGGGAGAAAATTCGACCTCGAATTTTGTTGTTGGAGCTTGAAGGTTGTGCATAGTCTTTCTTGTGTACCTCCATGCTCTTTAGAATTGGTGCTGCATCATTTTGTGGTGGTAGGGTTGGTGGTAGTTGTTCTATGAGAACAACCTCCATTAGGACTTCACTCAAATCAGGATTTTCTACCTCCACTCCCTCGTTTGTTTTTGCATCCAATTCACACACACTTGTGTGTTCTTCTTCTTGATGAGCACTAGCTTTACTTTCTCCTTTTGATTGATGCTTCTCTATTAATAGAGACACCTCCTTGTGAAGTTTTTGCTTCTTATCTTCTTGCATTTGTTGTCTCAAGAATTGAACCTTTTGAGTAGCTTCTTGCATTCGAACAAAAGCTTCTTTAAAACCCAAAGGTAATTCTAATGTAGTAACTAGTTCATCCATATTAACAACAATACAGCTTATAGAAGGTCACAATGAACTACTATGACAATGAATACAAACGGAAGAAAGAAAAAAAAATTCTGCCTAGAAACTGCCCAGATTCGGACTATAACTTCGAATTTCAAAACCTAATCAAATCAACTCCAAATTGAATGAAATTTTGTGAGAACGTAGAACTGTATGTCCCCAACCTTCTAAAAAATTTCACATGAAAATTCCAAGCCAATTGATTGCAGTCTCAATTTTCTTACAACTGGTCCAGATTAATCCGGTTTTGGACCCTTTAAGAAAAACGCACTGATTATGCTATCAAATTATCACTAAAAGTTATGAAATTTTACAGACACAAACTAGACATAAAAATAACCACTTTTAAAAAAAGAATCACCCAAAACTTCGATCTGAGATGTGAGAACCTCGCGTTCAAAGTTACCTCAAAAATCAGTCTCTTACGGGTTGCTTCTTCTGCTTCTTTTTTTTCGGTTTTTCTTCTTCTCCAAGAACGTCTAAGTGCCAAGAGGACTTAGATGCCTTAGCTCTGATACCACTTGATGCGAAATTGAACTCCGCTCACGTGTGTGTTTAGAAGAACCAATAACACAATGCAGCGGAAAACGAACGAACAATGGATATAGACTTTTAGTCGAAAGAAAAGCTCTTAAAACTAAAAGAATTGTTTGATAAACACAACTCAATGAAGAATGGTGTTTAGGATAGTATAAACTATAAGCTAAAAGAATCTCCACTCTTAAAGCTAGTAGTTTGCTTAAGTTTTCACAAGCTTTACTCACTTATGATTGCTTAAGGGTTCTAAAACAAGTTAAAGGCTTCACTCACCTTAAACATGATTTAGGATGGATTTGAGAGTATTTTAATTAGCTTCACTCACTAATTATCCTAACTCTCTCTCAAATTAAGCTTCACTCACTTAACTTAACGGTTTTGAGATTAAGTTCACTCCTTAACCACAAGAAGAAATTTTGGATTTAACCCTCCAATTTTTCTAATAAGCACATAGCTCAATTTTCAACATTCCAATCTCTGCCTTTCATTCATGTTCCAAGTTACATATATATAGTACATAGCTTACAAGTCTTACTACAAAAGAAACTAAGTCTAATACACTAAAGAGACTAAACAAAGCTGAAATACTATAAACTAGCTCCTACATAGCCGAAATCAGCACACCTAAGACTAGGGTGCTTTCTTCTCCTTGGTACGTGCTTCAATGGAGGGAAACCAATGAAAACCTTTCCTTCATATGAAGATATCTCCAACTTGTAAAGAGCTCATCATTTGGCTGCCCAAAACAGCTTATGTGGTGCCTAAAAGAGTTAAGCAAATAAGGAGCTTTCCTAGCTAGGAAGGAAAGCTTGTGATTGGCTCCTTTGTTGCAAGTGGATTTAAGCTCCTTCATGAGTGAGCTAGGTGCTTGCTACAGCCCATATTACACGTCCCATATTACAACCTAAACTAAGCAAAACAATACTAGAACCGATTTACAACAAAACGTTACAAAAAACTGATTTTGGAGCTAAGTAGCTAACTATTACAATTAGTGAAAGTAAAGCATGTTTAGGACTAAACTAACACTAATTACTCATAAGCACCTCAAGCACACACCTCCCTAACTCCCTTAGGCAGCTGCTTGCTTCCTTACTTAGCTTCTCCTCCTTCCTTTGTTAAAAATCAGTGAAACAATGTCTCAAAGGAAAGGCTGCTGTTACTTCGTTTCTTCATGAAATGTAACCAAATTTGGTAGGATTAAACTTCAAGATTTTAGAAATCCAACAAAAAAAGAATCACTGGAAAATGATTTATAGATTGCTCACAATAGCAAAAAACAATTTCACTGCGCTAGAGTCTTTGAATGAACGTGAATGTCTTCACTTCTACTCTCCTTTATGCAGCCTTTAGAGATTATTGCTCTCAAAGATATATCATTTGGTTGCCTTCCACCATTTAAGCCCTTAATTCCCTTCTTAATCCATAAGATTAACCATATCCATAGATTAAAGAGACCTACGGACATCTTTGGACTAATAAGGCCTTTCCATTTCGCATCAGAGTGCATTGCATTGAATTTACAATCTGAGGGTTGTGTGGATCCTAATAGAGGTTAATAAAAGATCCTCTAGTTCTCGAGCTAACAACAGCTCTATTCAATATAAAGATTCAATCTTTATGCCCTATTTCATGTAAAGATCAAGTCTTTCAACAATTCAATATAAAGATTCAATCTTTATGCCCTATTCATATAAAGATCGATCGAATATTTCAACAAGTACAAGGGGATTCGGGTGTTTTGATACTTGTTATTGATTTTACTAACCACGAATACATCATTTGCTTTATAATTCTTTTTTTAGTTGTTGAATGATATAGGGGTCCTATTATGTTTGTGACTCTAATTCCCTTAAATTAGGTGTCAATGTGTTTTAGTTTAACAATTCGAGTGCATTGCATTGAATTTACAAATTGAGGGTTGTGCGGATCCTAATAGAGGTTAATAAAAAGATCCACTAGTTCTCGAGCTAACAACAAAGCCTATTCAATATAAAGATTCAATCTTTATGCCCTATTTCATATAAAGATTAATCTTTCAAAAATTCAATATAAAGATTCAATCTTTATGCCCTATTTCATATAAACATCGAATCTTTCAACAAGTACAAGGGGATTCGGGTGTTTTGAGACTTATTATTGATGTTACTATCCACGAACACATCATTTGCTTTATAATTCTTTTTTTTAGTTGTTGAATGATATAGGGGTCCTATTATGTTTGTGAGTCCAATTCCCTCAAATCAGGTGTGTGTTTTAATTCAACAATTCGAGTGCATTGCATTGAATTTACAAATTGAGGGTTGTGTGGATCCTAATAGAGGTTAATAAAAGATCCTCTAGTTCTCGAGCTAACAACAAAGCCTATTCAATATAAAGATTCAATCTTTATGCCCTATTTCATATAAAGATCGAATATTTCAACAAGTACAAGGGGATTCGGGTGTTTTGATACTTGTTATTGATTTTACTAACCACGAATACATCATTTGCTTTATAATTCTTTTTTTAGTTGTTGAATGATACAGGGGTCCTATTATGTTTGTGAGTCTAATTCCCTCAAATTAGGTGTGTATGTGATTTAATTTAACAATTCGAGTGCATTGCATTGAATTTACAAATTGAGGGTTGGGTGGATCCTAATAGAGGTTAATAAAAGATCCTCTAGTTCTCGAGCTAACAACAAAGCCTATTCAATATAAAGATTCAATCTTTATGCCCTATTTCATGTAAAGATCAATTCTTTCAACAATTCAATATAAAGATTCAATCTTTATGCCCTATTTCATAAAAAGATCGAATATTTCAACAAGTACAAGGGGATTTGGGTGTTTTGAGACTTGTTATTGATTTTACTATCCACGAACACATCATTTTGCTTTATAATTCTTTTTTTAGTTGTTCAATGATATAGGGTTCCTATTATGTTTGTGAGTCTAATTCCCTCAAATTAGCTGTGTGTATGTTTTAATTTAACAATTCGAGTGCATTGCATTGAATTTACAAATTGAGGGTTGTGTGGATCCTAATAGAGGTTAATGAAACATGCTCTAGTTCTCAAGCTAACAACAAAGCCTATTCAATATAAAGATTCAATCTTTATGCCCTATTTCATATAAAGATCGAATCTTTCAACAATTCAATATAAAGATTTAATCTTTATGCCTTATTTCATATAAAGATCGAATCTTTCAACAATTCAATATAAAGATTCAATCTTTATGCCCTATTTCATATAAAATCGAATCTTTCAATAAGTACAAGGGGATTCGGGTGTTTTGAGACTTGTTATTGATTTTACTAACCACGAACACATCATTTGCTTTATAATTCTTTTTTTAGTTGTTGAATGATATAGGGGTCCTATTATATTTGTGAGTCTAATTCCCTCAAATCAGGTGTGTGTGTTTTAATTCAACAATTCGAGTGCATTGCATTGAATTTACAAATTGAGGGATGTGTGGATCTGATGCGAAATTGAACTCCTAACACGTGTGTTTAGAAGAACCAATAACACAATGCAGCGGAAAACGAACGAACAATGGATATAGACTTTTAGTAGAAAGAAAAGCTCTTAAAACTAAAAGAATTGTTTGATAAACACAACTCAATGAAGAATGGTGTTTAGGATAGTATGAACTATAAGCTAAAAGACTCCTCTTTAAGCTTCTAATTCGGTTTTAGCTAAGGAAGTGAATCTCCACTCTCAACCTTAACTAAGAGTCGGTTTTAATCTAGGAAGTGAATCTCCACTCTCTTCTTAGATTAAGGGTTTTAATTAACAAAATAAGTGAATCACTCTCAAATCTTGTTAATTGGTTTGAAATACTTGTAGTTTTACCTCCCAAGTAGTTCGTGCAAAGTAGAACAAAAAACACTCGGTTTTTAGTCTTTAAACACAACGGTTTTTCTAAGCTTGTTTGCAACTTCAAATCTGATTTTCATTCATGCTTAAGTTACATATATATAGTACATGGACTAAAAAGACTTACTACAAAATAAACTAAGTCTAAGGAGATTAAACAAAGCTAAAATACTACAAATATCTCCTAAAGTAGCTGAAAACAGCCCCTTGCTTCTCTAAAACTTCACTTGGACGTGGGGTTTAAAGAGCAGCCCCAATGAGCACCAATGAAAACATTTCCTCCTTGTGAGGCCTCCTTTAACCAAGAGAAACATGATTACTTGCTGCACACTTGCATCTCCCTATGATGATCACACATCCAACATGACATACATCTTACACTAAGTAAATAAAACTGATTTACAAGCCAAAAGTTACAAAAACTGATTTAGGAACTAAGAAGCTAAATATTACAATTAGTGAAAGTAAAGCATGTTTAGGACTAAACTAACACTAATTAAACATAAGCACCTCAAGCACACACCTCACCAACACCCTTGGGGAGCTACTTGCTTCTTTACTTAGCTTCTCTTCCTTCTTTGCTTAGCATGATCACATTAGCACTAATCTTTAAACCATGAATCTCTCCTTTGTTGTAATTAAGATTAGTACTTTAATAAAACTTGTAACACTTGATCCTAAACCAAGATATAAGCCATATCCAACGGATCTTGTTAGGTAGAATAGGTGATACTACATCTAGAATAAGAATGATCATGTTAGCCATCCTTAATAGTCTTGGTACTCTCCTATTTCGTACCAGGATCCTAATAGAGGTTAATAAAAGATCCTCTAGTTCTCGAGCTAACAACAAAGCCTATTCAATATAAAGATTCAATCTTTATGCCCTATTTTATGTAAACATCAAGTCTTTCAACAATTCAATATAAAGATTCAATCTTTATGCCCTATTTCAAATAAAGATCGATCGAATATTTCAACAAGTACAAGGGGATTCGGGTGTTTTGATACTTGTTATTGATTTTACTAACCACGAACACATCATTTGCTTTATAATTCTTTTTTTAGTTGTTGAATGATATAGGGGTCCTATTATGTTTGTGACTCTAATTTCCTGAAATTAGGTGTGAATGTGTTTTATTTAACAATTCGAGTGCATTGCATTGAATTTAAAATTGAGGGTTGTGTCGATCCTAATAGAGGTTAATAAAAGATCCACTAGTTCTCGAGCTAACAACAAAGCCTATTCAATATAAAGATTCAATCTTTATGCCCTATTTCATATAAAGATTGAATCTTTCAAAAATTCAATATAAAATTCAATCTTTATGCCCTATTTCATATAAAGATCGAATCTTTCAACAAGTACAAGGGGATTCGGGTGTTTTGAGGCTTATTATTGATTTTACTATCCACGAACACATCATTTGCTTTATAATTCTTTTTTTAGTTGTTGAATGATATAGGGGTCCTATTATGTTTGTGAGTCTAATTCCCTCAAATCAGGTGTGTGTGGTTTTAATTCAACAATTCGAGTGCATTGCATTGAATTTACAAATTGAGGGTTGTGTGGATCCTAATAGAGGTTAATAAAAATCCTCTAGTTCTCGAGCTAACAACAAAGCCTATTCAATATAAAGATTCAATCTTTATGCCCTATTTCATATAAACATCAAGTCTTTCAACAATTCAATATAAAGATTCATCTTTATGCCCTATTTCATAAAAGATCGATCGAATATTTCAACAAGTACAAGGGGATTCGGGTGTTTTGATACTTGTTATTGATTTTACTAACCAGAACACATCATTTGCTTTATAATTCTTTTTTTAGTTGTTGAATGATATAGGGGTCCTATTATGTTTGTGAGTCTAATTCCCTCAAATTAGGTGTGTATGTGTTTAATTTAACAATTCGAGTGCATTGCATTGAATTTACAAATTGAGGGTTGTGTGGATCCTAATAGAGGTTAATAAAAGATCCTCAGTTCTCGAGCTAACAACAAAGCCTATTCAATATAAAGATTCAATCTTTATGCCCTATTTCATTAAAGATCAATTTTTCAACAATTCAATATAAAGATTCAATCTATATGCCCTATTACATATAAAGATCGAATCTTTAAAAGTACAAGGGGATTCGGGTGTTTTGAGACTTGTTATTGATTTTACTATCCACGAACACATCATTTGCTTTATAATTCTTTTTTTAGTTGTTGAATGATATAGGGTCCTATTATGTTTGTGAGTCTAATTCCTCAAATTAGGTGTGTATGTGTTTTAATTTAACAATTCGAGTGCATTGCATTGAATTTACAAATTGAGGGTTGTGTGGATCCTAATAGAGGTTAATAAAAGATCCTCTAGTTCTCGAGCTAACAACAAAGCCTATTCAATATAAAGATTCAATCTTTATGCCCTATTTCATGTAAAAACAAGTCTTTCAACAATTCAATATAAAGATTCAATCTTTATGCCCTATTTCATAAAAGATCGATCGAATATTTCAACAAGTACAAGGGGATTCGGGTGTTTTGATACTGTTATTGATTTTACTAACCAGAACACATCATTTGCTTTATAATTCTTTTTTTAGTTGTTGAATGATATAGGGGTCCTATTATGTTTGTGACTCTAATTCCCTTAAATTAGGTGTGAATGTGTTTTAGTTTAACAATTCGAGTGCATTGCATTGAATTTACAAATTGAGGGTTGTGTCGATCCTAATAGAGGTTAATAAAAGATCCACTAGTTCTCGAGCTAACAACAAAGCCTATTCAATATAAAGATTCAATCTTTATGCCCTATTTCATATAAAGATTGAATCTTTCATATAAAGATTCAATCTTTATGCCCTATTTTATATAAAGATCGAATCTTTCAACAAGTACAAGGGGATTCGGGTGTTTTGAGCTTATTATGATTTTACTATCCACGAACACATCATTTGCTTTATAATTCTTTTTTTAGTTGTTGAATGATATAGGGGTCCTATTATGTTTGTGAGTCTAATTCCCTCAAATCAGGTGTGTGTGTTTTAATTCAACAATTCGAGTGCATTGCATTGAATTTACAAATTGAGGGTTGTGTGGATCCTAATAGAGGTTAATAAAAGATCCTCTAGTTCTCGAGCTAACAACAAAGCCTATTCAATATAAAGATTCAATCTTTATGCCCTATTTCATGTAAACATCAAGTCTTTCAACAATTCAATATAAAGATTCCATCTTTATGCCCTATTTCATAGAAAGATCGATCGAATATTTCAACAAGTACAAGGGGATTCGGGTGTTTTGATACTAGTTATTGATTTTACTAACCAGGAACACATCATTTGCTTTATAATTCTTTTTTTAGTTGTTGAATGATATGAAGCATATGCATTTGACCTGATCTTGAAATTAATCATAAGTTTGTTTAATTTCTGGGTTTGGTTAATATTGAGGATTATTAAGGTCTTTAAGGGCTTAAATTGTCCTAATCAAGGTGATAACAAGCTTAACTAGCTCGGTTTACTCTAAAACCTTACTTAAGCAACTTGATTAGGCTAATCCTATGTTAATCTCTACTTAAACAAGATTAACTAATACTAATGACACCTTAATCATCATTATGTATTGGTAATTAAGTTTAGTAAGTGATTAGTAGCCTAATTACATACTTAAGTTATGTTAATCATGCTTTAAGAGCTAAGCTAGTTTAAGGTTAGTTAGTTCGGTTCTTTAAGCTTTCTTTAGGACTTGTTTTTGCTGCAATTTGGTGCCACCACCTACTGAATTGAAGACTTAGGGAAGAGGAGAAGCCCACATGAAGTTCACATGGGCAAAAGAAAGCATAGCAAATGAGCATAGGAGACTTCATGGCAAGGGAACCAAGCTGCCCAGTTCACACTCCAGCCTTCCTTCACTTTGAAGCTTTGGGCAACCATCATTTGAGCTGCAAATTGGACAAGCTTTTGAGGAGTAATAGTTTAATATGTTTACTTTAGTATTCCATTGGTAGTTCGTCTGTTTTGTAACTTCCAATAGGGAATTAAGCTAGTTTTTAGAAAGTGTGCTGAACAGTTTGTAATTTTTGTTTCATGTATTTTATTGGCTTAGTTGGCGTAGTTCTTGTGGTCCAAATCAGCTGATTTTTGGACACAAGGTAGATATATAAGTTAGCTTTGTACTCTTTTTGGAATTAAGTCATTTGAATGAAAATTGAAGCTTTTATGCTTGAAACACTAAGCTGTGTGCTTATTGTATTTCCGGTCAGTTTAGACCATTCTCAAATCTTTGCTTAATTCTTTCACTTAATCGTTGAATTGGTGGATGAAACTCAAAGTAGATGCAATTTAGAAGCTTATTGTTATAACTTGATCTTAGATTGGTGGTATTTGGGTAGTGAAAGTGGTGGTTGTTCAACTTGTTTGAACCGGTTTGATACAAACTTTTATGTTCTCTTTCTTTGTTCTTGTTTCTTTCTTTGAATGCTCTTGAATGCTTAATCAATATGTATCATGATATAGGGGTCCTATTATGTTTGTGAGTCTAATTCCCTCAAATTAGGTGTGTATGTGTTTAATTTAACAATTCGAGTGCATTGCATTGAATTTACAAATTGAGGTTGTGTGGATCCTAATAGAGGTTAATAAAAGATCCTCTAGTTCTCGAGCTAACAACAAAGCCTATTCAATATAAAGATTCAATCTTTATGCCCTATTTCATTAAAGATCAATCTTTCAACAATTCAATATAAAGATTCAATCTTTATGCCCTATTTCATATAAAGATCGAATTTCATAAGTACAAGGGGATTCGGGTGTTTTGAGACTTGTTATTGATTTTACTACCACGAACACATCATTTGCTTTATAATTCTTTTTTTAGTTGTTGAATGATATAGGGTCCTATTATGTTTGTGAGTCTAATTCCCTCAAATTAGGTGTGTATGTTTTTTAATTTAACAATTCGAGTGCATTGCATTGAATTTACAAATTGAGGGTTGTGTGGATCCTAATAGAGGTTAATAAAAGATCCTCCTAGTTCTCGAGCTAACAACAAAGCCTATTCAATATAAAGATTCAATCTTTATGCCCTATTTCATATAAAGATCGAATCTTTCAACAATTCAATATAAAGATTCAATCTTTATGCCCTATTTCATATAAAGATCGAATTTTCAACAAGTACAAGGGGATTCGGGTGTTTTGAGACTTGTTATTGATTTTACTATCCACGAACACATCATTTGCTTTATAATTCTTTTTTTAGTTGTTGAATGATATGGGGATCCTATTATGTTTGTGAGTCTAATTCCCTCAAATTAGGTGTGTGTGTTTTAATTTAACAATTCGAGTGATTGCATTGAATTTACAAATTGAGGGTTTCTGTGGATCCTAATAGAGGTTAATAAAAGATCCTCTAGTTCTCGAGCTAACAACAAAGCCTATTCAATATAAAGATTCAATCTTTATGCCCTATTTCATAGAAGATCGAATCTTTCAACAATTCAATATAAAGATTCAATCTTTATGCCCTATTTCATATAAAGATCGAATTTTCAACAAGTACAAGGGGATTCGGGTGTTTTGAGACTTGTTATTGATTTTACTATCCACGAACACATCATTTGCTTTATAATTCTTTTTTTAGTTGTTGAATGATATAGGGTCCTATTATGTTTGTGAGTCTAATTCCCTCAAATAGGTGTGTGTGTTTTAATTTAACAATTCGAGTGCATTGCATTGAATTTACAAATTGAGGGTTGTGTGGATCCTAATAGAGGTTAATAAAAGATCCTCTAGTTCTCGAGCTAACAACAAAGCCTATTCAATATAAAGATTCAATCTTTATGCCCTATTTCATATAAAGATCGAATCTTTCAACAATTCAATATAAAGATTCAATCTTTATGCCCTATTTCATATAAAGATCGAATTTCAACAAGTACAAGGGGATTCGGGTGTTTTGAGACTTGTTATTGATTTTACTACCACGAACACATCATTTGCTTTATAATTCTTTTTTTAGTTGTTGAATGATATAGGGGTCCTATTATGTTTGTGAGTCTAATTCCCTCAAATTAGGTGTGTGTGTTTTAATTTAACAATTCGAGTGCATTGCATTGAATTTACAAATTGAGGGTTGTGTGGATCCTAATAGAGGTTAATAAAAGATCCTCTAGTTCTCGAGCTAACAACAAAGCCTATTCAATATAAAGATTCAATCTTTATGCCCTATTTCATATAAAGATGAAATCTTTCAACAATTCAATATAAAGATTCAATCTTTATGCCCTATTTCATATAAAGATCGAATCTTTCAACAAGTACAAGGGGATTCGGGTGTTTTGAGACTTTTATTGATTTTACTATCCACGAACACATCATTTGCTTTATAATTCTTTTTTTAGTTGTTGAATGATATAGGGGTCCTATTATGTTTGTGAGTCTAATTCCCTCAAATCAGGTGTGTGTGTTTTAATTTAACAATTCGAGTGCATTGCATTGAATTTACAAATTGAGGGTTGTGTGGATCCTAATAGAGGTTAATAAAAGATCCTCTAGTTCTCGAGCTAACAACAAAGCCTATTCAATATAAAGATTCAATCTTTATGCCCTATTTCATTAAAGATCGAATCTTTCAACAATTCAATATAAAGATTCAATCTTTATGCCCTATTTCATATAAAGATCGAATCTTTTCAACAAGTACAAGGGGATTCGGGTGTTTTGAACTTGTTATTGATTTTACTACCACGAACACATCATTTGCTTTATAATTCTTTTTTTAGTTGTTGAATGATATAGGGGTCCTATTATGTTTGTGAGTCTAATTCCCTCAAATTAGGTGTGATTGTTGTTTAATTTAACAATTCGAGTGCATTGCATTGAATTTACAAATTGAGGGTTGTGTGGATCCTAATAGAGGTTAATAAAAGATCCTCTAGTTCTCGAGCTAACAACAAAGCCTATTCAATATAAAGATTCAATCTTTATGCCCTATTTCATATAAAGATCGAATCTTTCAACAATTCAATATAAAGATTCAATCTTTATGCCCTATTTCATATAAAGATCGAATCTTTCAACAAGTACAAGGGGATTCGGGTGTTTTGAGACTTGTTATTGATTTTACTATCCACGAACACATCATTTGCTTTATAATTCTTTTTTTAGTTGTTGAATGATATAGGGGTCCTATTATGTTTGTGAGTCTAATTCCCTCAAATTAGGTGTGTGTGTTTTAATTTAACAATTCGAGTGCATTGCATTGAATTTACAAATTGAGGGTTGTGTGGATCCTAATAGAGGTTAATAAAAGATCCTCTAGTTCTCGAGCTAACAACAAAGCCTATTCAATATAAAGATTCAATCTTTATGCCCTATTTCATATAAAGATCGAATCTTTCAACAATTCAATATAAAGATTCAATCTTTATGCCCTATTTCAATAAAGATCGATCGAATTTTCAACAAGTACAAGGGGATTCGGGTGTTTTAGACTTGTTATTGATTTTACTACCACGAACACATCATTTGCTTTATAATTCTTTTTTTAGTTGTTGAATGATATAGGGGTCCTATTATGTTTGTAAGTTTAATTCCCTAAATTAGGTGTGTGTGTTTTTAATTTAACAATTCGAGTGCATTGCATTGAATTTACAAATTGAGGGTTGTGTGATCCTAATAGAGGTTAATAAAAGATCCTCTAGTTCTCGAGCTAACAACAAAGCCTATTCAATATAAAGATTCAATCTTTATGCCCTATTTCATATAAAGATGAAATCTTTCAACAATTCAATATAAAGATTCAATCTTTATGCCCTATTTCATATAAAGATCGAATCTTTCAACAAGTACAAGGGGATTCGGGTGTTTTGAGACTTTTATTGATTTTACTATCCACGAACACATCATTTGCTTTATAATTCTTTTTTTAGTTGTTGAATGATATAGGGGTCCTATTATGTTTGTGAGTCTAATTCCCTCAAATCAGGTTGTTGTGTTTTAATTAACAATTCGAGTGCATTGCATTGAATTTACAAATTGAGGGTTTGTGGATCCTAATAGAGGTTAATAAAAGATCCTCTAGTTCTCGAGCTAACAACAAAGCCTATTCAATATAAAGATTCAATCTTTATGCCCTATTTCATTAAAGATCGAATCTTTCAACAATTCAATATAAAGATTCAATCTTTATGCCCTATTTCATAAAAGATCGATCGAATTTTCAACAAGTACAAGGGGATTCGGGTGTTTTGAGACTTGTTATTGATTTTACTACCACGAACACATCATTTGCTTTATAATTCTTTTTTTAGTTGTTGAATGATATAGGGGTCCTATTATGTTTGTGAGTCTAATTCCCTCAAATTAGGTGGTATGTGTTTTAATTTAACAATTCGAGTGCATTGCATTGAATTTACAAATTGAGGGTTGTGTGGATCCTAATAGAGGTTAATAAAAGATCCTCTAGTTCTCGAGCTAACAACAAAGCCTATTCAATATAAAGATTCAATCTTTATGCCCTATTTCTTATAAAGATCGAATCTTTCAACAATTCAATATAAAGATTCAATCTTTATGCCCTATTTCATATAAAGATCGAATATTTCAACAAGTACAAGGGGATTCGGGTGTTTTGAGACTTGTTATTGATTTTACTATCCACGAACACATCATTTGCTTTATAATTCTTTTTTTAGTTGTTGAATGATATAGGGGTCCTATTATGTTTGTGAGTCTAATTCCCTCAAATTAGGTGTGTGTGTTTTAATTTAACAATTCGAGTGCATTGCATTGAATTTACAAATTGAGGGTTGTGTGGATCCTAATAGAGGTTAATAAAAGATCCTCTAGTTCTCGAGCTAACAACAAAGCCTATTCAATATAAAGATTCAATCTTTATGCCCTATTTCATATAAAGATCGAATCTTTCAACAATTCAATATAAAGATTCAATCTTTATGCCCTATTTCATATAAAGATCGAATTTTCAACAAGTACAAGGGGATTCGGGTGTTTTGAGACTTGTTATTGATTTTACTATCCACGAACACATCATTTGCTTTATAATTCTTTTTTAGTTGTTGAATGATATAGGGGTCCTATTATGTTTGTGAGTCTAATTCCCTTAAATTAGGTGTGTGTGTTTTAATTTAACAATTCGAGTGCATTGCATTGAATTTACAAATTGAGGGTTGTGTGGATCCTAATAGAGGTTAATAAAAGATCCTCTAGTTCTCGAGCTAACAACAAAGCCTATTCAATATAAAGATTCAATCTTTATGCCCTATTTCATATAAAGATGAATCTTTCAACAATTCAATATAAAGATTCAATCTTTATGCCCTATTTCATATAAAGATCGAATCTTTCAACAAGTACAAGGGGATTCGGGTGTTTTGAGACTTGTTATTGATTTTACTATCCACGAACACATCATTTGCTTTATAATCTTTTTTTAGTTGTTGAATGATATAGGGGTCCTATTATGTTTGTGAGTCTAATTCCCTCAAATCAGGTGTGTGTGTTTTAATTTAACAATTCGAGTGCATTGCATTGAATTTACAAATTGAGGGTTGTGTGGATCCTAATAGAGGTTAATAAAAGATCCTCTAGTTCTCGAGCTAACAACAAAGCCTATTCAATATAAAGATTCAATCTTTATGCCCTATTTCATAAAAAGATCAATCTTTCAACAATTCAATATAAAGATTCAATCTTTATGCCCTATTTCATATAAAGATCGAATTTCAACAAGTACAAGGGGATTCGGGTGTTTTGAACTTGTTATTGATTTTACTACCACAACACATCATTTGCTTTATAATTCTTTTTTTAGTTGTTGAATGATATAGGGGTCCTATTATGTTTGTGATTCTAATTCCCTAAATTAGGTGTGTGTGTTTTAATTTAACAATTCGAGTGCATTGCATTGAATTTACAAATTGAGGGTTGTGTGGATCCTAATAGAGGTTAATAAAAGATCCCCTAGTTCTCGAGCTAACAACAAAGCCTATTCAATATAAAGATTCAATCTTTATGCCATACTTCATATAAAGATGAATCTTTCAACAATTCAATATAAAGATTCAATCTTTATGCCCTATTTCATATAAAGATCGAATTTTACAACAAGTACAAGGGGATTGGTGTTTTGAGACTTGTTATTGATTTTACTATCCACGAACACATCATTTGCTTTATAATTCTTTTTTTAGTTGTTGAATGATATAGGGGTCCTATTATGTTTGTGAGTCTAATTCCCTCAAATTAGGTGTGTATGTGTTTTAATTTAACAATTCGAGTGCATTGCATTGAATTTACAAATTGAGGGTTGTGTGGATCCTAATAGAGGTTAATAAAAACTCTAGTTCTCAGCTAACAACAAAGCCTATTCATATAAATTCAATATGCCATCATATAAATCGATCATTCATATAAAGATTCAATCTTTATGCCTATTTCATATAAAGATCGAATCTTTCAACAATTCAATATAAAGATTCAATCTTTATGCCCTATTTCATATAAAGATCGAATCTTTCAACAAGTACAAGGGGATTCGGGTGTTTTGAGACTTTTATTGATTTTACTATCCACGAACACATCATTTGCTTTATAATTCTTTTTTTAGTTGTTGAATGATATAGGGGTCCTATTATGTTTGTGAGTCTAATTCCCTAAATTAGGTGTGATGTGTTTTAATTTAACAATTCGAGTGCATTGCATTGAATTTACAAATTGAGGGTTGTGTGGATCCTAATAGAGGTTAATAAAATCCTAGTTCTCAGCTAAAACAAAGCCTATTCGATAAAGATTCAATCTATCTATTCAATAGACAACTAATTCAATATAAAGATTCAATCTTTATGCCTATTTCATATAAGATCGAATCTTTCAACAATTCAATATAAAGATTCAATCTTATGCCCTATTTCATATAAAGATCAAATCTTTCAACAAGTACAAGGGGATTCGGGTGTTTTGAGACTTGTTATTGATTTTACTACCACGAACACATCATTTGCTTTATAATTCTTTTTTTAGTTGTTGAATGATATAGGGGTCCTATTATGTTTGTGATTCTAATTCCCTAAATTAGGTGTGTGTGTTTATTTAACAATTCGAGTGCATTGCATTGAATTTACAAATTGAGGGTTGTGTGGATCCTAATAGAGGTTAATAAAAGATCCTCTAGTTCTCGAGCTAACAACAAAGCCATTCAATATAAAGATTCAACTTTATGCCCTATTTCATTAAAATCAAGTCTTTCAACAATTCAATATAAAGATTCAATCTTTATGCCCTATTTCATATAAAGATCGATCGAATTTTCAACAAGTACAAGGGGATTCGGGTGTTTTGAGACTTGTTATTGATTTTACTAACCACGAACACATCATTTGCTTTATAATTTTTTTTTAGTTGTTGAATATATAGGGGTCCTATTATGTTTGTGACTCTAATTCCCTCAATCAGGTGTGAATGTGTTTTAGTTTAACAATTCGATGCATTGCATTGAATTTACAAATTGAGGGTTGTGTGATCCTAATAGAGGTTAATAAAAGATCCACTAGTTCTGAGCTAACAACAAAGCCTATTCAATATAAAGATTCAATCTTTATGCCCTATTTCATATAAAGATTGAATCTTTCATATAAAGATTCAATCTTTATGCCCTATTTTATATAAAGATCGAATCTTTCAACAAGTACAAGGGGATTCGGGTGTTTTGAGACTTTTTATTGATTTTACTATCACGAACACATCATTTGCTTTATAATTCTTTTTTTAGTTGTTGAATGATATAGGGGTCCTATTATGTTTGTGAGTCTAATTCCCTCAAATAGGTGTGTATGTGTTTTAATTTAACAATTCGAGTGCATTGCGTTGAATTTACAAATTGAGGGTTGTGTGGATCCTAATAGAGGTAAATAGAAACTGCTCTAGTTCTCAAGCTAACAACAAAGCCTATTCAATATAAAGATTCAATCTTTATGCCCTATTTCATATAAAGATCGAAACTTTCAACAATTCAATATAAAGATTCAATCATTATGCCCTATTTCATATAAAGATCGAATCTTTCAACAATTCAATATAAAGATTCAATCTTTATGCCCTATGTCATATAAAGATCGAATCTTTCAACAAGTACAAGGGGATTCGGGTGTTTTGAGACTTGTTATTGATTTTACTAACCACGAACACATCATTTGCTTTATAATTCTTTTTTTAGTTGTTGAATGATATAGGGGTCCTATTATGTTTGTGACTCTAATTCCCTTAAATTAGGTGTGAATGTGTTTTAGTTTAACAATTCGAGTGCATTGCATTGAATTTACAAATTGAGGGTTGTGTCGATCCTAATAGAGGTTAATAAAAGATCTACTAGTTCTCGAGCTATCAACAAAGCCTATTCAATATAAAGATTCAATCTTTATGCCCTATTTCATATAAAGATTGAATCTTTCAAAACTTCAATATAAATATTCAATTTTTATACCCTATTTCATATAAAGATCGATGGAATATTTCAACAAGTACAAGGGGATTCGGGTGTTTTGAGACTTGTTATGGATTTTACTATCCACGAACACATCATTTGCTTTATAATTGTTTTTTTAGTTGTTGAATGATATAGGGGTCCTATTATGTTTGTGAGTCTAATTCTCTCAAATCAGGTGTGTATGTGTTTTAATTTAACAATTCGAGTGCATTGCATTGAATTTACAAATTGAGGTTGTGTGGATCCTAATAGTGGTTCATAAAAATTGCTCTAGTTGTCAAGCAAAAAACAAAGCCTATTCAATTTAAAGATTCAATCTTTATGCCCTATTTCATATAAAGATCGAATCTTTCAACAATTCAATATAATGATTCAATCTTTATGCCCTATTTCATATAAAGATCGAATCTTTCAACAATTCAATATAAAGATTCAATCTTTATCCCCTATTTCATATAAAGATCGAATCTTTCAACAATTCAATATAAAGATTCAATCTTTATGCCCTATTTCAAATAATGATCGAATCTTTCAACAAGTACTAGGGGATTCGGGTGTTTTAAGACTTGTTATTGATTTTACTAACCACGAATACATCATTTGCTTTATAATTCTTTTTTTAGTTGTTGAATGATATAGGGGTCCTATTATGTTTGTGACTCTAATTTCCTTAAATTAGGTGTGAATGTGTTTTAGTTCAACAATTCGAGTGCATTGCATTGAATTTACAAATTAAGGGTTGTCTCGATCCTAATAGAGGTTAATAAAAGATCCACTAGTTCTCGAGCTAACAACAAAGCCTATTCAATATAAAGATTCAATCTTTATGCCCTATTTCATATAAAGATTGAATCGTTCAAAAATTCAATATAAAGATTCAATCTTTATGCCCTATTTCATATAAAGATCTAATCTTTCAACAAGTACAAGGGGATTCTGGTGTTTTGAGACTTATTATTGATTTTACTTTCAACTAACACATCATTTGCTTTATAATTCTTTTTTTTAGTTGTTGAATGATATAGGGGTCCTATTATGTTTGTGAGTCTAATTCCCTCAAATCAGGTGTGTGTTTTTAATTCAACAATTCGAGTGCATTGCATTGAATTTACAATCTGAGGGTTGTGTGGATCCTAATAGAGGTTAATAAAAGATCCTCTAGTTCTTGAGCTAACAACAAAGCCTATTCAATATAACGATTCAATCTTTATGCCCTATTTCATATAAAGATCAAGTCTTTCAACAATTCAATATAAAGATTCAATCTTTATGCCATATTTCATATAAAGATCGAACGATATTTCAACAAGTACAAGGGGATTCGGTGTTTCGATACTTGTTATTGATTTTACTAACCACGAACACATCTTTGCTTTATAATTCTTTTTTAGTTGTTGAATTATATAGGGTCCTATTATGTTTGTGACTCTAATTCCCTTAAATTAGGTGTGAATGTGTTTTTAGTTTAACAATTCGAGTGCATTGCATTAAATTTACAAATTGAGGGGGTGTCGATCCTAATAGAGGTTAATAAAAGATCCACTAGTTCTCGAGCTAACAACAAAGCCAATTCAATATAAAGATTCAATCTTTATGCCCTATTTCATATAAAGATTGAATCTTTCAAAAATTCAATATAAAGATTCAATTTTTATGCCCTATTTCATATAAAGATCGAATCTTTCAACAAGTACAAGGGGATTCGGTGTTTTGAGACTTGTTATTGATTTTATTATCCACTAACACATCATTTTGCTTTATAATTCTTTTTTTAGTTGTTGAATGATATAGGGGTCCTATTATGTTTGTGAGTCTAATTCCCTCAAATTAGGTGTGTATGTGTTTTAATTTAACAATTCGAGTGCCTTGCATTGAATTGACAAATTGAGGGTTGTGTGGATCCTAATAGAGGTTAATAGAAACTGCTCTAGTTCTCAAGCTAACAACAAAGCCTATTCAATATAAAGATTCAATCTTTATGCCCTATTTCATATAAAGATCGAATCTTTCAACAATTCAATATAAAGATTCAATCTTTATGCCCTATTTCATATAAAGATCGGATCTTTCAACAATTCAATATAAAGATTCAATCTTTATGCCCTATTTCATATAAAGATCGAATCTTTCAACAAGTACAAGGGGATTCGGGTTTTTTGAGACTTGTTATTGATTTTTACTAACCACGAACACATCATTTGCTTTATAATTCTTTTTTTAGTTATTGAATGATATAGGGGTCCTATTATATTTGTGACTCTAATTCCCTTAAATTAGGTGTGAATGTGTTTTAGTTTAACAATTCGAGCGCATTGCATTGAATTTACGAATTGAGGGTTGTGTCGATCCTAATAGAGGTTAATAAAAGATCCACTAGTTCTCGAGCTAACAACAAAGCCTATTCAATATAAAGATTCAATCTTTATGCCCTATTTCATATAAAGATTGAATCTTTCAAAAATTCAATATAAATATTCAATCTTTATACCCTATTTCATATAAAGATCGATCGGATATTTCAACAAGTATAAGGGGATTCGGGTGTTTTGAGACTTGTTATGGATTTTACTATCCACGAACACATCATTTGCTTTATAATTGTTTTTTTAGTTGTTGAATGATATAGGGGTCCTATTATGTTTGCCTCAAATCAGGTGTGTATGTGTTTTAATTTAACAATTCGAGTGCATTGCATTGAATTTACAAATTGAGGGTTGTGTGGATCCTAATAGAGGTTCATAAAAATTGCTCTAGTTCTCAAGCTAAAAACAAAGCCTATTCAATATAAAGATTCAATCTTTATGCCCTATTTCATATAAAGATCGAATCTTTCAACAATTCAATATAAAGATTCAATCTTTATGCCCTATTTCATAGAAAGATCGAATCTTTCAACAATTCAATATAAAGATTCAATCGTTATGCCCTATTTCATATAAAGATCGAATCTTTCATCAAGTACAAGGGGATTCGGGTGTTTTGAGACTTGTTATTGATTCTACTAACCACGAACACATCATTTGCTTTATAATTCTTTTTTTAATTGTTGAATGATATAGGGGTCCTATTATGTTTGTGACTCTAATTCCCTTAAACTAGGTGTGAATGTGTTTTAGTTTAACAATTCGAGTGCATTGCATTGAATTTACAAATTGAGGGTTGTGTCGATCCTAATAGAGGTTAATAAAGATCCACTAGTTCTCGAGCTAACAACAAAGCCTATTCAATATAAAGATTCAATCTTTATGCCCTATTTCAGATAAAGATTGAATCTTTCATAAATCAATATAATGATTCAATCTTTTTGCCCTATTTCATATAAAGATCGAATCTTTCAACAAGTACAAGGGGATTCGAGTGTTTTGAGACTTATTATTGATTTTACTATCCACAAACACATCATTTGCTTTATAATTCTTTTTTTAGTTGTTGAATGATATAGGGGTCCTATTATGTTTGTGAGTTTAATTCCCTCAAATCAGGTGTGTGTGTTTTAATTCAATAATTCGAGTGCATTGCATTGAATTTACAAATTGAGGGTTGTGTGGATCCTAATAGAGGTTAATAAAAGATCCTAGTTCTCGAGCCAACAACAAAGCCTATTCAATATAAAGATTCAATCTTTATGCCCTATTTCATATAAAGATCGAATCTTTCAAAAATTCAATATAAAGATTCAATCTTTATGCCCTGTTTCATATAAAGATCGAATCTTTCAACAAGTACAAGGGATTCGGGTGTTTTGAGACTTGTTATTGATTTTACTATCCACAAACACATCATTTTGCTTTATAATTCTATTTTTAGTTGTTGAATGATATAGGGGTCCTATTATGTTTGTGAGTCTAATTCCCTAAAATTAGGTGTGTATGTGTTTTAATTTAACAATTCGAGTGCATTGCATTGAATTTACAAATTGAGGGTTGTGTGGATTCTAATATAGTTTAATAGAAACTGCTCTAGTTGTCAAGCTAACAACAAAGCCTATTCAGTATAAAGATTCAAGCTTTATGCCCTATTTCATATAAAGATCGAATCTTTCAACAATTCAATATAAAGATTCAATCTTTATGCCCTATTTCATATAAAGATCGAATCTTTCAACAATTCAATATAAAGATTCAATCTTTATGCCCTATTTCATATAAAGATCGAATCTTTCAACAAGTACAAGGGAATTCGGGTGTTTTGAGACTTGTTATTGATTTTACTAACCACGAACACATCATTTGCTTTATAATTCTTTTTTTAGCTATTGAATGATATAGGGGTCCTATTATGTTTGTGACTCTAATTCCCTTAAATTAGGTGTGAATGTGTTTTAGTTTAACAATTCGAGTGCATTGTATTGAATTTACAAATTGAGGGTTGTGTCGATCCTAATAGAGGTTAATAAAAGATCCACTAGTTCTCGAGTTAACAACAAAGCTTATTCAATATAAAGATTCAATCTTTATGCCCTATTTCATATAAAGATTGAATCTTTCAAAAATTCAATATAAAGATTCAATCTTTATGCCCTATTTCATATAAAGATCGAATCTTTCAACAATTACATGGGGATTCGGGTGTTTTGAGTCTTGATATTGATTTTACTATCCACGAACACATCATTTTGCTTTATAATTCTTTTTTTAGTTGTTGAATGATATTGGGGTCCTATTATGTTTGTGAGTCTAATTCCCTAAAATTAGGTGTGTATGTCTTTTAATTTAACAATTCGAGTGCATTGCATTGAATTTACAAATTGAGGGTTGTGTGGATCCTAATACAGGTTAATAGAAACTGCTCTAGTTCTCAAGCTAACAACAAAGCCTATTCAGTATAAAGATTCAATCTTTATGCCCTATTTCATATAAAGATCGAATCTTTCAACAATTCAATATAAAGATTCAATCTTTATGCCCTATTTCATATAAAGATCAAATCTTTCAACAATTCAATATAATGATTCAATCTTTATGCCCTATTTCATATAAAGATCGAATCTTTCAACAAGTACAAGGGGATTCGGGTGTTTTGAGACTTGTTGTTGATTTTACTATCCACGAACACATCATTTGCTTTATAATTCTTTTTTTAGTTGTTGAATGATATAGGGGTCCTATTATGTTTTGACTCTAATTCCCTTAAATTAGGTGTGAATGTGTTTTAGTTTAACAATTCGAGTGCATTGCATTGAATTTACAGATTGAGGGTTGTGTCGATCCTATTAGAGGTTAATAAAAGATCCACTAGTTCTCGAGCTAACAACAAAGCCTATTCAATATAAAGATTCAATCTTTATGCCCTATTTCATATAAAGATTGAATCTTTCAAAAATTCAATATAAAGATTCAATCTTTATGCCCTATTTCATATAAAGATCGAATCTTTCAACAAGTACAAGGGGATTCGGGTGTTTTGAGACTTATTATTGATTTTACTATCCACGAACACAACATTTGCTTGATAATTATTTTTTTAGTTGTTGAATGATATAGGGGTCCTATTATGTTTGTGAGTCTAATTTCCTCAAATCAGTGATACATATTGATTAAGATAACAAGAGCATTCAAAGAAAGAAACAAGAACAAAGAAAGAGAACATAAAATGTTTGTATCAAACCAGTTCAATTAGATTGAACAACCACCACTTTCACTAACCCAATTACCACCAATCAAAGACTAAGCTATAACAATAAGCTTCTAGCTTGAGTCTACTTTGTGATTCAATCACTAAATCAACGTTTAAGTGAAAGAAATTAGCAAAGATTTGATAAAGGTCTAAACTGACCCGGTAGAACACTTAGCACACAGCTGAGTATTTTGAGCATAAAACTCTCAATTTTCATTCAAATTACTTAATTCCAAAAGGAATACAAAGCTAACTTATATATCTACCTTGTGTCCAAAAATCAGCTGATTTGGACCACAAGAGCTACGCCAACTAAGCTAATAAAGTACAAGAAAGAAATATTACAAACTGTTCAGCACACTTTCTAAAAACTAGCTTAGTTCCCTATTGGAAGTTACAAAACACGAAAAATACCAATAGAATACTAAAGTAAACATATTAAACTATAACTCCTCAAAAGCTTGAGTCATTTGCAGCTCAAATGATTGCTGCCCAAAACAGAAGAAAAGAGGCTATGAAGGACGCAGGAGCTGGCAGCAGCTTTCCTTAGCATGAAGCATCCTCCTTTCACTTGTTAAGGCTTCTTTCACCCATGTGAACTTCACATGGCTTAGTACACTTCCCCAACACTTCAATTCAGCTGGAGGTGGCAACCAAAAGCAGCAAAAATACCTTCCTAAGCTTGCTTAGAACCGGATTACAATGAAGCTAAACTAGCTTAACTCTTAAAACATGATTAACTTAACTTAAGTATGTAATTAGGCTACTAATCACTTACTAAACTTGATTACCAATACATAATGATGATTAAGGTGTCATTAAGTATTAACTAATCTTGCTTAAGTAGAGATTAACATAGGATTAGCCTAATCAAGGTGCTTAAGTAAGGTTTTAGAATAAACCGAGCTAGTTAGGCTAAGAAATTGAACCTCTTTCACCATGTTCTTCTTTTGATCATGTAGAAGAAGACCTTGATTGTTTAAGCTAGATGCTCCTGCATCATTCTCCTCAGGTTCGAAAAGGTCTTCTTGTAATTCAAAATCTTCAGCAAGGTATGGATCTAAATCACCAACATTGAATGTAGCAGAGATGTTCTGCACTTTGAAAGGACCATCACTTCGTGGCATTAGCTTGTTCTTCTTTCTTGTAGGAAATCTTTTCTTCCTTAGATGTAACCACACTAGATGTTCCTGTTCACTTTGACTATACACAAGAATATCACCAAAATAAACAACAACAAAGATACCAATGAAGAGCCTGAGTACCTCGTGCATAAGTCTCATGAAAGTACTTGGAGCATTTGTCAAACCACATGGAAGATCAATAGGAAAGACATCACCAAACTCCTTCACTAGAGGCTTCACCATTTCGTGCACTTCATCAAAATTCTCATCATTTTCACCCATAACCTTCCCCTTTTCTATAGCTTGGTCAAGTTGAGGTTTAGAAAGGATTAAGGTTCTTTTGTTTTGTGTTTTAGGTGAGGTTGTTTTTGGCTTAAGATGATTCGGCCATGGGCTAGGGCTAAGCACAATTTTCTTCTTGTTATGCATGAAAGTGTACTTATTAGTCCTACCATTATGCAAGGTTTCTTTATCAGATTGCCAAGGTCTACCTAAGAGTACATGACATGCATCCATAGGTAATACATCACATAAAACTTCATCTCTATAAGAATCACCAAAAGAAAAGCTAATTAAAGCTTGTTTTGTTACCTCCACACAATTGCCATCATTAAGCCAATGAAGCTTATATGGTTTTGGATGTGAGAAAGTAGCATGATTGAGTTTGTCCACCATAGAAGATGAGGCGACATTGGTGCAGCTTCCTCCATCAATTATCATTGAGCATATCTTCCCTCCAATCAAGCATTTGGTTTGAAAGATTTGATCCTTTTGAGATGGAACCAATTCAGCTTCTTTGGCATGAAGAACTCTTCTTAAAACAAGGCTTAAATGGTCTCCTTGAGTCACCTCTCCAACCTCCAAAGCTTCATCACTTTCGGCCTCCTCTTCATGTTCCTCTTCTTGGTTTTCCTCCTGTTCAAGTGATTCTTCAATGTTTTTAATGTCAATTAAAGTCATTACTCTTTTATTAGGACATTGAGCTTGATAATGACCATAACCATGACACTTAAAGCATTTTACATCTGATTTTTTTGAGGTTTCATCCACTACTTTCTTCCCTTTATCAACTACCTTCAAACCATCACTTTTAGGGGTGTAAGGAGATGTGTATGGTGTTTTAACATTAGAAACTCCCTTAGAATAGGTAGTTCCCTTCACAAAAGGTTTCTTCTTCTTCTCCTTAATGTGTTTTTCAACTTTAAGAGCTAACTTAAAGAGTTCATCTAAGGTAGAATAAGGTTGTAACTCCACCTTCCTCCTAATGTCCTTTTCTAATCCTCCTAGAAAACGTGACATAGTCTGTTCCTCCCTCTCTTGAACATCAAGTTTCATCATCAATTTTTCAAACTCATGTATGTAATGTTCCACTCCTTTATGATCTTGAGACAATTCAGCAAGTTGGTTATATAAATCAAGAGTATAAGTAGAAGGTAAAAACTTCTCCCTCATTTTCTTTTTTAGCTTACTCCAACTCTTAAGTTTAGGCTTTTGTTTTCTATTCCTAGCTAAAACCACATTCTCCCACCAAAGGGATGCATACCCCTTTAGCTTAGCTACTGCAATCTTGAAAGCCTTAGAATCATCATACTCCTTAAGCTCAAAAATTCGATCACATCTTGAAACCCACTCCAAATAAGCATCTGGATTAAGGTTTCCATCAAACTCAGGAACTTCTAACTTAATGTCTCTAAAGTCATCTTTCTTTTGTGGTTTTCTCCTAGTTCTTGAAGATTCAGAAAGAATCTCCTCACTACTATCATAAGCTACACCTTCATCCTCCACATTATCTCTCCTTAAAGGCCCTCTATACCCTTCTCTTACCACAGTCATCAAATTAGCCATTTGTTCACTTAAGGTGGCTATTTGATTCTCCACTCCTACCAACCTTGCTTCACTCAAGTTCATACCTCTTTTAAACTGATTTTCTTCACCTCCACTCATGATTAATTCAACCTCAATGAAAGTTAGGCTAGAAAGAAAGAAAAGAAGTGTGTTTGGCTTAGAATTAGGTTCGGTTTTGGGGGGGGATTGTGTTTGGGTTTTGATTGTGTGTTTAATGTGTTTAAGGGATGAATTAGAATGCTCTTAATCAACCTACAGCTCTGATACCAAATGATACATATTGATTAAGATAACAAGAGCATTCAAAGAAAGAAACAAGAACAAAGAAAGAGAACATAAAATGTTTGTATCAAACCGGTTCAATTAGATTGAACAACCACCACTTTCACTAACCCAATTACCACCAATCAAAGACTAAGCTATAACAATAAGCTTCTAGCTTGAGTCTACTTTGTGATTCAATCACTAAATCAACGTTTAAGTGAAAGAAATTAGCAAAGATTTGATAAAGGTCTAAACTGACCCGGTAGAACACTTAGCACACAGCTGAGTATTTTGAGCATAAAACTCTCAATTTTCATTCAAATTACTTAATTCCAAAAGGAATACAAAGCTAACTTATATATCTACCGTGTGTCCAAAAATCAGCTGATTTGGACCACAAGAGCTACGCCAACTAAGCTAATAAAATACAAGAAAGAAATATTACAAACTGTTCAGCACACTTTCTAAAAACTAGCTTAGTTCCCTATTGGAAGTTACAAAACACGAAAAATACCAATAGAATACTAAAGTAAACATATTAAACTATAACTCCTCAAAAGCTTGAGTCATTTTCAGCTCAAATGATTGCTGCCCAAAACAGAAGAAAAGAGGCTATGAAGGACGCAGGAGCTGGCAGCAGCTTTCCTTTGCATGAAGCATCCTCCTTTCACTTGTTAAGGCTTCTTTCACCCATGTGAACTTCACATGGCTTAGTACACTTCCCCAACACTTCAATTCAGCTGGAGGTGGCAACCAAAAGCAGCAAAAATACCTTCCTAAGCTTGCTTAGAACCGGATTACAATGAAGCTAAACTAGCTTAACTCTTAAAACATGATTAACTTAACTTAAGTATGTAATTAGGCTACTAATCACTTACTAAACTTGATTACCAATACATAATGATGATTAAGGTGTCATTAAGTATTAACTAATCTTGCTTAAGAAGAGATTAACATAGGATTAGCCTAATCAAGGTGCTTAAGTAAGGTTTTAGAATAAACCGAGCTAGTTAGGCTAAGAAATTGAACCTCTTTCACCATGTTCTTCTTTTGATCATGTAGAAGAAGACCTTGATTGTTTAAGCTAGATGCTCCTGCATCAATCAGGTGTGTGTGTTTTAATTCAACAATTTGAGTGCATTGCATTGAATTTACAAATTGAGGGTTGTGTGGATCCTAATAGAGGTTAATGGAAACTGCTCTACTTCTTAAGCTAACAACAAAGCCTATTTAATATAAAGATTCAATCTTTATGCCCTATTTCATATAAAGATTGAATCTTTCACAAATTCAATATAAAGATTAAATCTATATGCCCTATTTCATATAAAGATCGAATCTTTCAACAAGTACAAGGGGATTCGGGTGTTTTAAGACTTATTATTGATTTTACTATCCACAAACACATCATTTGCTTTATAATTCTTTTTTTAGTTGTTGAATGATATAAGGGTCCTATTATGTTTGTGAGTCTAATTCCCTCAAATCAGGTGTGTGTGTTTTAATTCAACAATTTGAGTGCATTGCCTTGAATTTACAAATTGAGGGTTGTGTGGATCCTAATAGAGGTTAATAAAAGATCCTCTAGTTCTCGAGCTAACAACAAAGCCTATTCAATATAAAGATTCAATCTTTATGCCCTATTTCATGTAAACATCAAGTCTTTCAACAATTCAATATAAAGATTCAATCTTTATGCCCTATTTCATATAAAGATCGATCGAATATTTCAACAAGTACAAGGGGATTCGGGTGTTTTGATACTTGTTATTGATTTTACTAACCACGAACACATCATTTGCTTTATAATTCTTTTTTTAGTTGTTGAATGATATAGGGGTCCTATTATGTTTATGACTCTAATTCCCTTAAATTAGGTGTGAATGTGTTTTAGTTTAACAATTCGAGTGCATTGCAATGAATTTACAAATTGAGGGTTGTGTCGATCCTAATAGAGGTTAATAAAAGATCCACTAGTTCTCGAGCTATCAACAAAGCCTATTCAATATAAAGATTCAATCTTTATGCCCTATTTCATAGAAAGATTGAATCTTTCAAAAATTCAATATAAAGATTCAATCTTTATGCCCTATTTCATATAAAGATCGAATCTTTCAACAAGTACAAGGGGATTCGGGTGATTTGAGACTTATTCTTGATTTTACTATCCACTAACACATCATTTGCTTTATAATTCTTTTTTTAGTTGTTGAATGATATAGGGTCCTATTATGTTTGTGAGTCTAATTCCCTCAAATCAGGTGTGTGTGTTTTAATTCAACAATTCGAGTGCATTACATTGAATTTACAAATTGAGGGTTGTGTGGATCCTAATAGAGGTTAATAAAAGATCCTCTAGTTCTCAAGCTAACAACAAAGCCTATTCAATATAAAGATTCAATCTTTATGCCCTATTTCATATAAAGATCAAGTCTTTCAACAATTCAATATAAAGATTCAATCTTTATGCCCTATTTCATATAAAGATCGATCGAATATTTCAACAAGTACAAGGGGATTCGGGTGTTTTGATACTTGTTATTGATTTTACTAACCACGAACACATCATTTGCTTTATAATTCTTTTCTTAGTTGTTGAATGATATAGGGGTCCTATTATGTTTGTGACTCTAATTTCCTTAAATTAGGTGTGAATGTGTTTTAGTTTAACAATTCGAGTGCATTGCATTGAATTTACAAATTGAGGGTTGTGTCGATCCTAATAGAGGTTAATAAAAGATCCACTAGTTCTCGAGCTAACAACAAAGCCTATTCAATATAAAGATTCAATCTTTATGCCCTATTTCATATAAAGATTGAATCTTTCAAAAATTCAATATAAAGATTCAATCTTTATGCCCTATTTCATATAAAGATCGAATCTTTCAACAAGTACAAGGGGATTCGGGTGTTTTAAGACTTATTATTGATTTTACTATCCACGAACGCATCATTTGCTTTATAATTCTTTTTTTAGTTGTTGAATGATATAGGGGTCCTATTATGTTTGTGAGTCTTATTCCCTCAAATCAGGTGTGTGTTTTAATTTAACAATTCGAGTGCATTGCATTGAATTTAGAAATTGAGGGTTGTGTGGATCCTAATAGAGGTTAATAAAAGATCCTCTAGTTCTCGAGCTAACAACAAAGCCTATTCAATATAAAGATTCAATCTTTATGCCCTATTTCATATAAAGATCAAGTCTTTCAACAATTCAATATAAAGATTCAATCTTTATGCCTTATTTCATATAAAGATCGATTGAATATTTCAACAAGTACAAGGGGATTCGGGTGTTTTGATACTTGTTATTGATTTTACTAACCACGAACACATCATTTGCTTAATAATTCTTTTTTTAATTGTTGAATGATATAGGGGTCCTATTATGTTTATGACTCTAATTCCCTTAAATTAGGTGTGAATGTGTTTTAGTTTAACAATTCGAGTGCATTGCAATGAATTTACAAATTGAGGGTTGTGTCGATCCTAATAGAGGTTAATAAAAGATCCACTAGTTCTCGAGCTAACAACAAAGCCTATTCAATATAAAGATTCAATCTTTATGCCTTATTTCATATAAAGATTGAATCTTTCAAAAATTCAATATAAAGATTCAATCTTTATGCCCTGTTTCATATAAAGATCGAATCTTTCGACAAGTACAAGGGGATTCGGGTGTTTTGAGACTTATTATTGATTTTACTATCCACGAACACATCATTTGCTTTATAATTCTTCTTTTAGTTGTTGAATGATATAGGGGTCCTATTATGTTTGCGAGTCTAATTCCCTCAAATCAGGTGTGTGTGTTTTAATTTAACAATTCGAGTGCATTGCATTGAATATACAAATTGAGGGTTGTGTGGATCCTAATAGAGGTTAATAAAAGATCCTCTAGTTCTCGAGCTAACAACAAAGCCTATTCAATGATACATATTGATTAAGATAACAAGAGCATTCGAACAAGTAAACAAGAACAAAGAAAGAGAACATAAGAGTTTGTATCAAACCGGTTCAAACAAGTTGAACAACCACCACTTTCCACAACCAAATTACCACCAATCAAAGACTAAGCTATAACAATAAGCTTCTAGCTTGAGTCTACTTTGTGATTCAATCACTAAATCAACGTTTAAGTGAAAGAAATAAGCAAAGATTTGATAAAGGTCTAAACTGACCCGGTAGAACACTTAGCACACAACTGAGTATTTTGAGCATAAAACTCTCAATTTTCATTCAAATCATCTTTCTTTTGTGGTTTTCTCCTAGTTCTTGAAGATTCAGAAAGAACCTCCTCACTACTATCATAAGCTACACCTTCATCCTCCACATTTTCTCTCCTTAAAGGTCCTCTAAACCACTCTCTAACAACAGTCATCAAATTAGCCATTTGTTCACTTAAAGTGGCTATTTGATTCTCCACTCCTACCAACCTTGCTTCACTCAAGTTCATGCCCTTCTAAACTGATTTTCTTCACCTCCACTCATGATTGATTCAACCTCAATGAAAGTTAGGCTAGAAAGAAGAAAAGAAGTGTGTTTGGCTTAGAATTAGGTTCGGTTTTGGGGGGGATTGTGTTTTGGTTTTGTTTGTGTGTTTAATGTGTTTTAGGGATGAATTAGAATGCTCTTAATCAACCTACAGCTCTAATACCAAATGATACATATTGATTAAGATAACAAGAGCATTCGAACAAGTGATACATATTGATTAAGCATTCAAGAGCATTCAAAGTAAGTAATAAGAACAAAGGAAACAAAGAACAATCGGATGTATCTAACCGGTTCAATTTGATTGAACAACCACCACTTTCACAACCCAATTACCACCAAACTAAGATCAAGTTATAACAATAAGCTTCTAACTTGCATCTACTTTGAGTTTCATCCACCAATTCAATGATTAAGTGAAAAGAATTAAGCAAAGATTTGATAAAAGGCCAAACTGACCGTAAAGAGCAATAAGCACACAGCTTAATGTTTTGAGTGTAACTCTCTTAATTTTGATTCAAATGACTTAATTCCAAAAGGATAGCAAAGCTAACATATTTGTTTACATTGTGTCCAAATTTCGGCTGATTTGGACTTCCCTAGCTATGCCAACTAAGCTAATAAAAAACATGAAACAACAATTACAATCTGTCCAGCACACTTCCTACAAACTAGCTTAGATTTCTATTGGAAGTTACAAAATAGTATAAAACTACCAATAGGATACTAAAGTAGACATATTAAACTATTACTCCTCAAAAGCTTGCTCAATTTGCAGAAGAAATGATGGTTGCCCAAAAGCTTCAAAGAGAAGCCTGCTGGGACGCTGGAGCTGGGCAGAAGGCATTCCTTGCCTTGAAGTCTTCCTCTTTCATTGGATATGGCCTTGGTTGCCCATGTGATCTTCATATGGCTTCCTTCACTTCCCAAGGCTTCAATTCAGTAGGTGGTGGCAACCAAAAGCAGCAAAAATCATTCCTAAACTAGCTTACACAAATCGGATTACATGAGCTTTTACTAGCTTATCTCTTAAAGCATGATTAACCTAATCTTAAACATGTACTTAGGCTACTAATCACTTACTAAACTTGATTAACAATACATAATGATGTTTAAGGTGTCATTAAGTATTACTAATCTTGCTTAAGTAGAGATTAACATAGGATTAGCCCTAATCAAGTTGCTTAAGTAAGGTTTTAGAATAAACCGAGCTAGTTAGGCTTAGAAATTGAACCTCCTTTACCATGTTCTCCTCTTGATCATGTAGAAGAAGACCTTGGTTGCTTGAATTAGATGCTCCTGCATCATTCTCCTCAGGTTCGAAAAGGTCTTCTTGTAACTCTGAATCATCTGTAAGATATGGAGCTAAATCACCAACATTGAATGTAGCTGAGATGTTTCCCATTTCATCTGGCAATTCTATCTTGTATGCATTGTTGTTGATCTTTTCTAGCACTTTGAATGGACCATCACTTCGTGGCATTAGCTTGTTCTTCCTCCTTGTAGGAAACCTCTCTTTCCTTAGATGTAACCACACTAGATCACCTGGCTTGTAAAGAACTTCTTTCCTGTGCTTATTTGCTCGAACCTTGTATGCTTCATTCACCTTCTCTATTCTGGTTCGAATTTGCTGATGAAGTTGCTTCATCTCCTTTGCTTTCACTTCAGCTTCTTTGCTACTATGTGCTTCAATAGGACTTAAAGGATTAATCCCATAATTTACCTCAAATGGTGAATGTTTAGTAGCATAAGTTGGTGATCTATTGTAAGCAAACTCAGCATGAGCTAGCTTTAGATCCCAATCCTTCTGAGACTTGTTCACAAGTGTCCTTAGCAGCATAGTTAATGATACATATTGATTAAGTATTCAAGAGCATTCAAAGAAAGAAACAAGAACAAAGAAAGAGAACATAAGTGTTTGTTACAAACCGGTTCAATTTTATTGAACAACCACCACTTTCACTACCCAAATACCACCAATCTAAGATCAAGTTATAACAATAAGCTTCTAACTTGCATCTACTTTGAGTTTCATTCACCAATTCAACGATTAAGTGAAAGAATTAAGCAAAGATTTGATAATGGTCGAAACTGACCGGAAATACAATAAGCACACAGCTTAGTGTTTCAAGCATAAAAGCTTCAATTTTCATTCAAATTACTTAATTCCAAAAGGAGTACAAAGATAACTTATATGGCTACAACATGTCCAAAAATCAGCTCATTTGGACGAATTTAGCTATGCCAACTAGGCTAATAAAATAGAAGAAACAAAAATTACAACCATTACAGCCCACTTCTAATAATTAGCTTAGCTACCCTATTGGACGAGTGAAAACAGAAGAGCTACCAATTGGACATTAAAATACATATCTTAAAGAAATATCCTCAAAATTTCAAGCCAATTGGAGAAGGAATGATCATTGCCCAAAAGCCTCAAAGTGAAGGCATGCTGAACGCAGGAGCTGGGCAGCTAGCATACCTTGCCATGAAGTCTTCTATTCTCATTTGATATGGCTTCTCTTGCCCATGTGAACTTCACATGGCTTAGTACTCTTCCCTAAGTCACCATTTCAGCTGGAGGTGGCACCAAAATGCAGCAAAAACATCTCCTAAAGCTTGCTTAGAAACCGGATTACAAAGAAGTTAAACTAGCTTAACTCTTAAACATGATTAGCTTAGCTTAAACATGTAATTAGGCTACTTAATCACTTACTAAACTTAATTACCAATACATAATGATGATTAAGGTGTCATTAGTATTAGTTAATCTTGCTTAAGTAGAGATTAACAAAAGATTAACCTAATTAAGATGCTTAAGTAGAGTTTTAGGACAAACCGAGCTAGTTAAGCTTGTTATCACCTTGATTAGTACAATTTAAGCCCTTAAAGACCTTAATAATCCTCAATATTAACCAAACCCAGAAATTAAACAAACTTATGATTAATTTCAAGATCAGGTCAAATGCATATGCTTCATTCTCCCCTTCTTGAAGTAAGATTCGTCCTCGAATCTTGTTCTCTTTTTCACCTGAAACATGAAATTTATTGTTAGTGCACTCCCCTTCTTGAATTCTTTCTTGGTTTTTCTTTTTTTCAGTCTTTTCTTTTAATGGTATAAGGTTTGCACTCGATTTGTTTTCATGTAGCTCACTATTTTCAGTGGATTTTGGTTTCAAAATGAATGGTTCAAGTGTAATGGATTGATGGTTTGTTTCTAGGCTATATGTGTTTTCATAACCATCATGTTGCACTCGCCTATCATACATCCAAGGTCTTCCTAATAAGATTTCACAAGCCTCCATGGGTAACACATCACAAAGCACTTTATCTTCATAATAGCTGCCAAAAGAAAAACAAATTAGTGCTTGGTTAGAAATTTCAATTGAAGTTTCATGATTAACCCATTGAAGAAGGTAGGGTTTTGGATGCTGGATCAATGGAAGCTTCATTTCCTTAACCATGTTTA
The DNA here is from genome assembly GCF_026745355.1 of Beta vulgaris subsp. vulgaris. Classification (NCBI taxonomy): domain Eukaryota; kingdom Viridiplantae; phylum Streptophyta; class Magnoliopsida; order Caryophyllales; family Amaranthaceae; genus Beta; species Beta vulgaris. The sequence goes on along the minus strand of NW_026611043.1, from coordinate 552,584 downwards.
AGGATACTAGATTGGCACAACTCCCACTATCTATCACAAGTGAACATTTCTTGCTTTCCACTTCACAACTTGTCTTGAAAATCTGCTCCCTTTTCGTGAGGCCTTTGGAGCACCCCTCTTCATGGAGTAATCTTCTTGTTATGAGTAATGGACCTTCTGGATTGGTTCAATCACCACTTCTTCCACCTGCTCCTCTTCTTCTTGTTGCTTGGATGCTTCTTCTTCTATGGCTTGAATGTCTACAAGAGTCATGACTCTCTTGTTAGGACACTTTGTTGCATAATGGCCATAACCATGACACTTAAAGCACTTTACATCAGATTTTTTTGAGGTTTCATCCACTACTTTCTTCCCTTTATCAACTACTGATACATATTGATTAAGCATTCAAGAGCATTCAAAGTAAGAAACAAGAACAATGAAAACAAGAACAATCGAATGTATCTAACCGGTTCAATTTGATTGAACAACCACCACTTTCACAACCCAATTACCACCAAACTAAGATCAAGTTATAACAATAAGCTTCTAACTTGCATCACTTTGAGTTTCAATCACTAATTCAACGATTAAGTGAAGAATTAAGCAAAGATTTGTAATGGTCTAAACTGACCGAAGAACAATAAGCACACAGCTTAAGTTTTGAGTATAACTCTTCAATTTTATTCAAATGACTTAATTCCAAAAGGATAGCAAAGCTAACATATTTGTTTACATTGTGTCCAAATTTCGGCTGATTTGGACTTCCCTAGCTATGCCAACTAAGCTAATAAAAAACATGAAACAACAATTACAATCTGTCCAGCACACTTCCTACAAACTAGCTTAGATTTCTATTGGAAGTACAAAACAGTAAAACTACCAATAGGATACTAAAGTAACATATTAAACTATTACTCCTCAAAAGCTTGTCCAATTTGCAGCTCAAATGATGATTGCCCAAAGCTTCAAAGGGAGGCATGCTGGACGCTGGAGCTGGGCAGAAGGCATACCTTGCCTTGAAGTCTTCCTCTTTCATTGGATATGGCCTTGGTTGCCCATGTGATCTTCATATGGCTTCCTTCACTTCCCAAGGCTTCAATTCAGTAGGTGGTGGCAACCAAAAGCAGCAAAAATCATTCCTAAACTAGCTTACACAAATCGGATTACATGAGCTTTTACTAGCTATTTCTTAAAGCATGATTAACTAATCTTAAACATGTACTTAGGCTACTAATCACTTACTAAACTTGATTAACAATACATAATGATGTTTAAGGTGTCATTAAGTATTACTAATCTTGCTTAAGTAGAGATTAACATAGGATTACCCTAATCAAGTTGCTTAAGTAAGGTTTTAGAATAAACCGAGCTAGTTAGGCTTAGAAATTGAACCTCCTTTACCATGTTCTCCTCTTGATCATGTAGAAGAAGACCTTGGTTGCTTGAATTAGATGCTCCTGCATCATTCTCCTCAGGTTCGAAAAGGTCTTCTTGTAACTTGAATCATCTGCAAGATATGGAGCTAAATCACCAACATTGAATGTAGCTGAGATGTTTCCCATTTCATCTGGCAATTCTATCTTGTATGCATTGTTGTTGATCTTTTCTAGCACTTTGAATGGACCATCACTTCGTGGCATTAGCTTGTTCTTCCTCCTTGTAGGAAACCTCTCTTTCCTTAGATGTAACCACACTAGATCACCTGGCTTGTAAAGAACTTCTTTCCTGTGCTTATTTGCTCGAACCTTGTATGCTTCATTCACCTTCTCTATTCTGGTTCGAATTTGCTGATGAAGTTGCTTCATCTCCTTTGCTTTCACTTCAGCTTCTTTGCTACTATGTGCTTCAATAGGAAATGGAAGTAAATCAATAGGACTTAAAGGATTAATCCCATAATTTACCTCAAATGGTGAATGTTTAGTAGCATAAGTTGGTGATCTATTGTAAGCAAACTCAGCATGAGCTAGCTTTAGATCCCAATCCTTCTGAGACTTGTTCACAAGTGTCCTTAGCAGCATAGTTAATGTCCTGTTGGTCACCTCAGTCTGGCCATCAGTTTGAGGATGAGCAGTAGTACTAAACAGCAACTTAGTACCTAAAAGCTTCCACAAGTTCTTCCAGAAATAGCTAAGAAACTTTACATCTTTATCAGAAACAATAGACTTAGGAACTCCATGAAGTCTAATTATTTCTTTAAAGAACAAATCAGCAACATGAATAGCATCATCAGTTTTATTACAAGGAATGAAATGAGCCATTTTAGAGAATCTATCTACTACCACCATAATTGCATCTTTCTGCCTTTGAGTTCTAGGTAGAGCAACAATGAAATCCATGCTCACATCTTCCCATGGTTGAACTGGAACAGGTAAAGGCGTGTAAAGCCCTTGATGAAAGGAGCTTTTAGCCTTCTGACATATAGAACATCGAGCTAGAATAGCATGAACATCTCCTGCAAGTTTCGGCCAGTAGAAGTGTTCCTGCAATACATCAACAGTTTTGTTAATGCCAAAGTGTCCTGCTAGTCCTCCTCCATGAACCTCCTTGATTAGCAAATCCCTTAATGAGCATTTAGGGATACAAAGCTTGTTGTTTCGAAAAAGAAAGCCATCTTGCAATGAATAAGCTCCATGAGATCCTTCTTTGCATGCTTCTAACAATAAAGAGAAATCTGGATCATCATAATACAAGTCTTTAAGATGGCTAAAGCCAACACACGAGCCTCCATAAGAGAAAGCATAGAATGCCTCCTTGATAAAGCATCTGCAACAATGTTAGAAACTCCAGTTTTATATTTTGAAACAAAATCAAAGGACTGAAGGAATTCCACCCATTTTGCATGTCTTGGACTGAGCTTATGTTGTCCATTTATGTACTTCAAAGCCTGATGGTCTGAATGTAACACAAACTGAGCTGGTCTGAGATAATGAGTCCAATGAGTCAAGGCACGAACAATAGCATAGAACTCCTTATCATAAGTGCTGTAGTTGAGTCTGGACTGATTAAGCTTTCACTGAAATAGGCTATGGGGCGCCCTCCTTGTTGTAAAACAGCTCCAATGCCTACACCACTTGCATCACACTCCACTTCAAACACTTTCTTGAAATCAGGTAAGGCTAGAACAGGAGCCTTACTAAGCATGTTCTTCAATTGATCAAATGCCTCTTGTGCTGCAGGAGTCCAAATAAAGGACCCTTTCTTGATACACTCAGTCAATGGCGCCAAATGGTGCTAAAGTTCTTGATAAATCTCCTGTAAAAAGAAGCTAAACCATGGAAACTTCGAACCTCAGTGATAGATTTAGGAACTGGCCATGACTTGATTGCTTCCACCTTAGATTCATCCATAGAAATGCCATTAGATGACACTATGAATCCAAGAAATGTCACACTTGAAGTAAAGAACTCACACTTCTCCATCTTTGCATACAGCTTCTTTTCCCTTAGTTTAAGGAAAACCTTCTTGAGATGCATTAGATGTTCCTGTTCACTTTGACTATATACAAGAATATCATCAAAATAAACAACAACAAAGATACCAATGAAGGGTCTGAGTACCTCATGCATAAGCCTCATGAAAGTACTAGGAGCATTTGTCAAACCAAATGGCATCACACGCCACTCATACAAACCACTCTTAGTTTTAAAAGCTGTTTTCCATTCATCACCCTCTTTGATTCTAATCTGATGTAAACCACCCTCAAATCAATCTTCGAAAATATAGTGGAACCATGTAACTCATCAAGCAAATCATCAAGTCTAGGTATTGGATACCTATACTTCACTGTTATATTGTTAATAGCACGACAATCCACACACATTCTCATAGAACCATCCTTCTTAGGAACCAAAATGACAGGTACAGCACATGGACTAAGACTTTCTTGCACAAATCCTTTAGCTAACAACTCACTAACTTGTTTTTGTAACTCCTTAGCTTCTTCAGGATTACATCTATAAGCTGGTTTATTAGGTAAAGGGGCGCCAGGGTTAAATCAATTTGGTGTTCAATTCCTCTACTAGGGGGTAAACCACATGGAAGATCAATAGGAAAAACATCACCAAACTCCTTCACTAAAGGTCTCACCATTTCGTGCACTTCATTAATGTTTACATCATTTTCATCCAATAACAACAACAAATACATAACCTTCCCCTTTTCTACAGCTTTATCAAGTTGAGGTTTAGAAAGGATTAAGGTTTTTTTGTTTTGTGTTTTAGGTGAGGTTGTTTTAGGCTTTAAGATGGTTCGGCCATGGGCTAGGACTAAGTACAATTTTCTTCTTGTTATGCATGAAAGTGTAAGTATTAGTCCTCCATTATGCAAGGTTTCTTTATCAGATTGCCAAGGTCTACCTAAGAGTACATGACATGCATCCATAGGTAATACATCACATAAAACTTCATCTTTATAAGAATCACCAAAAGAAAAGCTAATTAAAGCTTGTTTTGTTACCTCCACACAATTGCCATCATTAAGCCAATGAAGCTTATATGGTTTTGGATGTGAGAAAGTAGCATGATTGAGCTTGTCCACCATAGAAGATGAAGCAACATTGGTGCAGCTCCCTCCATCAATGATCATCGAACATATCTTCCCTCCAATCAAGCATTTTGTTTGAAAGATTTGATCCCTTTGAGAAGGAACCAATTCAGCTTCTTTGGCATGAAGAACTCTTCTTAAAACAAGGCTTAAATGATCACCTTGAGTCACCTCTCCAACCTCCAAAGCTTCATCACTTTCGGCCTCCTCTTCATGTTCCTCTTCTTGTTTTCCTCCTGTTCAAGTGATTCTTCAATGTTTTTAATGTCAATTAAAGTCATTACTCTTTTATTAGGACATTGAGCTTGATAATGACCATAACCATGACACTTAAAGCATTTTACATCTGATTTTTTGAGGTTCATTCACTATCCCTTCCCTTTATCAACTACTTTCAATCCGCCACTCTTAGGGGTGTAAGGAGATGTATATGGTGTTTTAACATTAGAAACTCCCTTAGAATAGGTAGTTCCCTTCACAAAAGGTTTCTTCTTCTTCTCCTTAATGTGTTTTTCAACTTTAAGAGCTAACTTAAAGAGTTCATCTAAGGTAGAATAAGATTGTAACTCCACTTTTCTCCTAATGTCTTTTTCTAAGCCTCCTAGAAATCTAGACATTGTTTGCTCTTCTCTTTCTTGTACATCTAACTTCATTAACAACTTTTCAAACTCATGGATGTAATGTTCTACCCCTTTATGGTCTTGACAAATTTCGGCCAATTGATTATACAAATCAAGGGTGTAAGTGGATGGTAAAAACTTCTCCCTCATTTTCTTTTTTAGCTTACTCCAACTCTTGATTTTAGGCTTTTGTTTTCTAGTTCTAGCTAACACAACATTTTCCCACCAAAGGGATGCATACCCCTTTAGTTTAGCTACAGCAACTTTGAAAGATTTTACATCATCATACTCCTTAAGTTCAAAGATTCGATCACACCTTGAAACCCACTCCAAATAAGCATCTGGATTAAGGTTTCCATCAAACTCAGGAACCTCTAACTTAATGTCTCTAAAATCATCTTTCTTTTGTGGTTTTCTTCTAGTTCTTGAAGATTCAGAAAGAACCTCCTCACTACTATCATAAGCTACTCCTTCATCCTCCACATTTTCTCTCCTTAAAGGCCCTCTAAACCCTTCTCTAACAACAGTCATCAAATTAGCCATTTGTTCACTTAAAGTGGCTATTTGATTCTCCACTCCTACCAACCTTGCTTCACTCAAGTTCATACCTCTCCTAAACTGATTTTCTTCACCTCCACTCATGTTAGATTCAATCTCAACAAGAATAGGCTAGAAAGAAAGAAAAGAAGTGTGTTTGGCTTAGAATTAGGTCCGGTTTTAGGGGGGGATTGTGTTTGGGTTTTGTTTGTGTGTTTAATGTGTTTTAGGGATGAATTAGAATGCTCTTAATCAACCTACAGCTCTGATACCAAAGGATACATATTGATTAAGCATTCAAGAGCATTCAAAGTAAGAAACAAGAACAATGAAAACAAGAACAATCGAATGTATCTAACCGGTTCAATTTGATTGAACAACCACCACTTTCACAACCCAATTACCACCAAACTAAGATCAATTATAACAATAAGCTTCTAACTTGCATCCACTTTGAGTTTCAATCACTAATTCAACGATTAAGTGATAGAATTAAGCAAAGATTTGTAAATGTCTAAACTGACCGATAGGAACAATAAGCACACAGCTTAAGGTTTTGAGTATAACTCTTTCAATTTTCATTCAAATGACTTTTTTCCAAAAGGATAGCAAAGGTAACATATTTGTTTACATTGTGTCCAAATTTCGGCTGATTTGGACTTCCCTAGCTATGCCAACACTAAGTTAAAAAACATGAAACAACAATTACAATCTGTCCAGCACACTTCCTACAAACTAGCTTAGATTTCTATTGGAAGCTACAAAACAGTAAAACTACCAATAGGATACTAAAGTAGACATATTAAACTATTACTCCTCAAAAGCTTGTCCAATTTGCAGCTCAAATGATGATTGCCCACAAGCTTCAAAGATGAGGCATGCTGGACGCTGGAGCTGGGCAGAAGGCATACCTTGCCTTGAAGTCTTCCTCTTTCATTGGATATGGCCTTGGTTGCCCATGTGATCTTCATATGGCTTCCTTCACTTCCCAAGGCTTCAATTCAGTAGGTGGTGGCAACCAAAAGCAGCAAAAATCATTCCTAAACTAGCTTACACAAATCGGATTACATGAGCTTTTACTAGCTTATTTCTTAAAGCATGATTAACCTAATCTTAAACATGTACTTAGGCTACTAATCACTTACTAAACTTGATTAACAATACATAATGATGTTTAAGGTGTCATTAAGTATTACTAATCTTGCTTAAGTAGAGATTAACATAGGATTAGCCCTAATCAAGTTGCTTAAGTAAGGTTTGTAGAATAAACCGAGCTAGTTAGGCTTAGAAATTGAACCTCCTTTACCATGTTCTCCTCTTGATCATGTAGAAGAAGACCTTGGTTGCTTGAATTAGATGCTCCTGCATCAACTACCTTCAAACCATCATTTTTAGGGGTGTAAGGAGATGTGTATGGTGTGTTAACATTAGAAACTCCCTGAGGATAGGTAGTTCCCTTCACAAAAGGTTTCTTCTTCTTCTCCTTAATGTGTTTTCAACTTTAAGAGCTAACTTAAAGAGTTCATCTAAGGTAGAATAAGGATGTAACTCCACCTTCCTCTTAATGTCTTTTTCTAAGCCTCCTAGAAATCTAGACATTGTTTGCTCCTCTCTCTCTGTACATCCAATTTCATTAACAACTTTTCAAACTCATGGATGTAATGTTCTACCCCTTTATGGTCTTGAGAAATTTCGGCCAATTGGTTATACAAATCAAGGGTGTAAGTAGATGGTAAAAACTTCTCCCTCATTTTTTTTTTAGCTTACTCCAACTCTTGATTTTAGGCTTTTGTTTTCTAGTTCTAGCTAATACAACATTTTCCCACCAAAGGGATGCATACCCCTTTAGTTTAGCTACAGCAACTTTGAAAGATTTACATCATCATACTCCTTAAGTTCAAAGATTCGATCACACCTTGAAACCCACTCCAAATAAGCATCTGGATTAAGGTTTCCATCAAACTCAGGAACCTCTAACTTAATGTCTCTAAAATCATCTTTCTTTTGTGGTTTTCTCCTAGTTCTTGAAGATTCAGAAAGAACCTCCTCACTACTATCATAAGCTACACCTTCATCCTCCACATTATCCCTCCTTAAAGGTCCTTTATACCCTTCTCTTACCACAGTCATCAAATTAGCCATTTGTTCACTTAAGGTGGCTATTTGATTCTCCACTCCTACCAACCTTGCTTCACTCAAGTTCATACCTCTTTTAAACTGGTTTTCTTCACCTCCACTCATGATTGATTCAACCTCAATGAAAGTTAGGCTAGAAAGGAGAAAAGAAGCGTGTTTGGCTTAGAATTAGGTTCGGTTTTAGGGGGGGATTGTGTTTGGGTTTTGTTTATGTGTTTAATGTGTTTTAGGGATGAATTAGAATGCTCTTAATCAACCTACAGCTCTGATACCAAATGATACATATTGATTAAGTATTCAAGAGCATTCAAAGAAAGAAACAAGAACAAAGAAAGAGAACATAAGTGTTTGTTACAAACCGGTTCAATTTTATTGAACAACCACCACTTTCACTACCCAAATACCACCAATCTAAGATCAAGTTATAACAATAAGCTTCTAACTTGCATCTACTTTGAGTTTCATTCACCAATTCAACGATTAAGTGAAAGAATTAAGCAAAGATTTGATAATGGTCGAAACTGACCGGAAATACAATAAGCACACAGCTTAGTGTTTCAAGCATAAAAGCTTCAATTTTCATTCAAATTACTTAATTCCAAAAGGAGTACAAAGATAACTTATATGGCTACAACATGTCCAAAAATCAGCTCATTTGGACGAATTTAGCTATGCCAACTAGGCTAATAAAATAGAAGAAACAAAAATTACAACCATTACAGCCCACTTCTAATAATTAGCTTAGCTACCCTATTGGACGAGTGAAAACAGAAGAGCTACCAATTGGACATTAAAATACATATCTTAAAGTAAATATCCTCAAAATTTCAAGCCAATTGGAGAAGGAATGATCATTGCCCAAAAGCCTCAAAGTGAAGGCATGCTGAACGCAGGAGCTGGGCAGCTAGCATACCTTGCCATGAAGTCTTCTATTCTCATTTGATATGGCTTCTCTTGCCCATGTGAACTTCACATGGCTTACGTCTTCCCTAAGTCACCATTTCAGCTGGAGGTGGCACCAAAATGCAGCAAAAACATCTCCTAAAGCTTGCTTAGAAACCGGATTACAAAGAAGTTAAACTAGCTTAACTCTTAAACATGATTAGCTTAGCTTAAACATGTAATTAGGCTACTTAATCACTTACTAAACTTAATTACCAATACATAATGATGATTAAGGTGTCATTAGTATTAGTTAATCTTGCTTAAGTAGAGATTAACAAAAGATTAACCTAATTAAGATGCTTAAGTAGAGTTTTAGGACAAACCGAGCTAGTTAAGCTTGTTATCACCTTGATTAGTACAATTTAAGCCCTTAAAGACCTTAATAATCCTCAATATTAACCAAACCCAGAAATTAAACAAACTTATGATTAATTTCAAGATCAGGTCAAATGCATATGCTTCAGTTAATGTCCTGTTGGTCACCTCAGTCTGGCCATCAGTTTGAGGATGAGCAGTAGTACTAAACAGCAACTTAGTACCTAAAAGCTTCCACAAGTTCTTCCAGAAATAGCTAAGAAACTTTACATCTTTATCAGAAACAATAGACTTAGGAACTCCATGAAGTCTAATTATTTCTTTAAAGAACAAATCAGCAACATGAATAGCATCATCAGTTTTATTACAAGGAATGAAATGAGCCATTTTAGAGAATCTATCTACTACCACCATAATTGCATCTTTCTGCCTTTGAGTTCTAGGTAGAGCAACAATGAAATCCATGCTCACATCTTCCCATGGTTGAACTGGAACAGGTAAGGCGTGTAAAGCCCTTGATGAAAGGAGCTTTTAGCCTTCTGACATATAGAACATCGAGCTAGAATAGCATGAACATCTCCTGCAAGTTTCGGCCAGTAGAAGTGTTCCTGCAATACATCAACAGTTTTGTTAATGCCAAAGTGTCCTGCTAGTCCTCCTCCATGAACCTCCTTGATTAGCAAATCCCTTAATGAGCATTTAGGGATACACAGCTTGTTGTTTCGAAAAAGAAAGCCATCTTGCAATGAATAAGCTCCATGAGATCCTTCTTTGCATGCTTCTAACAATAAAGAGAAATCTGGATCATCATAATACAAGTCTTTAAGATGGCTAAAGCCAAGCACACGAGCCTCCATAAGAGAAAGCATAGAATGCCTCCTTGATAAAGCATCTGCAACAATGTTAGAAACTCCAGTTTTATATTTTGAAACAAAATCAAAGGACTGAAGGAATTCCACCCATTTTGCATGTCTTGGACTGAGCTTATGTTGTCCATTTATGTACTTCAAAGCCTGATGGTCTGAATGTAACACAAACTGAGCTGGTCTGAGATAATGAGTCCAATGAGTCAAGGCACGAACAATAGCATAGAACTCCTTATCATAAGTGTGTAGTTGAGTCTGGACTGATTAAGCTTTTCACTGAAATAGGCTATGGGGCGCCCTCCTTGTTGTAAAACAGCTCCAATCCTACACCACTTGCATCACACTCCACTTCAAACACTTTCTTGAAATCAGGTAAGGCTAGAACAGGAGCCTTACTAAGCATGTTCTTCAATTGATCAAATGCCTCTTGTGCTGCAGGAGTCCAAATAAAGGACCCTTTCTTGATACACTCAGTCAATGGCGCCAAATGGTGCTAAAGTTCTTGATAAATCTCCTGTAAAAAGAAGCTAAACCATGGAAACTTCGAACCTCAGTGATAGATTTAGGAACTGGCCATGACTTGATTGCTTCCACCTTAGATTCATCCATAGAAATGCCATTAGATGACACTATGAATCCAAGAAATGTCACACTTGAAGTAAAGAACTCACACTTCTCCATCTTTGCATACAGCTTCTTTTCCCTTAGTTTAAGGAAAACCTTCTTGAGATGCATTAGATGTTCCTGTTCACTTTGACTATATACAAGAATATCATCAAAATAAACAACAACAAAGATACCAATGAAGGGTCTGAGTACCTCATGCATAAGCTCATGAAAGTACTAGGAGCATTTGTCAAACCAAATGGCATCACACGCCACTCATACAAACCACTCTTAGTTTTAAAAGCTGTTTTCCATTCATCACCCTCTTTGATTCTAATCTGATGTAACCACTCTCAAATCAATCTTCGAAAATATAGTGGAACCATGTAACTCATCAAGCAAATCATCAAGTCTAGGTATTGGATACCTATACTTCACTGTTAGTTGTTAATAGCACGACAATCCACACACATCCTCATAGAACCATCCTTCTTAGGAACCAAAATGACAGGTACAGCACATGGACTAAGACTTTCTTGCACAAATCCTTTAGCTAACAACTCACTAACTTGTTTTTGTAACTCCTTAGCTTCTTCAGGATTACATCTATAAGCTGGTTTATTAGGTAAAGGGGCGCCAGGGTTAAATCAATTTGGTGTTCAATTCCTCTACTAGGGGGTAAACCACATGGAAGATCAATAGGAAAAACATCACCAAACTCCTTCACTAAAGGTCTCACCATTTCGTGCACTTCATTAAAGTTTACATCATTTTCATCCAATAACAACAACAAATACATAACCTTCCCCTTTTCTACAGCTTTATCAAGTTGAGGTTTAGAAAGGATTAAGGTTTTTTTGTTTTGTGTTTTAGGTGAGGTTGTTTTAGGCTTTAAGATGTTCGGCCATGGGCTAGGACTAAGTACAATTTTCTTCTTGTTATGCATGAAAGTGTAAGTATTAGTCCTACCATTATGCAAGGTTTCTTTATCAGATTGCCAAGGTCTACCTAAGAGTACATGACATGCATCCATAGGTAATACATCACATAAAACTTCATCTTTATAAGAATCACCAAAAGAAAAGCTAATTAAAGCTTGTTTTGTTACCTCCACACAATTGCCATCATTAAGCCAATGAAGCTTATATGGTTTTGGATGTGAGAAAGTAGCATGATTGAGCTTGTCCACCATAGAAGATGAAGCAACATTGGTGCAGCTTCCTCCATCAATGATCATCGAACATATCTTCCCTCCAATCAAGCATTTTGTTTGAAAGATTTGATCCCTTTGAGAAGGAACCAATTCAGCTTCTTTGGCATGAAGAACTCTTCTTAAAACAAGGCTTAAATGATCACCTTGAGTCACCTCTCCAACCTCCAAAGCTTCATCACTTTCGGCCTCCTCTTCATGTTCCTCTTCTTGTTTTCCTCCTGTTCAAGTGATTCTTCAATGTTTTTAATGTCAATTAAAGTCATTACTCTTTTATTAGGACATTGAGCTTGATAATGACCATAACCATGACACTTAAAGCATTTACATCTGATTTTTTTGAGGTTTCATTCACTATTCCTTCCCTTTATCAACTACTTTCAATCCGCCACTCTTAGGGGTGTAAGGAGATGTGTATGGTGTTTTAACATTAGAAACTCCCTTAGAATAGGTAGTTCCCTTCACAAAAGGTTTCTTCTTCTTCTCCTTAATGTGTTTTTCAACTTTAAGAGCTAACTTAAAGAGTTCATCTAAGGTAGAATAAGATGTAACTCCACCTTCTCCTAATGTCTTTTTCTAAGCCTCCTAGAAATCTAGACATTGTTTGCTCTTCTCTTTCTTGTACATCTAACTTCATTAACAACTTTTCAAACTCATGGATGTAATGTTCTACCCCTTTATGGTCTTGAGAAATTTCGGCCAACTTGTTATACAAATCAAGGGTGTAAGTGGATGGTAAAAACTTCTCCCTCATTTTCTTTTTTAGCTTACTCCAACTCTTGATTTTAGGCTTTTGTTTTCTAGTTCTAGCTAATACACATTTTCCCACCAAAGGGATGCATACCCCTTTAGTTTAGCTACAGCAACTTTGAAAGATTTTACATCATCATACTCCTTAAGTTCAAAGATTCGATCACACCTTGAAACCCACTCCAAATAAGCATCTGGATTAAGGTTTCCATCAAACTCAGGAACCTCTAACTTAATGTCTCTAAAATCATCTTTCTTTTGTGGTTTTCTTCTAGTTCTTGAAGATTCAGAGAGAACTCCTCACTACTATCATAGCACACCTTCACCTCCACATTTCCTCCTTAAAGGTCCTCTATAACCCTTCTCTAACAACAGTCATCAAATTAGCCATTTGTTCACTTAAAGTGGCTATTTGATTCTCCACTCCTACCAACCTTGCTTCACTCAAGTTCATACCCTTCTAAACTGATTTTCTTCACCTCCACTCATGATTGATTCAACCTCAAAGAATAGGCTAGAAAGAAAGAAAAGAAGTGTGTTTGGCTTAGAATTAGGTTCGGTTTTGGGGGGGATTGTGTTTGGGTTTTGTTTGTGTGTTTAATGTGTTTAAGGGATGAATTAGAATGCTCTTAATCAACCTACAGCTCTGATACCAAATGATACATATTGATTAAGCATTCAAGAGCATTCAAAGTAAGAAAAAGAACAAAGAAACAAAAAAGAACAATCGATGTATCTAACCGGTTCAATTTGATTGAACAACCACCACTTTCACAACCCAATTACCACCAAACTAAGATCAAGTTATAACAATAAGCTTCTAACTTGCATCTACTTTGAGTTTCATCCACAATTCAACGATTAAGTGAAAGAATTAAGCAAAGATTTGATAAAGGCAAACTGACCGAAAGAGCAATAAGCACACAGCTTAATGTTTTGAGTGTAACTCTCTAATTTTGATTCAAATGACTTAATTCCAAAAGGATAGCAAAGCTAACATATTTGTTTACATTGTGTCCAAATTTCGGCTGATTTGGACTTCCCTAGCTATGCCAACTAAGCTAATAAAAAACATGAAACAACAATTACAATCTGTCCAGCACACTTCCTACAAACTAGCTTAGATTTCTATTGGAAGTTACAAAACAGTAAAACTACCAATAGGATACTAAAGTAAACATATTAAACTATTACTCCTCAAAAGCTTGTCCAATTTGCAGAAGAAATGATGTTGCCCAAAAGCTTCAAAGAGAAGCTGCTGGACGCTGGAGCTGGGCAGAAGGCATCCTTGCCTTGAAGTCTTCCTCTTTCATTGGATATGGCCTTGGTTGCCCATGTGATCTTCATATGGCTTCCTTCACTTCCCAAGGCTTCAATTCAGTAGGTGGTGGCAACCAAAAGCAGCAAAAATCATTCCTAAACTAGCTTACACAAATCGGATTACATGAGCTTTTACTAGCTTATCTCTTAAAGCATGATTAACCTAATCTTAAACATGTACTTAGGCTACTAATCACTTACTAAACTTGATTAACAATACATAATGATGTTTAAGGTGTCATTAAGTATTACTAATCTTGCTTAAGTAGAGATTAACATGGATTAGCCCTAATCAAGTTGCTTAAGTAAGGTTTTAGAATAAACCGAGCTAGTTAGGCTTAGAAATTGAACCTCCTTTACCATGTTCTCCTCTTGATCATGTAGAAGAAGACCTTGGTTGCTTGAATTAGATGCTCCTGCATCAACAAGTAAACAAGAACAAAGAAAGAGAACATAAGAGTTTGTATCAAACCGGTTCAAACAAGTTGAACAACCACCACTTTCCACAACCAAATTACCACCAATCAAAGACTAAGCTATAACAATAAGCTTCTAGCTTGAGTCTACTTTGTAATTCTATCACTTAATCGTTGAATTAGTGATTGAAACTCAAAGTGGATGCAAGTTAGAAGCTTATTGTTATAACTTGATCTTAGTTTGGTGGTAATTGGGTTGTGAAAGTGGTGGTTGTTCAATCTAATTGAACCGGTTTGATACAAACGTTTATGTTCTCTTTCTTTGTTCTTGTTTCTTTCTTTGAATGCTCTTGAATGCTTAATCAATATGTATCATTCAATATAAAGATTCAATCTTTATGCCCTATTTCATGTAAAGATCAAGTCTTTCAACAATTTAATATAAAGATTCAATCTTTATGCCCTATTTCATATAAAGATCGGTTGAATATTTCAACAAGTACAAGGGGATTCGGGTGTTTTGATACTTGTTATTGATTTTACTAACCACGAACACATCATTTGCAATATATAATTCTTTTTTTAGTTGTTGAATGATATACGGGTCCTATTATGTTTGTGACTCTAATTCCCTTAAATTAGGTGTGAATGTGTTTTAGTTTAACAATTCGAGTGCATTGCATTAAATTTACAAATTGAGGGTTGTGTCGATCCTAATAGAGGTTAATAAAAATCCACTAGTTCTCGAGCTAACAACAAAGCCTATTCAATATAAAGATTCAATTTTTATGCCCTATTTCATATAAAGATTGAATCTTTCAAAAATTCAATATAAAGATTCAATCTTTATGCCCTATTTCATATAAAGATCGAATCTTTCAACAAGTACAAGGGGATTCGGGTGTTTTGATACTTGTTATTGATTTTACTAACCACGAACACATCATTTGCTTTATAATTCTTTTTTTAGTTGTTGAATGATATAGGGGTCCTATTATGTTTGTGACTCTAATTCCCTTAAATTAGGTGTGAATGTGTTTTAGTTTAACAATTCGAGTGCATTGCATTAAATTTACAAATTGAGGGTTGTGTAGATCCTAATAGAGGTTAATAAAAGATCCACTAGTTCTCAAGCTAACAACAAAGCCTATTCAATATAAAGATTCAATCTTTATGCCCTATTTCATATAAAGATTGAATCTTTCAAAAATTCAATATAAAGATTCAATCTTTATGCCCTATTTCATATGAAGATCGAATCTTTCAACAAGTACAAGGGGATTCGGGTGTTTTGAGACTTGTTATTGATTTTACTATCCACGAACACATCATTTTGCTTTATAATTCTTTTTTTAGTTGTTGAATGATATAGGGGTCCTATTATGTTGTGAGTCTAATTCCCTCAAATTAGGTGTGTATGTGTTTTAATTTATCAATTCGAGTGCATTGCATTGAATTTACAAATTGAGGGTGATGGCGTGGCCTCTTCATTGCTTCTTGTTAAGGACTACAAGTTCATTAGTGTGGTTGGAGAAACCATTCATTCTATCTTTCAAAGTCCGGTTCTTACTAGCTTTGATCTTTCTTTAGAGTCCTTTGTTAGTATGGTTTCTTAGTGCTTTATTTTCTTTCTTGTTCTTAGGAGATTGAATAAGTTAGAGTTGTTTGTTTTATCCGAATTATGTAAGTAATTGATGTAATCAGTTAGCTATGTAATTCATTCGAATAGGATGTTATGACATGCATTAAGTTACTACAAACAAGGAGTGGATGGAGGGCGTGGCTTTGAACGTGCAAAAGAAGTGGAAGGCTGTTGAATCACTTAGCATGGACGTGTGAAGTGGCAGCCAAGCATCCTCAACAAACTCTCTTGATTGTAGGAGAGTGGGACGTGCATCATGGAGATTACAACTAACTTTCAAAGGGGCGTGCAACATGCTGAAGTAGGCGCCTTATTTGTAGGAGTTAGTTGCTAGGATTTTCAGCTTCTAGTTGTTAGTTAATAGTATTGTTAGTGGCCTTAATTTCGTGGCTTATTTCTTATATTATCAAAAACTTCAGTTGTAATACTTAGGTTGTACTATAAAAGCAATTGACATCAATGAGAACAACTAGAGAATTTTATGACTGAAAACCGTGAGTATTCACACTTGTCTTCATTTCGTTTCTTGGATTGGAAACACTTGAATTCGCCTATGCTAGCTTAACTTAGCAAGTTAAGTGGTGATCTTAGGACCTTTAGATAATTCAAAGTGGTGTGCCTTATCTTTGAATTAGCTAGAGTGCTCGAGTTTTGGATTTAATTCCTTTAAGTCCGAAACTTGTTCTATCAACAAATCAACTTAAACCTTGTATGTGTCACTTGTTAGTCACGCATACAACATCTTGGTATCAGAGCTACAGTAATTCCTAACCTAAATTCATCCCAAACACACGCCCAAACCCAACCAAACACCCACCACTACCCATGGCTGCATCCAACGCTCCCCCGGAGAATTGGAAAGAATTCCTCAAAGCCCTAGAGGAAGAAAAGAGAGAGTCTAATGCTAGGATGGAGTTATTGCAAGATCAAGTTAGACAACTCTCATTGAGACTAAGAATCAATCGAGGAGACCAAGATAGAGATCACTCGGATGAAGAAAGCGAGCATACCTTATTCAATTTTGAGCCAAGAAATGCCGTTCCAAGAGGAGTCACCCATCATGGACACTCTAATGATATCAAGGTTGATATCCCTGACTATGATGGTAGACTTGATGCTGATGGTTTCATTGAGTGGCTAAGAACTGTGGAACGAGTTTTTGATTACAAGCAAGTTCCCGAAGAAAAGAGGGTTAAACTTGTTGCATTGAAGCTACGCAAGTACGCCTCTACTTGGTGGGCTAGTGTATGCACCAAGAGAGAAAGGATGGGCAAGGAGAAGGTGAGAACGTGGGAGAAAATGAGGAAACTCCTCAAGCAAAAATTTCTTCCTACATACTATGTCCAAGAGAACTTTGCTAAGTTCCACCATTTGCAACAAGGAACTTCGAGTGTAGAGGACTATGCTCGAGAATTTGAAGCCTATTTGATGAAGTGTGATGTGAGGGAGGATGAACCACAAACTTTGGTTCGTTTCCTTGGAGGATTGGAGCCTCAAATAGCCAATGTAGTGGAGCTCCACACCTACACTACATTAGAGGAGTTAGTCTTATTAGCCCATAAGGTGGAACGCCAACACAAAGCTAAAGGCAAAGGTAAATGGGAAGCCTCACGCACCTTTACCAAAACCACACCATATCCTAAGCCAACCTCTACAACTCAAAAGCCTAACCAACCTACCACTTATACTCCTAAACCAAACACAAAACCCGACACTATTCCTTCCTTAGGCAAGGCACCAAGGAGATGTTATAGGTGCCAAGGGCTAGGACACATTGCAACTGAGTGTCCTAATAAGAAGGTGATCAGCCTTGCGGAATATGAATCCTTGGAGGATGTAATTGCTGATCAAGAAGAGGAGGAGGAATCCGGAGAGGAGTATGAAGAAGGACGAGTTGTTGGACCAGATGAAGGTGAATGCTTGGTAGTGAGACGCAACCTTAGTAGCCTACCTATCCAAGCGGACCAACTCCAAAGAGAAGCTATCTTTCACACTCGATGCACCATTGGAGGAAAGGTATGTTCATTGATTATAGATGGTGGAAGTTGTACCAATGTTGCTTCTCAAACTCTTGTAACTAAGCTGAATTTAACAACCAACCCTCATCCCGCACCTTATATAATTCAATGGCTTAATCAAGGAAAAGGATTACATGTAACTTCACGAGTTTTACTTTCCTTTAGTATTGGTCGAACATATGAAGAGGAGTTGTGGTGTGATGTAATTCCCATGGACGCTTGTCATGTGCTCCTTGGACGACCATGGATGTTTGATAGAAGAGTGAATCATGATGGTTATAAAAACACTTATTCCTTCACAAAAGATCACAAAAGAATCACCCTTACCCCTCTCACTCCCAAGCTACCCGACAAACAAAGCCATCAAAACAAGAAAACCTTATCCCTCACCACTTTGATGAAATCTGATTATCAAGAATACAACTCATTCAAGGAGTTGATTTTGAGTGGCCTAGACGAAATACCAGCACCACAAGAGCTGACACACCCTTTACTCACACCTCTACTTGATCAATATGTTCATGTCTTCCCACCACAAATACCCCCTGGCCTACCTCCAAAACGTGACATACAACATAAAATCGACCTTATCCCCGGTGCTAGCCTTCCCAACAAACCAGCCTATAGGACCAACCCTAAGGAAACCGAGGAGATTAGGAGGCAAGTGGAGGAGTTGTTATCTAAAGGAATGATTCGAGAGTCATTAAGCCCTTGTGCTGTACCTACCTTACTTGTTCCAAAGAAGAATGGAGAATGGCGCATGTGTGTTGATAGTAGGGCCATCAATAAAATCACCATTAAGTATCGTTTTCCTATCCCTAGGTTAAATGATCTATTGGATGATTTACATGGTGCTAAGGTCTTCTCTAAAATAGACCTAAGGAGTGGGTATCATCAAATCCGAATACATGAAGGAGATGAGTGGAAAACAGCCTTCAAAACAAAGGAGGGTTTGTATGAATGGCTAGTGATGCCTTTTGGCTTGTCGAATGCTCCAAGCATTTCATGCGGCTTATGAACCAAACTTTAAGCCATTTTTGGGTAGATTCGTGGTAGTCTACTTTGATGATATATTGGTTTTTAGCCAAACTGAGATGGAACATGTGGGGCACTTGCAACAAGTGTTCGAAGTGCTTGAAGGAGAAAAACTCTATGGAAACTTGGAGAAATGCCATTTTTTTTCTAACCAAGTAACTTTTCTTGGCTTTCTAGTCTCTCATGCAGGTATTGAAGTAGATGAAAGAAGGTCCAAGCCATCCAAGATTGGGCGGTTCCTAGCTCCATCTATCAAGTTAGGAGCTTCCATGGATTAGCTTCCTTCTATAGGAGGTTTGTTCGAGACTTTAGCTCCCTCATGGCACCAATCACCGAGCTAACCAAGTTGAAACAATTCCAATGGAATGATCAAGCCCAAGCTGCCTTTGAAGAAATCAAGAGGAGGCTCACTACGGCTCCTGTTCTTGCTCTTCCAAACTTCGAAGATATCTTTGAAGTAGAGTGTGATGCATCCGGAGTAGGTATTGGGGCAGTTCTCTCCCAAAATGGACGTCCAATAGCCTATTTTAGTGAGAAGCTCAACGAGGCAAAACGCAAATATTCCACCTATGACAAGGAATTCTATGCCCTTGTGAGATCTCTGAACATTGGCGCCATTACTTGATAGCCAAGGAGTTTATTCTTCATTCTGACCATGAGGCTCTCAAGTACCTTCAAAGCCAACAAAAGCTTCAACCTAGGCATGCTAAATGGGTCGAGACTATTCAAGCTTTCCATTTTGTAATCAAACACAAATCTGGGAAGATGAATAAAGGAGCTGACGCTTTATCAAGGAAGTATGCATTGCTAGGATCCATGAAAGGTCGAGTCATTGGCCTTGAAGTATTGAAGGAAGATTACAAAGATGATCCTGATTTTGGTGACTTATGGGAGAAATGTCAAATTCATGCTCAAGGAGACTATCACATCTTTGATGGTTTTCTTTTCAAAAAGAACCGGTTGTGCGTGCCAAAGCATAGTGTTCGAGAAACTCTAATCAAGGAGTTCCATGAAGGAGGCCTAGCAGGGCATTTCGGCATTGAAAAGACTACAACAATGGTGAGTGATTACTTTTATTGGCCAAAGCTAATGCGTGATGTTGAGTATCTCATTCGAAGGTGTTTAGTGTGTCAAAGAGCTAAGGGTCATTCTCTCCCCCAAGGCCTTTACATGCCATTACCAACTCCTCAAGCACCTTGGGAAGATATAAGCCTCGACTTCATCACGGGGCTGCCAAGAACTCAACACCACAAGGATGCTATCATGGTGGTCGTTGATAGATTCTCAAAAATGGCTCACTTTATTCCAAGCCATACCACTCATGATGCGGTTCAAACAGCATTGTTGTACTTCAAAGAGGTAGTTCGCCTCCATGGAATCCCTCGAAGCATGGTAAGTGATAGAGATACAAAGTTTTTAAGCCACTTTTGGTTAACTTTGTGGAAGAAAATGGGAACCAAGCTCAAATTCAGTACTTCTAGCCACCCTCAAACGGATGGCCAAACTGAGGTGACCAATCGCACCTTAGGTACTTTGCTTAGGGCATTGGCTACCAAGAGTCCTCGTCAATGGGAAGACATGCTTCCTCATGCGGAGTTTGCATATAATCGAGTTCCTCATAAGGTCACAGGTTTGAGTCCTTTTGAGATTGTCTATGGCATTAACCCTTGCACTCCTCTTGATCTCTCCCCTTTGCCTATTCACAACAAATTCAGTCAAGAGGCTCATGAACGAGCCAAGGAAATCAAGAAGCTACATGAGGTAGTTCGTGCAAGGATTATCAAAGCAAATGAAACACTTAAGCGACGTATGGACAAGAAAAAAAAAGATGTGCAATTCAACCCAGGAGATTTAGTTTGGATCCATTTGCGCAAGGAACGATTTCCCTCAAAGAAACGTTCCAAAGTCAGTCCTAGAAGTGATGGTCCATTCAAAGTTCTTGCCAAGGTGAATAATAATGCATACAAGCTTGAACTTCCTGGTGATTATGGAGTCTCCGCAACATTTAATGTAAGTGATCTTAGTCCTTTTTATGAGGATGAAGGTTCTATTCCAAGTTTGAGGTCAAACTTCTCTCAAGAAGAGGAGGATGATGGCGTGGCCTCTTCATTGCTTCTTGTTAAGGACTACAAGTTCATTAGTGTGGTTGGAGAAACCATTCATTCTATCTTTCAAAGTCCGGTTCTTACTAGCATTGATTCTTCCTTAGAGTCCTTTGTTAGTATGGTTTCTTAGTGCTTTATTTTCTTTCTTGTTCTTAGGAGATTGTTTCTTGTTCTTAGGAGATTGAATAAGTTAGAGTTGTTTGTTTTATCCGGATTATGTAAGTGATTGATGTAATCAGTTAGCTATGTAATTCATTCGAGTAGGATGTAATGACATGCATTAAGATACTACAAACAAGGAGTGTATGGAGGGCGTGGCTTTGAACGTGCAAAAGAAGTAGAAGGCTTTTGAATCACTTAGCATGGACGTGTGAAGTGGCAGCCAAGCATCTTCAACAAACTCTCTTTATTGTAGGAGGGTGGGACGAGCATCATGGAGATTCTAACTAACTTTCAAAGGGGCGTGCAACATGCTGAAGTAGGCGCCTTATTTGTAGGAGTTAGTTTAGGATTTTCAGCTTTCTAGTTGTTAGTTAGTACCGGTTAATAGTGCTGTTAGTGGCCCTAATTTCGTGGCTTATTTCTTTTATTTTAATTATCAAAAACTTCAGTTGTAATACTTAGGTTGTACTATAAGAGCAATGGAGATCAATAAGAACAACTAGAGAATTTTATGACTGAAAACCGTGAGTATTCACACTTGTCTTCATTTCGTTTCTTGGATTGGAAACATTTGAATTCGCCTATGCTAGCTTAACTTAGCAAGTTAAGTGGTGATCTTAGGACCTTTAGATAATTCAAAGTGGTGTGCCTTATCTTTGAATTAGCTAGAGTGCTCGAGTTTTGGATTTAATTCCTTTAAGTCCGAAACTTGTTCTATCAACAACTCAACTTAAACCTCGTATGCGTCACTTGTTAGTCACGCATACAACAGAGGGTTGTGTGGATCCTAATAGAGGTTAATGGAAACTGCTCTAGTTCTCAAGCTAACAACAAAGCCTATTCAATATAAAGATTCAATCTTTATGCCCTATTTCATATAAAGATTGAATCTTTCACAAATTCAATATAAGATTTAATCTTTATGCCCTATTTCATATAAAGATCGAATCTTTCAACAAGTACAAGGGATTTGGGTGTTTTGAGACTTATTATTGATTTTACTATCCACGAACACATCATTTGCTTTATAATTCTTTTTTTAGTTGTTGAATGATATAGGGGTCCTGTTATGTTTGTGAGTCTAATTCCCTCAAATTAGGTGTGTGTGTTTTAATTCAACAATTCGAGTGCATTGCATTGAATTTACAAATTGAGGGTTGTGTGGATCCTAATAGAGGTTAATAAAAGATCCTCTAGTTCTCGAGCTAACAACAAAGCCTATTCAATATAAAGATTCAATCTTTATGCCCTATTTCATGTAAAGATCAAGTCTTTCAACAATTCAATATAAAGATTTAATCTTTATGCCCTCTTTCATATAAAGATCGATCGAATATTTCAACAAGTACAAGGGGATTCGGGTGTTTTGATACTTGTTATTGATTTTACTAACCACGAACACATCATTTGCTTTATAATTCTTTTTTTAGTTGTTGAATGATATACGGTCCTATTATGATTGTGACTCTAATTCCCTTAAATTAGGTGTGAATGTGTTTTAGTTTAACAATTCGAGTGCATTGCATTGAATTTACAAATTGAGGGTTGTGTCGATCCTAATAGAGGTTAATAAAAGATCCACTAGTTCTCGAGCTAACAACAAAGCCTATTCAATATAAAGATTCAATCTTTAGCCCTATTTCATATAAAGATCGAATCTTTCCACAAGTACAAGGGGATTCGGGTGTTTTGAGACTTATTATTGATTTTACTATCCACAAACACATCATTTGCTTTATAATTCTTTTTTTATTTGTTGAATGATATAGGGGTCCTATTATGTTTGTGAGTCTAATTCCCTCAAATCAGGTGTGTGTGTTTTAATTCAACAATTCGAGTGCATTGCATTGAATTTACAAATTGAGGGTTGTGTGGATCCTAATAGAAGTTAATAAAAGATCCTCTAGTTCTCGAGCTAACAACAAAGCCTATTCAATATAAAGATTCAATCTTTATGCCCTATTTCATGTAAAGATCAAGTCTTTCAACAATTCAATATAAAGATTTAATCTTTATGCCCTCTTTCATATAAGATCGATCGAATATTTCAACAAGTACAAGGGAATTCGGGTGTTTTGATACTTGTTATTGATTTTACTAACCACGAACACATCATTTGCTTTATAATTCTTTTTTTAGTTGTTGAATGATATAGGGGTCCTATTATGTTTGTGAGTCTAATTCCCTCAAATCAGGTGTGTGTGTTTTAATTCAACAATTCGAGTGCATTGCATTGAATTTACAAATTGAGGGTTGTGTGGATCCTAATAGAGGTTAATAAAAGATCCTCTAGTTCTCGAGCTAACAACAAAGCCTATTCAATATAAAGATTCAATCTTTATGCCCTATTTCATGTAAAGATCAAGTCTTTCAACAATTCAATATAAAGATTTAATCTTTATGCCCTCTTTCATATAAAGATCGATCGAATATTTCAACAAGTACAAGGGGATTCGGGTGTTTTGATACTTGTTATTGATTTTACTAACCACGAAACATCATTTGCTTTATAATTCTTTTTTTAGTTGTTGAATGATATACGGTCCTATTATGATTGTGACTCTAATTCCCTTAAATTAGGTGTGAATGTGTTTTAGTTTAACAATTCGAGTGCATTGCATTGAATTTACAAATTGAGGGTTGTGTCGATCCTAATAGAGGTTAATAAAAGATCCACTAGTTCTCGAGCTAACAACAAAGCCTATTCAATATAAAGATTCAATCTTTATGCCCTATTTCATATAAAGATCGAATCTTTCCACAAGTACAAGGGGATTCGGGTGTTTTGAGACTTATTATTGATTTTACTATCCACGAACACATCATTTGCTTTATAATTCTTTTTTTATTTGTTGAATGATATAGGGGTCCTATTATGTTTGTGAGTCTAATTCCCTCAAATCAGGTGTGTGTGTTTTAATTCAACAATTCGAGTGCATTGCATTGAATTTACAAATTGGGTTGTGTGGATCCTAATAGAAGTTAATAAAAGATCCTCTAGTTCTCGAGCTAACAACAAAGCCTATTCAATATAAAGATTCAATCTTTATGCCCTATTTCATGTAAAGATCAAGTCTTTCAACAATTCAATATAAAGATTTAATCTTTATGCCTCTTTCATATAAGATCGATCGAATATTTCAACAAGTACAAGGGAATTCGGGTGTTTTGATACTTGTTATTGATTTTACTAACCACGAACACATCATTTGCTTTATAATTCTTTTTTTAGTTGTTGAATGATATAGGGTCCTATTATGTTTGTGAGT
This sequence comes from Beta vulgaris subsp. vulgaris, assembly GCF_026745355.1. Taxonomy (NCBI): domain Eukaryota; kingdom Viridiplantae; phylum Streptophyta; class Magnoliopsida; order Caryophyllales; family Amaranthaceae; genus Beta; species Beta vulgaris. Next base: position 528,108 of record NW_026611043.1, on the reverse strand, counting down.
CTAATTCCCTCAAATCAGGTGTGTGTGTTTTAATTCAACAATTCGAGTGCATTGCATTGAATTTACAAATTGAGGGTTGTGTGGATCCTAATAGAGGTTAATAAAGATCCTCTAGTTCTCGAGCTAACAACAAAGCCTATTCAATATAAAGATTCAATCTTTATGCCCTATTTCATGTAAAGATCAAGTCTTTCAACAATTCAATATAAAGATTCAATCTTTATGCCCTATTTCATATAAAGATCGATCGAATATTCAACAATACAGTAAGGGGATTCGGGTGTTTTGATTCTTGTTATTGATTTTACTAACCACCAACACATCATTTCCTTTATAATTCTTTTTTTAGTTGTTGAATGATATAGGGGTCCTATTATGTTGTACTCTAATTCCCTAAATTAGGTGTAATGTGTTTAATTTAACAATTCGAGTGCATTGCATTGAATTTACAAATTGAGGGTTGTGTCGATCCTAATAGAGGTTAATAAAAGATCCACTAGTTCTCGAGCTAACAACAAAGCCTATTCAATATAAAGATTCAATCTTTATGCCTTATTTCATATAAAGATTGAATCTTTCAAAATTCAATATAAAGATTCAATCTTTATGCCCTATTTCATATAAAGATCGAATCTTTCAACAAGTACAAGGGGATTCGGGTGTTTTGAGACTTATTATTGATTTTACTATCCACGAACACATCATTTGCTTTATAATTCTTTTTTTAGTTGTTGAATGAATAGGGGTCCTATTATGTTTGTGAGTCTAATTCCCTCAAATCAGGTGTGTGTGTTTTAATTTAACAATTCGAGTGCATTGCATTGAATATACAAATTGAGGGTTGTGTGGATCCTAATAGAGGTTAATAAAAGATCCTCTAGTTCTCGAGCTAACAACAAAGCCTATTCAATATAAAGATTCAATCTTTATGCCCTATTTCATGTAAAGATCAAGTCTTTCAACAATTTAATATAAAGATTCAATCTTTATGCCCTATTTCATATAAAGATCGATTGAATATTTCAACAAGTACAAGGGGATTCGGGTGTTTTGATACTTGTTATTGATTTTACTAACCACGAACACATCATTTGCTTTATAATTCTTTTTTTAGTTGTTTAATGATATAGGGGTCCTATTATGTTTGTGACTCTAATTCCCTAAATTAGGTGTGAATGTGTTTTAGTTTAACAATTCGAGTGCATTGCATTAAATTTACAAATTGAGGGTTGTGTCGATCCTAATAGAGGTTAATAAAAGATCCACTAGTTCTCGAGCTAACAACAAAGCCTATTCAATATAAAGATTCAATCTTTATGCCCTATTTCATATAAAGATTGAATCTTTCAAAAATTCAATATAAAGATTCAATCTTTATGCCCTATTTCATATAAAGATCGAATCTTTCAACAAGTACAAGGGGATTCGGGGTGTTTTGAGACTTGTTATTGATTTTACTATCCACGAACACATCATTTGCTTTATAATTCTTTTTTTAGTTTTGAATGATATAGGGGTCCTATTATGTTTGTGAGTCTAATTCCCTCAAATTAGGTGTGTATGTGTTTTAATTTAACAATTCGAGTGCATTGCATTGAATTTACAAATTGAGGGTTGTGTGGATCCTAATAGAGGTTAATGAAACATCCTCTAGTTCTCAAGCTAACAACAAAGCCTATTCAATATAAAGATTCAATCTTTATGCCCTATTTCATATAAGATTGAATCTTTCACAAATTCAATATAAAGATTTAATCTTTATGCCCTATTTCATATAAAGATCGAATCTTTCAACAAGTACAAGGGGATTCGGGTGTTTTGAGACTTATTATTGATTTACTATCCACGAACACATCATTTGCTTTATAATTCTTTTTGTAGTTGTTGAATGATATAGGGGTCCTATTATGTTTCTGAGTCTAATTCCCTCAAATCAGGTGTGTGTGTTTTAATTGAACAATTCGAGTGCATTGCATTGAATATAAATTGAGGGTTTGTGGATCCTAATAGAGGTTAATAAAAGATCCTCTAGTTCTTGAGCTAACAACAAAGCCTATTCAATATAAAGATTCAATCTTTATGCCCTATTTCATGTAAAGATCAAGTCTTTCAACAATTTAATATAAAGATTCAATCTTTATGCCCTATTTCATATAAAGATCGATCGAATATTTCAACAAGTACAAGGGGATTCGGGTGTTTTGATACTTGTTATTGATTTTACTAACCACGAACACATCATTTGCTTTATAATTCTTTTTTTAGTTGTTGAATGATATAGGGGTCCTATTATGTTTGTGATTCTAATTCCTTAAATTAGGTGTGATGTGTTTTAGTTTAACAATTCGAGTGCATTGCATTAAATTTACAAATTGAGGGTTGTTTGGATCCTAATAGAGGTTAATAAAAGATCCTCTAGTTCTCGAGCTAACAACAAAGCCTATTCAATATAAAGATTCAATCTTTATGCCCTATTTCATATAAAGATCGAATCTTTCAAAATTCAATATAAAGATTCAATCTTTATGCCCTATTTCATATAAAGATCGAATCTTTCAACAAGTACAAGGGGATTCGGGTGTTTTGAGACTTGTTATTGATTTTACTATCCACGAACACATCATTTGCTTTATAATTCTTTTTTTAGTTGTTGAATGATATAGGGGTCCTATTATGTTTGTGAGTCTAATTCCCTCAAATTAGGTGTGTATGTGTTTTAATTTAACAATCGAGTGCATTGCATTGAATTTACAAATTGAGGGTTGTGTGGATCCTAATAAGGTTAATAAAACCTCTAGTTCTCAGCTAACAACAAAGCCTATTCAATATAAAGATTCAATCTTTATGCCCTATTTCATATAAAGATTGAATCTTTCACAAATTCAATATAAAGATTCAATCTTTATGCCCTTTTCATATAAAGATCGAATCTTTCAACAAGTACAAGGGGATTCGGGTGTTTTGAGACTTATTATTGATTTTACTATCCACGAACACATCATTTGCTTTATAATTCTTTTTTTAGTTGTTGAAAGACATAGGGGTCCTATTATGTTTATGAGTCTAATTCTCTCAAATCAGGTGTGTGTGTTTTAATTCAACAATTCGAGTGCATTGCATTGAATTTACAAATTGAGGGTTCTGTGGATCCTAATGATACATATTGATTAAGCATTCAAGAGCATTCGAACAAGTAAACAAGAACAAAGAAAGAAAACATAAAAGTTTGTATCAAACCGGTTCAATTTGATTGAACAACCACCACTTTCACAACCCAATTACCACCAAACTAAGATCAAGTTATAACAATAAGCTTCTAACTTGCATCTACTTTGAGTTTCAATCACTAATTCAACGATTAAGTGATAGAATTAAGCAAAGATTTGTAAATGGTCTAAACTGACCGATAGGAACAATAAGCACACAGCTTAAGGTTTTGAGTATAACTCTTTCAATTTTCATTCAAATGACTTCATTCCAAAAGGATTACAAAGCTAACTTATATACTACCTTGTGTCCAAAATTTCAGCTGATTTGGACCACAGCTACGCCAACTAAGCAATAAAATACATGAAACAAAAATTACAAACTGTTCAGCACACTTTCTAAAACTAGCTTAATTCCCTATTGGAAGTTACAAAACAGACGAACTACCAATGGAATACTAAAGTAAACATATTAAACTATTACTCCTCAAAAGCTTGTCCAATTTGCAGCTCAAATGATGGTTGCCCAAAAGCTTCAAAGTGAAGGAAGGCTGGACGTGTGAACTGGGCAGCTTGGTTCCCTTGCCATGAAGTCTCTTCTCATTTGCTATTGCTTTCTTTAGCCCATGTGAACTTCATGTGGGCTTCTCCTCTTCCCTAAGTCTTCAATTCAGAGGTGGTGGCACCAAATGCAGCAAAAACAATCCTAAAGAAGCTTAAAGAACCGAACTAACTAACCTTAAACTAGCTTAGCTCTTAAAGCATGATTAACATAACTTAAGTATGTAATTAGGCTACTAATCACTTACTAAACTTAATTACCAATACATAATGATGATTAAGGTGTCATTAGTATTAGTTAATCTTGTTTAAGTAGAGATTAACATAGGATTAGCCTAATCAAGTTGCTTAAGTAAGGTTTTAGGATAAACCGAGCTAGTTAGGCTAAGAAATTGCACCTCCTTTACCATGTTCTCCTTTTGATCATGTAGAAGAAGACCTTGATTGTTTAAGCTAGATGCTCCTGCATCACCTAATAGAGGTTAATAAAAGATCCTCTAGTTCTCGAGCTAACAACAAAGCCTATTCAATATAACGATTCAATCTTTATGCCCTATTTCATGTAAAGATCAAGTCTTTCAACAATTCAATATAAAGATTTAATCTTTATGCCCTCTTTCATATAAAGATCGATCGAATATTTCAACAAGTACAAGGGGATTCGGGTGTTTTGATACTTGTTATTGATTTTACTAACCACGAACACATTATTTGCTTTATAATTCTTTTTTTAGTTGTTGAATGATATACGGTCCTATTATGATTGTGACTCTAATTCCCTTAAATTAGGTGTGAATGTGTTTTAGTTTAACAATTCGAGTGCATTGCATTGAATTTACAAATTGAGGGTTGTGTCGATCCTAATAGAGGTTAATAAAAGATCCACTAGTTCTCGAGCTAACAACAAAGCCTATTCAATATAAAGATTCATTCTTTATGCCCTATTTCATATAAAGATTGAATCTTTCAACGAGTACAAGGGGGTTCGGGTGTTTTGAGACTTATTATTGATTTTTGATGTATTTAATCTTCTAAGATCAAATAAACAAGTGCGGAAGCTAACAGAAATAAAGGATAGTACTTAGTTGATTTTCGATAAAGAATTTAATCACCACAAATATCAAACTAAGGGTTGGATAGGCTTTTATGTCAATTCCTAAAGAATTTAATCACCAAGAATAACATAAAAGGTTCGAAATTGTTTGATTAGCATAAAGGCAAAGCCACCAACTAAACAAACAAAACTGGATAGTACTTAGTTTATTCAATGATAAAGGCTAAGCCACCACAAGGAATAAATCTAAGGGTTTTGAATGCGTAAAGGCTAAGCCACCACACTCAAGAGGATTTGGGTAAACACTCAAACTCACAAAATTATTATTACACCATCTAAATTCGAACTACATAGACTCAATTTATACTAGTTTAATTATGCTAATCCTAGTAGGAAAAAATGACCTAATGCTACTAGGAAAACATAATAAACTATAACCCTAATAGGCTTAGAACATCCCTAAGTCTAAACTCTCTAGACTCTTTGAATCATGTAAAATCCACGTTTTAAGAACGTAGGCAAAACCATGATTCCTAATACAAGTAGAACTAGGAAAGCAAAAGATATGAGTTCTAACATAACTAGAACTCTACACACTTCTATTTGACATCATGCCTCAAGAGTATCAAGAACAAGATCCACATCATTCATGCATCAATTTTACTATCCACGAACACATCATTTGCTTTATAATTCTTTTTTAGTTGTTGAATGATATAGGGTCCTATTATGTTTGTGACTCTAATTCCCTTAATTAGGTGTGAATGTGTTTAGTTTAACAATTCGAGTGCATTGCATTGAATTTACAAATTGAGGGTTGTGTCGATCCTAATAGAGGTTAATAAAAGATCACTATTCCGAGCTAACAACAAAGCATATTCAATATAAGATTCAATCTTTATGCCCTATTTCATATAAAGATTGAATCTTTCAAAAATTCAATATAAAGATTCAATCTTTATGCCCTATTTCAATAAGATCGAATCTCTCAACAAGTACAAGGGGATTCGGGTGTTTTTGAGACTTCTTATTGATTTTACTATCCACAAACACATCATTTGCTTAATAATTCTTTTTTTAGTTGTTGAATGATATAGGGGTCCTATTATGTTTGTGAGTCTAATTCCCTTAAATTAGGTGTGTTGTGGTTTTTAATTCAACAATTCGAGTGCATTGCATTGAATTTACAAATTGAGGTTGTGTGGATCCTAATTAGGTTATAAAAGATCCTCTAGTGCTCGAGCTAACAACAAACCTATTCAATATAAAGATTCAATCTTTATGCCCTATTTCATGTAAAGATCAAGTCTTTCAACAATTCAATATAAAGATTTAATCTTTATGCCCTCTTTCATATAAAGATCGATCGAATATTTCAACAAGTACAAGAGGATTCGGTGTTTTGATACTTGTTATTGATTTACTAACCACGAACACATCATTTGCTTTATAATTCTTTTTTTAGTTGTTGAATGATATGCGGTCCTATTATGATTGTGACTCTAATTCCCTTAAATTAGGTGTGAATGTGTTTAGTTTAACAATTCGAGTGCATTGCATTGAATTTACAAATTGAGGGTTGTGTCGAGCCTAATAGAGGTTAATAAAAGATCCACTAGTTCTCGAGCTAACAACAAAGCCTATTCAATATAAAGATTCAATCTTTATGCCCTATTTCATATAAAGATTGAATCTTTCAACGTACAAGGGTTCGGGTGTTTTGAGACTTATTATTGATTTTGATGTATTTAATCTTCTAAGATCAAATAACAAGTGCGAAGCTAACAGAAATAAAGGATAGTACTTAGTTGATTTTCGATAAAGAATTTAATCACCACGAATATCAAACTAAGGGTTGGATAGGCTTTTATGTCAATTCCATAAAGAATTTAATCACCAAGAATAACATAAAAGGTTCGAATTGTTTGATTAGCATAAAGGCAAAGCCACCAACAAACAAAACAAACTGATAGTACTTAGTTTATTCAATGATAAAGGCTAAGCCACCACAAGGAATAAATCTAAGGGTTTTGAATGCGTAAAGGCTAAGCCACCAGCACTCAAGAGGATTTGGGTAAACACTCAAACTCACAAATTATTATATTCACCATCTAAATTCGAACTACATAGACTCAATTTATACTAGTTTAATTATGCTAATCCTAGTAGGAAAGAAATGAACCTAATGCTACTAGGAAAACATAATAAACTATAACCCTAATAGGCTTAGACAAGTCCCTAAGTCCTAAACTCTCTAGACTCTTTGAATCATGAAAATCCATCGTTTAAGAACGTAGCAAAACCATGATTCCTAATACAAGTAGACTAGGAAAGCAATAAAGATATGAGTTCTAACAAACTAGAACTCTACACACTTCTATTTGACATCATGCCTCAAGAGTATCCAAGAACAAGTATCCACATCATCTCATGCATCAATTTACTATCACGAACACATCATTTGCTTTATAATTCTTTTTTTAGTTGTTAGTGATATAGGGTCCTATTATGTTTGTGACTCTAATTCCCTTAAATTAGGTGTGAATGTGTTTTAGTTTAACAATTCGAGTGCATTGCATTGAATTTACAAATTGAGGGTTGTGTCGATCCTAATAGAGGTTAATAAAAGATCCACTAGTTCTCGAGCTAACAACAAAGCTATTCAATATAAAGATTCAATCTTTATGCCCTATTCATATAAAGATTGAATCTTTCAAAAATTCAATATAAAGATTCAATCTTTATCCCTATTTCATATAAAGATCGAATCTTTCAACAAGTACAAGGGGATTCGGTGTTTTGAGACTTATTATTGATTTTACTATCCACGAACACATCATTTGCTTTATAATTCTTTTTTTAGTTGTTGAATGATATAGGGGTCCTATTATGTTTGTGAGTCTAATTCCCTCAAATCAGGTGTGTGTGTGTGTTTTAATTCAACAATTCGAGTGCATTGCATTGAATTTACAAATTGAGGGTTGTGTGGATCCTAATTGAGGTTAATAAAAGATCCTCTAGTTCTCGAGCTAACAACAAAGCCTATTCAATATAAAGATTCAATCTTTATGCCCTATTTCATGTAAAGATCAAGTCTTTCAACAATTCAATATAAAGATTCAATCTTTATGCCCTCTTTCATATAAAGATCGATCGAATATTTCAACAAGTACAAGGGATTCGGGTGTTTTGATACTTGTTATTGATTTTACAACCACGAACACATCATTTGCTTTATAATTCTTTTTTAGTTGTTGAATGATATAGGGGTCCTATTATGTTTGTGACTCTAATTCCCTTAAATTAGGTGTGAATGTGTTTATTTTAACAATTCGAGTGCATTGCATTAAATTTACAAATTGAGGGTTGTGTCGATCCTAATAGAGGTTAATAAAAGATCCACTAGTTCTCGAGCTAACAACAAAGCCTATTCAATATAAAGATTCAATCTTTAGCCTATTTCATAAAAATTGAATCTTCAAAATTCAATATAAAGATTCAATCTTTATGCCCTATTTCATATAAAGATCGAATCTTTCAACAAGTACAAGGGATCGGGTGTTTTGAGACTTGTTATTGATTTTACTACCACGAACACATCATTTGCTTTATAATTCTTTTTTTAGTTGTTGAATGATATAGGGGTCCTATTATGTTTGTGAGTCTAATTCCCTCAAATTAGTGTGTGTATGTGTTTTATTTAATAACTCGAGTGCATTGCATTGAATTTACAAATTGAGGGTGTGTGATCCTAATAGAGGTTAATAAATGCTCTAGTTCTTAAGCAACAACAAAGCATTCAATATAAAGATTCAATCTTTATGCCCTATTTCATATAAAGATTGAATCTTTCAACAATTCAATAAAGATTTAATCTTTATGCCCTTTTTCATATAAGATCGAATCTTTCAACAAGTACAAGGGATTCGGTGTTTTGAGACTTATTTTGATTTTACTATCCACGAACACATCATTTGCTTTATAATTCTTTTTTAGTTGTTGAATGAATAGGGTTCCTATTATGTTTGTGAGTCTAATTCTCTCAAATCAGGTGTGTGTGTTTTAATTCAACAATTCGAGTGCATTGCATTGAATTTACAAATTGAGGTTCTGTGGATCCTAATAAAGGTTAATAAAAGATCCTCTAGTGTCAGCTAACAACAAAGCCTATTCAATATAAAGATTCAATCTTTATGCCCTATTTCATGTAAAGATCAAGTCTTTCAACAATTCAATATAAAGATTTAATCTTTATGCCCTCTTTCATATAAAGATCGATCGAATATTTCAACAAGTACAAGGGGATTCGGGTGTTTTGATACTTGTTATTGATTTTACTAACCACGAACACATCATTTGCTTTATAATTCTTTTTTTAGTTGTTGAATGATATGCGGTCCTATTATGATTGTGACTCTAATTCCCTTAAATTAGGTGTGAATGTGTTTTAGTTTAACAATTCGAGTGCATTGCATTGAATTTACAAATTGAGGGTTGTGTCGAGCCTAATAGAGGTTAATAAAAGATCCACTAGTTCTCGAGCTAACAACAAAGCCTATTCAATATAAAGATTCAATCTTTATGCCCTATTTCATATAAAGATTGAATCTTTCAACGTACAAGGGGTTCGGGTGTTTTGAGACTTATTATTGATTTTTGATGTATTTAATCTTCTAAGATCAAATAACAAGTGCGGAAGCTAACAGAAATAAAGGATAGTACTTAGTTGATTTTCGATAAAGAATTTAATCACCACGAATATCAAACTAAGGGTTGGATAGGCTTTTATGTCAATTCCATAAAGAATTTTGAAAGGTTCGAATTGTTTGATTAGCATAAAGGCAAAGCCACCAACTAAACAAAATAAAACTGGATAGTATTAGTTTATTCAATGATAAAGGCTAAGCCACCACAAGGAATAAATCTAAGGGTTTTGAATGCGTAAAGGCTAAGCCACCAGCACTCAAGAGGATTTGGGTAAACACTCAAACTCACAAAATTATTATTATTCACCATCTAAATTCGAACTACATAGACTCAATTTATACTAGTTTAATTATGCTAATCCTAGTAGGAAAGAAATGACCTAATGCTACTAGGAAAACATAATAAACTATAACCCTAATAGGCTTAGGACAAGTCCCTAAGTCCTAAACTCTCTAGACTCTTTGAATCATGTAAAATCCATCGTTTTAAGAACGTAGGCAAAACCATGATTCCTAATACAAGTAGAACTAGGAAAGCAATAAAGATATGAGTTCTAACATAACTAGAACTCTACACACTTCTATTTGACATCATGCCTCAAGAGTATCCAAGAACAAGTATCCACATCATCTCATGCATCAATTTTACTATCCACGAACACATCATTTGCTTTATAATTCTTTTTTTAGTTGTTGAATGATATAGGGGTCCTATTATGTTTGTGACTCTAATTCCCTTAAATTAGGTGTGAATGTGTAAAGTTTAACAATTCGAGTGCATTGCATTGAATTTACAAATTGAGGGTTGTGTCGATCCTAATAGAGGTTAATAAAAGATCCACTAGTTCTCGAGCTAACAACAAAGCATATTCAATATAAAGATTCAATCTTTATGCCCTATTTCATATAAAGATTGAATCTTTCAAAAATTCAATATAAAGATTCAATCTTTATGCCCAATTTCATATAAAGATCGAATCTTTCAACAAGTACAAGGGGATTCGGTGTTTTGAGACTTATTATTGATTTTACTATCCACGAACACATCATTTGCTTTATAATTCTTTTTTTAGTTGTTGAATGATATAGGGGTCCTATTATGTTTGTGAGTCTAATTCCCTCAAATCAGGTGTGTGTTTTTTAATTCAACAATTCCGAGGCATTGCATTGAATTTACAAATGAGGGTTGTGTGGATCCTAATTGAGGTTAATAAAAGATCCTCTAGTTCTCGAGCTAACAACAAAGCCTATTCAATATAAAGATTCAATCTTTATGCCCTATTTCATGTAAAGATCAAGTCTTTCAACAATTCAATATAAAGATTCAATCTTTATGCCCCTTTCATATAAAGATCGATCGAATATTTCAACAAGTACAAGGGGATTCGGGTGTTTTGATACTTGTTATTGATTTTACTAACCACGAACACATCATTTGCTTTATAATTCTTTTTTTAGTGTTGAATGATATAGGGGTCCTATTATGTTTGTGACTCTATTCCCTTAAATTAGGTGTGTGTTTTACTTTAACAATTCGAGTGCATTGCATTAAATTTACAAATTGAGGGTTGTGTCGATCCTAATAGAGGTTAATAAAAGATCCACAGTTCTCGAGCTAACAACAAAGCCTATTCAATATAAAGATTCAATCTTTATGCCCTATTTCATATAAAGATTGAATCTTCAAAAATTCAATATAAAGATTCAATCTTTATGCCCTATTTCATATAAAGATCGAATCTTTCGACAAGTACAAGGGGATTCGGGTGTTTTGAGACTTGTTATTGATTTTACTATCCACGAACACATCATTTTGCTTTATAATTCTTTTTTTAGTTGTTGAATGATATAGGGGTCCTATTATGTTTGTGAGTCTAATTCCCTCAAATTAGGTGTGTATGTGTTTTAATTTAACAACTCGAGTGCATTGCATTGAATTTACAAATTGAGGGTTGTGTGGATCCTAATAGAGGTTAATGGAAACTGCTCTAGTTCTTAAGCTAACAACAAAGCCTATTCAATATAAAGATTCAATCTTTATGCCCTATTCATATAAAGATTGAATCTTTCACAAATTCAATATAAAGATTTAATCTTTATGCCCTTTTCATATAAAGATCGAATCTTTCAACAAGTACAAGGGGATTCGGGTGTTTTGAGACTTATTATTGATTTTACTATCCACGAACACATCATTTGCTTTATAATTCTTTTTTTAGTTGTTGAATGACATAGGGTTCCTATTATGTTTGTGAGTCTAATTCTCTCAAATCAGGTGTGTGTTTTTAATTCAACAATTCGAGTGCATTGCATTGAATTTACAAATTGAGGGTTCTGTGGATCCTAATAAAGGTTAATAAAAGATCCTCTAGTGCTCGAGCTAACAACAAAGCCTATTCAATATAAAGATTCAATCTTTATGCCCTATTTCATGTAAAGATCAAGTCTTTCAACAATTCAATATAAAGATTTAATCTTTATGCCCTCTTTCATATAAAGATCGATCGAATATTTCAACAAGTACAAGGGGATTCGGGTGTTTTGATACTTGTTATTGATTTACTAACCACGAACACATCATTTGCTTTATAATTCTTTTTTTAGTTGTTGAATGATATGGTCCTATTATGATTGTGACTCTAATTCCCTTAAATTAGGTGTGAATGTGTTTTAGTTTAACAATTCGAGTGCATTGCATTGAATTTACAAATTGAGGGTTGTGTCGAGCCTAATAGAGGTTAATAAAAGATCCACTAGTTCTCGAGCTAACAACAAAGCCTATTCAATATAAAGATTCAATCTTTATGCCCTATTTCATATAAAGATTGAATCTTTCAACGTACAAGGGGGTTCGGGTGTTTTGAGACTTATTATTGATTTTTGATGTATTTAATCTTCTAAGATCAAATAACAAGTGCGGAAGCTAACAGAAATAAAGGATAGTACTTAGTTGATTTTCGATAAAGAATTTAATCACCACGAATATCAAACTAAGGGTTGGATAGGCTTTTATGTCAATTCCATAAAGAATTTAATCACCAAGAATAACATAAAAGGTTCGAATTGTTTGATTAGCATAAAGGCAAAGCCACCAACTAAACAAAACAAAACTGGATAGTACTTAGTTTATTCAATGATAAAGGCTAAGCCACCACAAGGAATAAATCTAAGGGTTTTGAATGCGTAAAGGCTAAGCCACCAGCACTCAAGAGGATTTGGGTAAACACTCAAACTCACAAAATTATTATTATTCACCATCTAAATTCGAACTACATAGACTCAATTTATACTAGTTTAATTATGCTAATCCTAGTAGGAAAGAAATGACCTAATGCTACTAGGAAAACATAATAAACTATAACCCTAATAGGCTTAGGACAAGTCCCTAAGTCCTAAACTCTCTAGACTCTTTGAATCATGTAAAATCCATCGTTTTAAGAACGTAGGCAAAACCATGATTCCTAATACAAGTAGAACTAGGAAAGCAATAAAGATATGAGTTCTACATAACTAGAACTCTACACACTTCTATTTGACATCATGCCTCAAGAGTATCCAAGAACAAGTATCCACATCATCTAATGCATCAATTTTACTATCCACGAACACATTCATTTGCTTATAATTCTTTTTTTTAGTTGTTGAATGATATAGGGGTCCTATTATGTTTGTGACTCTAATTCCCTTAAATTAGGTGTGAATGTGTTTTAGTTTAACAATTCGAGTGCATTGCATTGAATTTACAAATTGAGGGTTGTGTCGATCCTAAAGAGGTTAATAAAAGATCCACTATTCTCGAGCTAACAACAAAGCATATTCATATAAAGATTCAATCTTTATGCCCTATTTCATATAAAGATTGAATCTTTCAAAAATTCAATATAAAGATTCAATCTTTATGCCCAATTTCATAAAAGATCGAATCTTTCAACAAGTACAAGGGGATTCGGGTTTTTGAGACTTATTATTGATTTTACTATCCACGAACACATCATTTGCTTTATAATTCTTTTTTTAGTTGTTGAATGATATAGGGGTCCTATTATGTTTGTGAGTCTAATTCCCTCAAATTCAGGGTGTGTGTGTTGTTTTAATTCAACAATTCGAGTGCATTGCATTGAATTTACAAATTGAGGGTTGTGTGGATCCTAATTGAGGTTAATAAAAGACCTCTAGTTCTCGAGCTAACAACAAAGCCTATTCAATATAAAGATTCAATCTTTAATCGCCTATTTCATGTAAAGATCAAGTCTTTCAACAATTCAATATAAAGATTCAATCTTTATGCCCTCTTTCATATAAAGATCGATCGAATATTTCAACAAGTACAAGGGGATTCGGGTGTTTTGATACTTGTATATGATTTTACTAACCACGAACACATCATTTGCTTTATAATTCTTTTTTTAGTTGTTGAATGATATAGGGGTCCTATTATGTTTGTGACTCTAATTCCCTTAAATTAGGTGTGAATGTGTTTTAGTTTAACAATTCGAGTGCATTGCATTAAATTTACAAATTGAGGGTTGTGTCGATCCTAATAGAGGTTAATAAAAGATCCACTAGTTCTCGAGCTAACAACAAAGCCTATTCAATATAAAGATTCAATCTTTATGCCCTATTTCTTATAAAGATTGAATCTTTAAAATTCAATATAAGATTCATCTTATGCCCTATTCATAAAAGATCGAATTTCGACAAGTACAAGGGGATTCGGGTGTTTTGAGACTTGTTATTGATTTTACTATCCACAAACACATCATTTTGCTTTATAATTTCTTTTTTTAGTTGTTGAATGATATAGGGGTCCTTATTATGTTTGTGAGTCTAATTCCCTCAAATTAGGTGTGTATGTGTTTTAATTTAACAACTCGAGTGCATTGCATTGAATTTACAAATTGGGTTGCTGTGATCCTAATAGAGTTAATGAAACTCTCTAGTTCTAGCTAACAACAAAGCATTTCAATATAAAGATTCAATCTTTATGCCCTATTTCATATAAAGATTGAATCTTTTCAAAATTCAATATAAAGATTCAATCTTTATGCCCTTTTTCATATAAAGATCGAATCTTTCAACAAGTACAAGGGGATTCGGTGTTTTTAGAACTTATTATTGATTTTTACTATCCGAAACAACATCATTTGCTTTATAATTCTTTTTTTAGTTGTTGAATGAATAGGGTTCCTATTATGTTTGTGAGTCTAATTCTCAAATCAGTGTGTGTGTGTTTTAATTCAACAATTCGAGTGCATGGCATTGAATTTACAAATTGAGGGTTTGTGGATCTAATAGAGGTTAATAAAAGATCCTCTAGTTGCTCGAGCTAACAACAAAGCCTATTCAATATAAAGATTCAATCTTTATGCCCTATTTCATGTAAAGATCAAGTCTTCAACAATTCAATATAAAGATTTAATCTTTATGCCCTCTTTCATATAAAGATCGATCGACATATTTCACAAGTACAAGGGGATTCGGGTGTTTTGATACTTGTTATTGATTTTACTAACCACGAACACATCATTTGCTTTATAATTCTTTTTTTTAGTTGTTGAATGATATGCGGTCCTATTATGATTGTGACTCTAATTCCCTTAAATTAGGTGTGAATGTGTTTTAGTTTAACAATTCGAGTGCATTGCATTGAATTTACAAATTGAGGGTTGTGTCGAGCCTAATAGAGGTTAATAAAAGATCCACTAGTTCTCGAGCTAACAACAAAGCCTATTCAATATAAAGATTCAATCTTTATGCCCTATTTCATATAAAGATTGAATCTTTCAACGTACAAGGGGGTTCGGGTGTTTTGAGACTTATTATTGATTTTGATGTATTTAATCTTCTAAGATCAAATAACAGTGCGGAAGCTAACAGAAATAAAGGATAGTACTTAGTTGATTTTCGATAAAGAATTTAATCACCACGAATATCAAACTAAGGGTTGGATAGGCTTTATGTCAATTCCATAAAGAATTTAATGACCAAGAATAACATAAAAGGTTCGAATTGTTTGATTAGCATAAAGGCAAAGCCACCAACTAAACAAAACAAAACTAGATAGTATTTAGATTATTCAATGATAAAGGCAAAGCCACCACAAGGAATAAATCTAAGGGTTTTGAATGCGTAAAGGCTAAGCCACCAGCACTCAAGAGGATTTGGGTAAACACTCAAACTCACAAAATTATTATTATTCACCATCTAAATTCGAACTACATAGACTCAATTTATACTAGTTAATTATGCTAATCCTAGTAGGAAAGAAAAACCTAATGCTACTAGGAAAACATAATAAACTATAACCCTAATAGGCTTAGGACAGTCCCTAAGTCTAAACTCTCTAGACTCTTTGAATCATGTAAAATCCATCGTTTTAAGAACGTAGGCAAAACATGATTCCTAATACAAGTAGAACTAGGAAAGCAATAAAGATATGAGTTCTAACATAACTAGAACTCTACACACTTCTATTTGACATCATGCCTCAAGAGTATCCAAGAACAAGTATCCACATCATCTCATGCATCAATTTTACTATCCACGAACACATCATTTGCTTTATAATTCTTTTTTTAGTTGTTGAATGATATAGGGGTCCTATTATGTTTGTGACTCTAATTCCCTTAAATTAATTAGGTGTGAATGTGTTTTAGTTTAACAATTCGAGTGCATTGCATTGAATTTACAAATTGAGGGTTGTGTCGATCCTAATAGAGGTTAATAAAAGATCCACTAGTTCTCGAGCTAACAACAAAGCATATTCAATATAAAGATTCAATCTTTATGCCCTATTTCATATAAAGATTGAATCTTTCAAAAATTCAATATAAAGATTCAATCTTTATTCCCTATTTCATGTAAAGATCGAATCTTTCAACAAGTACAAGGGCATTCGGGTGTTTTGAGACTTATTATTGATTTTACTATCCACAAACACATCATTTGCTTTATAATTCTTTTTTTAGTTGTTGAATGATATAGGGGTCCTATTATGTTTGTGAGTCTAATTCCCTCAAATCAGTGTGTGTGTGTGTTTTAATTTAACAATTCGAGTGCATTGCATTGAACTTACAAATTGAGGGTTGTGTGGATCCTAATTGAGGTTAATAAAAGATCCTCAAGTTCTCGAGCTAACAACAAAGCCTATTCAATATAAAGATTCAATCTTTATGCCCTATTTCATGTAAACATCAAGTCTTTCAACAATTCAATATAAAGATTCAATCTTTATGCCCTCTTTCATATAAAGATCGATCGATATTCAACAAGTACAAGGGGATTCGGGTGTTTTGATACTTGTTATTGATTTTACTAACCACGAACACATCATTTGCTTTATAATTCTTTTTTTAGTTGTTGAATGATATAGGTCCTATTATGATTGTGACTCTAATTCCCTTAAATTAGGTGTGAATGTGTTTTAGTTTAACAATTCGAGTGCATTGCATTGAATTTACAAATTGAGGGTTGTGTCGATCCTAATAGAGGTTAATAAAAGATCCACTAGTTCTCGAGCTAACAACAAATCCTATTCATATAAAGATTCAATCTTTATGCCCTATTTCATATAAAGATTGAATCTTTCAAAAATTCAATATAAAGATTCAATCTTTATGCCCTATTTCATATAAAGATCGAATCTTTCAACAAGTACAAGGGATTCGGGTGTTTTGAGACTTATTATTGATTTTACTATCCACGAACACATCATTTTGCTTTATAATTCTTTTTTTAGTTGTTGAATGATATAGGGTTCCTATTATGTTTGTGAGTCTAATTCCCTCAAATTAGGTGTGTATGTGTTTTAATTTAACAATTCGAGTGCATTGCATTGAATTTACAAATTGAGGGTTGTGTGGATCCTAATAGAGGTTAATGGAAACTGCTCTAGTTCTCAAGCTAACAACAAAGCCTATTCAATATAAGATTCAATATTTAAGCCCATTTCATATAAAGATTGAATCTTTCACAAATTCAATTTAAAGATTTAATCTTTATGCCCTATTTCATATAAAGATCGAATCTTTCAACAAGTACAAGGGGATTCGGGTGTTTTGAGACTTATTATTGATTTTACTATCCACGAACACATCATTTGCTTTATAATTCTTTTTTTAGTTGTTGAATGATATAGGGGTCCTATTATGTTTGTGAGTCTAATTCCCTCAAATTAGGTGTGTATGTGTTTTAATTTAACAATTCGAGTGCATTGCATTGAATTTACAAATTGAGGGTTGTGTGGATCCTAATAGAGGTTAATAAAAGATCCACTAGTTCTCGAGCTAACAACAAAGCCTATTCAATATAAAGATTCAATGTTTATGCCTATTTCATATAAAGATTGAATCTTTCAACAAGTACAAGGGGGTTCGGGTGTTTTGAGACTTATATTGATTTTACTATCCACGAACACATCATTTGCTTTATAATTCTTTTTTTAGTTGTTGAATGATATAGGGGTCCTATTATGTTTGTGATCTAATTCCTTAAATTAGGTGTGAATGTTTTTAGTTTAACAATTCGAGTGCATTGCATTGAATTTATAAATTGAGGGTTGTGCGGATCCTAATAGAGATTAATTATAGATCCTCTAGTTCTCGAGCTAACAACAAAGCATATTCAATATAAAGATTCAATCTTTATGCCCTATTTCATATAAAGATTGAATCTTTCAAAAATTCAATATAAAGATTCAATCTTTATGCCCTATTTCATATAAAGATCGAATCTTTCAACAAGTACAAGGGATTCGGGTGTTTGAGACTTATTATTGATTTTACTATCCACGAACACATCATTTGCTTTATAATTCTTTTTTTAGTTGTTGAATGATATAGGGTCCTATTATGTTTGTGAGTCTAATTCCTCAAATCAGGTGTGTGTGTGTGTTTAATTCAACAATTCGAGTGCATTGCATTGAATTTACAAATTGAGGGTTGTGTGGATCCTAATAGAGGTTAATAAAAGATCCTCTAGTTCTCGAGCTAACAACAAAGCCTATTCAATATAAAGATTCAATCTTTATGCCCTATTTCATGTAAAGATCAAGTCTTTCAACAATTCAATATAAAGATTCAATCTTTATGCCCTCTTTCATATAAAGATCGATCGAATATTTCATCAAGTACAAGGGGATTCGGGTGTTTTGATACTTGTTATTGATTTTACTAACCACGAACACATCATTGCTTTATAATTCTTTTTTTAGTTGTTGAATGATATGCGGTCCTATTATGATTGTGACTCTAATTCCCTTAAATTAGGTGTGAATGTGTTTTAGTTTAACAATTCGAGTGCATTGCATTGAATTTACAAATTGAGGGTTGTGTCGAGCCTAATAGAGGTTAATAAAAGATCCACTAGTTCTCGAGCTAACAACAAAGCCTATTCAATATAAAGATTCAATCTTTATGCCCTATTTCATATAAAGATTGAATCTTTCAACGTACAAGGGGGTTCGGGTGTTTTGAGACTTATTATTGATTTTTGATGTATTTAATCTTCTAAGATCAAATAACAAGTGCGGAAGCTAACAGAAATAAAGGATAGTACTTAGTTGATTTTCGATAAAGAATTTAATCACCACGAATATCAAACTAAGGGTTGGATAGGCTTTTATGTCAATTCCATAAAGAATTTAATGACCAAGAATAACATAAAAGGTTCGAATTGTTTGATTAGCATAAAGGCAAAGCCACCAACTAAACAAAACAAAACTAGATAGTATTTAGTTTATTCAATGATAAAGGCAAAGCCACCACAAGGAATAAATCTAAGGGTTTTGAATGCGTAAAGGCTAAGCCACCAGCACTCAAGAGGATTTGGGTAAACACTCAAACTCACAAAATTATTATTATTCACCATCTAAATTCGAACTACATAGACTCAATTTATACTAGTTTAATTATGCTAATCCTAGTAGGAAAGAAATAACCTAATGCTACTAGGAAAACATAATAAACTATAACCCTAATAGGCTTAGGACAAGTCCCTAAGTCCTAAACTCTCTAGACTCTTTGAATCATGTAAAATCCATCTTTTAAGAACGTAGGCAAAACCATGATTCCTAATACAAGTAGAACTAGGAAAGCAATAAAGATATGAGTTCTAACATAACTAGAACTCTACACACTTCTATTTGACATCATGCCTCAAGAGTATCCAAGAACAAGTATCCACATCATCTCATGCATCAATTTTACTATCCACGAACACATCATTTGCTTTATAATTCTTTTTTTAGTTGTTGAATGATATAGGGGTCCTATTATGTTTGTGACTCTAATTCCCTTAAATTAATTAGGTGTGAATGTGTTTTAGTTTAACAATTCGAGTGCATTGCATTGAATTTACAAATTGAGGGTTGTGTCGATCCTAATAGAGGTTAATAAAAGATCCACTAGTTCTCGAGCTAACAACAAAGCATATTCAATATAAAGATTCAATCTTTATGCCCTATTTCATATAAAGATTGAATCTTTCAAAAATTCAATATAAAGATTCAATCTTTATGCCCTATTTCATGTAAAGATCGAATCTTTCAACAAGTACAAGTGCATTCGGGTGTTTTGAGACTTATTATTGATTTTACTATCCACAAACACATCATTTGCTTTATAATTTTTTTTAGTTGTTGAATGATATAGGGGTCCTATTATGTTTGTGAGTCTAATTCCCTCAAATCAGGTGTGTGTGTGTGTTTAATTTAACAATTCGAGTGCATTGCATTGAATTTACAAATTGAGGGTTGTGTGGATCCTAATTGAGGTTAATAAAAGATCCTCTAGTTCTCGAGCTAACAACAAAGCCTATTCAATATAAAGATTCAATCTTTATGCCCTATTTCATGTAAACATCAAGTCTTTCAACAATTCAATATAAAGATTCAATCTTTATGCCCTCTTTCATATAAAGATCGATCGAGTATTTCAACAAGTACAAGGGGATTCGGGTGTTTTGATACTTGTTATTGATTTTACTAACCACGAACACATCATTTGCTTTATAATTCTTTTTTTAGTTGTTGAATGATATACGGTCCTATTATGATTGTGACTCTAATTCCCTTAAATTAGGTGTGAATGTGTTTTAGTTTAACAATTCGAGTGCATTGCATTGAATTTACAAATTGAGGGTTGTGTCGATCCTAATAGAGGTTAATAAAAGATCCACTAGTTCTCGAGCTAACAACAAATCCTATTCAATATAAAGATTCAATCTTTATGCCCTATTTCATATAAAGATTGAATCTTTCAAAAATTCAATATAAAGATTCAATCTTTATGCCCTATTTCATATAAAGATCAATCTTTCAACAAGTACAAGGGATTCGGGTGTTTTGAGACTTATTATTGATTTTACTATCCACAAACACATCTTTTGCCTTTATAATTCTTTTTTTAGTTGTTGAATGATATAGGGTTCCTATTATGTTTGTGAGTCTAATTCCCTCAAATTAGGTGTGTTGTTTTTTAATTTAACAATTCGAGTGCATTGCATTGAATTTACAAATTGAGGGTTGTGTGGATCCTAATAGAGGTTAATGGAAACTGCTCTAGTTCTCAAGCTAACAACAAAGCCTATTCAATATAAAGATTCAATATTTAAGCCCTATTTCATATAAAGATTGAATCTTTCACAAATTCAATTTAAAGATTTAATCTTTATGCCCTATTTCATATAAAGATCGAATCTTTCAACAAGTACAAGGGGATTCGGGTGTTTTGAGACTTATTATTGATTTTACTATCCACGAACACATCATTTGCTTTATAATTCTTTTTTTAGTTGTTGAATGATATAGGGGTCCTATTATGTTTGTGAGTCTAATTCCCTCAATTAGGTGTGTGTGTGTTTTAATTTAACAATTCGAGTGCATTGCATTGAATTTACAAATTGAGGGTTGTGTGGATCCTAATAGAGGTTAATAAAAGATCCACTAGTTCTCGAGCTAACAACAAAGCCTATTCAATATAAAGATTCAATCTTTATGCCCTATTTCATATAAAGATTGAATCTTTCAACGAGTACAAGGGGGTTCGGGTGTTTTGAGACTTATTATTGATTTTACTATCCACGAACACATCATTTGCTTTATAATTCTTTTTTTAGTTGTTGAATGATATAGGGGTCCTATTATGTTTGTGACTCTAATTCCTTAAATTAGGTGTGAATGTATTTTAGTTTAACAATTCGAGTGCATTGCATTGAATTTACAAATTGAGGGTTGTGTCGATCCTAATAGAGATTAATTATAGATCCACTAGTTCTCGAGCTAACAACAAAGCATATTCAATATAAAGATTCAATCTTTATGCCCTATTTCATATAAAGATTGAATCTTTCAAAAATTCAATATAAAGATTCAATCTTTATGCCCTATTTCATATAAAGATCGAATCTTTCAACAAGTACAAGGGGATTCGGGTGTTTTGAGACTTATTATTGATTTTACTATCCACGAACACATCATTTGCTTTATAATTCTTTTTTTAGTTGTTGAATGATATAGGGGTCCTATTATGTTTGTGAGTCTAATTCCCTCAAATCAGGTGTGTGTGTGTGTTTTAATTCAACAATTCGAGTGCATTGCATTGAATTTACAAATTGAGGGTTGTGTGGATCCTAATAGAGGTTAATAAAAGATCCTCTAGTTCTCGAGCTAACAACAAAGCCTATTCAATATAAAGATTCAATCTTTATGCCCTATTTCATGTAAAGATCAAGTCTTTCAACAATTTCAATATAAAGATTCAATCTTTATGCCCTCTTTCATATAAAGATCGATCGAATATTTCATCAAGTTACCAAGGGGATTCGGGTGTTTTGATACTTGTTATTGATTTTTACTAACCACGAACACATCATTTGCTTTATAATTCTTTTTTTAGTTGTTGAATGATTTTGTGGTCCTATTATATTGTAACTCTAATTCCCTTAAATTAGTGTGTGAATGTGTTTTAGTTTAACAATTCGAGTGCATTGCATTGAATTTACAAATTGAGGGTTGTGTCGAGCCTAATAGAGGTTAATAAAAGATCCACTAGTTCTCGAGCTAACAACAAAGCCTATTCAATATAAAGATTCAATCTTTATGCCCTATTTCATATAAAAGATTGAATCTTTCAACGTACAAGGGGGTTGGGTGTTTTGAGACTTATTATTGATTTTTGATGTATTTATCTTCTAAGATCAAATAACAAGTGCGGAAGCTAACAGAAATAAAGGATAGTACTTAGTTGATTTTCGATAAAGAATTTAATCACCACGAATATCAAACTAAGGGTTGGATAGGCTTTTATGTCAATTCCATAAAGAATTTAATGACCAAGAATAACATAAAAGGTTCGAATTGTTTGATTAGCATAAAGGCAAAGCCACCAACTAAACAAAACAAAACTAGATAGTATTTAGTTTATTCAATGATAAAGGCAAAGCCACCACAAGGAATAAATCTAAGGGTTTTGAATGCGTAAAGGCTAAGCCACCAGCACTCAAGAGGATTTGGGTAAACACTCAAACTCACAAAATTATTATTATTCACCATCTAAATTCGAACTACATAACTCAATTTATACTAGTTTAATTATGCTAATCCTAGTAGGAAAGAAATAACCTAATGCTACTAGGAAAACATAATAAACTATAACCCTAATAGGCTTAGGACAAGTCCCTAAGTCCTAAACTCTCTAGACTCTTTGAATCATGTAAAATCCATCGTTTTAAGAACGTAGGCAAAACCATGATTCCTAATACAAGTAGAACTAGGAAAGCAATAAAGATATGAGTTCTAACATAACTAGAACTCTACACACTTCTATTTGACATCATGCCTCAAGAGTATCCAAGAACAAGTATCCACATCATCTCATGCATCAATTTTACTATCCACGAACACATCATTTGCTTTATAATTCTTTTTTTAGTTGTTGAATGATATAGGGGTCCTATTATGTTTGTGACTCTAATTCCCTTAAATTAATTAGGTGTGAATGTTTTAGTTTAACAATTCGAGTGCATTGCATTGAATTTACAAATTGAGGGTTGTGTCGATCCTAATAGAGGTTAATAAAAGATCCACTAGTTCTCGAGCTAACAACAAAGCATATTCAATATAAAGATTCAATCTTTATGCCTATTTCATATAAAGATTGAATCTTTCAAAAATTCAATATAAAGATTCAATCTTTATGCCCTATTTCATGTAAAGATCGAATCTTTCAACAAGTACAAGGGATTCGGGTGTTTTGAGACTTATTATTGATTTTACTATCCGCGAACACATCATTTCTTTTGTAGCTCTTTTTTTTTAAGTTGTTGAATGATATAGGGGTCCTATTATGTTTGTGAGTCTAATTCCCTCAAATCAGGTGTGTGTGTTGTTTTAATTCAACAATTCGAGTGCATTGCATTGAATTTACAAATTGAGGGTTGTGTGGATCCTAATTGAGGTTAATAAAAGATCCTCTAGTTCTCGAGCTAACAACAAAGCCTATTCAATATAAAGATTCAATCTTTATGCCCTATTTCATGTAAACATCAAGTCTTTCAACAATTCAATATAAAGATTCAATCTTTATGCCTCTTTCATATAAAGATCGATCGAATTTCAACAAGTACAAGGGGATTCGGGTGTTTTGATACTTGTTATTGATTTTACTAACCACGAACACATCATTTGCTTTATAATTCTTTTTTAGTTGTTGAATGATATACGGTCCTATTATGTTGTGACTCTAATTCCCTTAAATTAGTGTGAATGTGTTTTAGTTTAACAATTCGAGTGCATTGCATTGAATTTACAAATTGAGGTTGTGTCGATCCTAATAGAGGTTAATAAAAGATCCACTAGTTCTCGAGCTAACAACAAATCCTATTCAATATAAAGATTCAATCTTTATGCCCTATTTCATATAAAGATTGAATCTTTCAAAAATTCAATATAAAGATTCAATCTTTATGCCCTATTTCATATAAAGATCGAATCTTTCAACAAGTACAAGGGGATTCGGGTGTTTTGAGACTTATTATTGATTTTACTATCCACGAACACATCATTTTGCTTTATAATTCTTTTTTTAGTTGTTGAATGATATAGGGTTCCTATTATGTTTGTGAGTCTAATTCCCTCAAATTAGGTGTGTATGTGTTTTAATTTAACAATTCGAGTGCATTGCATTGAATTTACAAATTGAGGTTGTGTGGATCCTAATAGAGGTTAATGAAATGCTCTAGTTCTCAAGCTAACAACAAAGCCTATTCAATATAAAGATTCAATATTTAAGCCCTATTTCATATAAAGATTGAATCTTTCACAAATTCAATTTAAAGATTTAATCTTTATGCCCTATTTCATATAAAGATCGAATCTTTCAACAAGTACAAGGGGATTCGGGTGTTTTGAGACTTATTATTGATTTTACTATCCACGAACACATCATTTGCTTTATAATTCTTTTTTTAGTTGTTGAATGATATAGGGGTCCTATTATGTTTGTGAGTCTAATTCCCTCAAATCAGGTTGTATGTGTTTTAATTTAACAATTCGAGTGCATTGCATTGAATTTACAAATTGAGGGTTGTGTGGATCCTAATAGAGGTTAATAAAAGATCCACTAGTTCTCGAGCTAACAACAAAGCCTATTCAATATAAAGATTCAATCTTTATGCCCTATTTCATATAAAGATTGAATCTTTCAACGAGTACAAGGGATATTCGGGTGTTTTGAGACTATATTGATTTTACTATCCACGAACACATCATTTGCTTTATAATTCTTTTTTTAGTTGTTGAATGATATAGGGGTCCTATTATGTTTGTGACTCTAATTCCTAAATTAGGTGTGAATGTATTTTAGTTTAACAATTCGAGTGCATTGCATTGAATTTACAAATTGAGGGTTGTGTCGATCCTAATAGAGATTAATTATAGATCCACTAGTTCTCGAGCTAACAACAAAGCATATTCAATATAAAGATTCAATCTTTATGCCCTATTTCATATAAAGATTGAATCTTTCAAAAATTCAATATAAAGATTCAATCTTTATGCCCTATTTCATATAAAGATCGAATCTTTCAACAAGTACAAGGGACATTCGGGTGTTTTGAGACTTATTATTGATTTTACTATCCACGAACACATCATTTGCTTTATAATTCTTTTTTTAGTTGTTGAATGATATAGGGGTCCTATTATGTTTGTGAGTCTAATTCCTCAAATCAGGTGTGTGTGTGTGTTTTAATTCAACAATTCGAGTGCATTGCATTGAATTTACAAATTGAGGGTTGTGTGGATCCTAATAGAGGTTAATAAAAGATCCTCTAGTTCTCGAGCTAACAACAAAGCCTATTCAATATAAAGATTCAATCTTTATGCCCTATTTCATGTAAAGATCAAGTCTTTCAACAATTCAATATAAAGATTCAATCTTTATGCCCTCTTTCATAAAAGATCGATCGAATATTTCATCAAGTACAAGGGATTCGGGTTTTTGATACTTGTTATTGATTTTACTAACCACGAACACATCATTTGCTTTATAATTCTTTTTTTAGTTGTTGAATGATATACGGTCCTATTATGATTGTGACTCTAATTCCCTTAAATTAGGTGTGAATGTGTTTTAGTTTAACAATTCGAGTGCATTGCATTGAATTTACAAATTGAGGGTTCTGTGGATCCTAATAGAGGTTAATAAAAGATCCACTAGTTCTCGACTAACAACAAAGCCTATTCAATATAAAGATTCAATCTTTATGCCCTATTTCATATAAAGATTGAATCTTTCAAGGAGTACAAGGGGGTTCGGGTGTTTTGAGACTTATTATTGATTTCACTATCCACGAACACATCATTTGCTTTATAATTCTTTTTTTAGTTGTTGAATGATATAGGGGTCCTATTATGTTTGTGACTCTAATTCCCTTAAATTAGTGTGAATGTATTTTAGTTTAACAATTCGAGTGCATTGCATTGAATTTACAAATTGAGGGTTGTGTCGATCCTAATAGAGGTTAATAAAAGATCCACTAGTTCTCGAGCTAACAACAAAGCCTATTCAATATAAAGATTCAATCTTTATGCCCTATTTCATATAAAGATTGAATCTTTCAAAAATTCAATATAAAGATTCAATCTTTATGCCCTATTTCATATAAAGATCGAATCTTTCAACAAGTACAAGGGACATTCGGGTGTTTTGAGACTTATTATTGATTTTACTATCCACAAACACATCATTTTGCTTTATAATTCTTTTTTTTTGTTGAATGATATAGGGGTCCTATTATGTTTGTGAGTCTAATTCCCTCAAATTAGGTGTGTATGTGTTTTAATTTAACAATTCGAGTGCATTGCATTGAATTTACAAATTGAGGTTGTGTGGATCCTAATAGAGGTTAATGGAAACTGCTCTAGTTCTCAAGCTAACAACAAAGCCTATTCAATATAAAGATTCAATATTTTATGCCCTATTTCATATAAAGATTGAATCTTTCACAATTCAATATAAAGATTTAATCTTTATGCCCTATTTCATATAAAGATCTAATCTTTCAACAAGTACAAGGGGATTCGGGTTTTTTGAGACTTATTATTGATTTTACTATCCACGAACACATCATTTGCTTTATAATTCTTTTTTTAGTTGTTGAATGATATAGGGTCCTATTATGTTTGTGAGTCTAATTCCCTCAAATTAGGTGTGTATGTGTTTTAATTTAACAATTCGAGTGCATTGCATTGAATTTACAAATTGAGGTTGTGTGGATCCTAATAGAGGTTAATAAAAGATCCACTAGTTCTCGAGCTAACAACAAAGCCTATTCAATAAATAGATTCAATCTTTATGCCCTATTTCATATAAAGATTGAATCTTTCAACGAGTACAAGGGGTTCGGGTGTTTTGAGACTTATTATTGATTTTACTATCCACGAACACATCATTTGCTTTATAATTCTTTTTTTAGTTGTTGAATGATATAGGGGTCCTATTATGTTTGTGACTCTAATTCCTTAAATTAGGTGTGAATGTATTTAGTTTAACAATTCGAGTGCATTGCATTGAATTTACAAATTGAGGGTTGTGTCGATCCTAATAAGATTAATTATAGATCCACTAGTTCTCGAGCTAACAACAAAGCATATTCAATATAAAGATTCAATCTTTATGCCCTATTTCATATAAAGATTGAATCTTTCAAAAATTCAATATAAAGATTCAATCTTTATGCCCTATTTCATATAAAGATCGAATCTTTCAACAAGTACAAGGGGATTCGGGTGTTTTGAGACTTATTAATGATTTTACTATCCACGAACACATCATTTGCTTTATAATTCTTTTTTAGTTGTTGAATGATATAGGGGTCCTATTATGTTTGTGAGTCTAATTCCCTCAAATCAGGTGTGTGTGTGTGTTTAATTTAACAATTCGAGTGCATTGCATTGAATTTACAAATTGAGGGTTGTGTGGATCCTAATAGAGGTTAATAAAAGATCCTCTAGTTCTCGAGCTAACAACAAAGCCTATTCAATATAAAGATTCAATCTTTATGCCCTATTTCATGTAAAGATCAAGTCTTTCAACAATTCAATATAAAGATTCAATCTTTATGCCCTCTTTCATATAAAGATCGATCGAATATTTCATCAAGTACAAGGGGATTCGGGTGTTTTGATACTTGTTATTGATTTTACTAACCACGAACACATCATTTGCTTTATAATTCTTTTTTTAGTTGTTGAATGATATACGGTCCTATTATGATTGTGACTCTAATTCCCTTAAATTAGGTGTAATGTGTTTAGTTTAACAATTCGAGTGCATTGCATTGAATTTACAAATTGAGGGTTCTGTGGATCCTAATAGAGGTTAATAAAAGATCCACTAGTTCTCGAGCTAACAACAAAGCCTATTCAATATAAAGATTCAATCTTTATGCCCTATTTCATATAAAGATTGAATCTTTCAACGAGTACAAGGGGGTTCGGGTGTTTTGAGACTTATTATTGATTTTACTATCCACGAACACATCATTTGCTTTATAATTCTTTTTTAGTTGTTGAATGATATAGGGGTCCTATTATGTTTGTGACTCTAATTCCCTTAAATTAGGTGTGAATGTATTTTAGTTTAACAATTCGAGTGCATTGCATTGAATTTACAAATTGAGGGTTGTGTCGATCCTAATAGAGGTTAATAAAAGATCCACTAGTTCTCGAGCTAACAACAAAGCCTATTCAATATAAAGATTCAATCTTTATGCCCTATTTCATATAAAGATTGAATCTTTCAAAAATTCAATATAAAGATTCAATCTTTATGCCCTATTTCATATAAAGATCGAATCTTTCAACAAGTACAAGGGATTCGGGTGTTTTGAGACTTATTATTGATTTTACTATCCACGAACACATCATTTTGCTTTATAATTCTTTTTTTAGTTGTTGATTGATATAGGGGTCCTATTATGTTTGTGAGTCTAATTCCCTCAAATTAGGTGTGTATGTGTTTAAATTTAACAATTCGAGTGCATTGCATTGAATTTACAAATTGAGGGTTGTGTGGATCCTAATAGAGGTTAATGGAAACTGCTCTAGTTCTCAAGCTAACAACAAAGCCTATTCAATATAAAGATTCAATCTTTATGCCCTATTTCATATAAAGATTGAATCTTTCACAAATTCAATATAAAGATTTAATCTTTATGCCCTATTTCATATAAAGATCGAATCTTTCAACAAGTACAAGGGGATTCGGGTGTTTTGAGATTTATTATTGATTTTACTATCCACGAACACATCATTTGCTTTATAATTCTTTTTTTAGTTGTTGAATGATATAGGGGTCCTATTATGTTTGTGAGTCTAATTCCCTCAAATTAGGTGTGTATGTGTTTTAATTTAACAATTCGAGTGCATTGCATTGAATTTACAAATTGAGGGTTGTGTGGATCCTAATAGAGGTTATGAAGCATATGCATTTGACCTGATCTTGAAATTAATCATAAGTTTGTTTAATTTCTGGGTTTGGTTAATATTGAGGATTATTAAGGTCTTTAAGGGCTTAAATTGTCCTAATCAAGGTGATAACAAGCTTAACTAGCTCGGTTTGTCCTAAAACTCTACTTAAGCATCTTAATTAGGTTAATCTTTTGTTAATCTGTATTTAAGCAAGATTAACTAATACTAATGACACCTTAATCATCATTATGAATTGGTAATCAAGTTTAGTAAGTGATTAAGTAGCCTAATTACATGTTTAAGTTAAGCTAATCATGTTTTAAAGCTAAGCTAACTTATCTTCTATGTAATCCGAATTTGATTATGCTTAGGGAGATGTTTTTGCTGCCATTCCAAGCCACCTCCAGCTTATGGAAAGACTTAGGGGAGTGTAGAAGACCATGTGAACTTCACATGGGCTAAAGAAGCCATAGCAAATGAGAAGAAGAGACTTCATTGCAAGAAAAGCAATCTGCCCAGCATCTCACGTCCAAGAGCATCATGTTCTTCTGTTTTGGGCAATGATCATTCCTTCTCCAATTGGCTTGATCTTTTGAGGATATTTACTTTAAGATATGTATTTTAATGTCCAATTGGTAGTTCTTCTGTTTTCACTCGTCCAATAGGGTAGCTAAGCTAATTATTAGAAGTGTGCTGTAATGGTTGTAATTTTGTTTCTTGTATTTTAATAGCCTAGTTGGCATAGCTAAAGTCGTCCAAATGAGCTGATTTTTGGACATGTTGTAGCCATATAAGTTAGCTTTGTACTCCTTTTGGAATTAAATCATTTGAATGAAAATTGAGAGTTTTATGCTCAAAATACTCAGCTGTGTGCTAAGTGTTCTACCGGGTCAGTTTAGACCTTTATCAAATCTTTGCTAATTTCTTTCACTTAAACGTTGATTTAGTGATTGAATCACAAAGTAGACTCAAGCAAGAAGCTTATTGTTATAGCTTAGTCTTTGATTGGTGGTAATTGGGTTAGTGAAAGTGGTGGTTGTTCAATCTAATTGAACCGGTTTGATACAAACATTTTATGTGCTCTTTCTTTATTCTTGTTTACTTGTTCGAATGCTCTTGTTATCTTAATCAATATGTATCATTTGGTATCAGAGCTGTAGGTTGAATAAGAGCATTCTAATTCATCCCTAAAACACATTAAACACACAAACAAACCCCAAACACAATCCCCCCCCAAAACCGAACCTATTCTAAGCCCAAACACACTTCTTTTCTTCTTTCTAGCCTAACTTTCATTGAGGTTGAATCAATCATGAGTGGAGGTGAAGAAAATCAGTTTAGAAGGGGTATGAACTTGAGTGAAGCAAGGTTGGTAGGAGTGGAGAATCAAATAGCCACCTTGAGTGAACAAATGGCTAATTTGATGACTGTTGTTAGAGAGGGGTTTAGAGGACCTTTAAGGAGAGAAAATGTGGAGGATGAAGGTGTAGCTTATGATAGTTGTGAGGAGGTTCTTTCTGAATCTTCAAGAACTAGGAGAAAACCACAAAAGAAAGATGATTTTAGAGACATTAAGTTAGAAGTTCCTGAGTTTGATGGAAACCTTAATCCAGATGCTTTTTTGGAGTGGGTTTCAAGGTGTGAGAGGATCTTTGAACTTAAGGAGTATGATGATGTTAAATCTTTCAAGGTTGCTGTAGCTAAGCTAAAGGGGTATGCATCCCTTTGGTGGGAGAATGTTGTATTAGCTAGGAGTAGAAAACAAAAGCCTAAAATCAAAAGTTGGAGTAAGCTTAAAAAGAAAATGAGGGAGAAGTTTTTACCATCTACTTACACCCTTGATTTGTATAACAAGTTGGCCGAATTAACTCAAGACCATAAAGGGGTAGAACATTACATCCATGAGTTTGAAAAGTTGTTAATGAAATTGGATGTTCAAGAGAGAGAGGAGCAGACTATGTCACGTTTCATAGGAGGATTAGATAAAGACATTAGAAGGAAGTTAGAGTTACAACCTTACTCTACTTTGGATGAACTTTTCAAGCTAGCCTTAAAAGTGGAGAAACATCAAAGGGAGAGAAAGAAGAAGATGGCGTGGAGAGATAACAAGGAGGAAGACTCATCTTACACTCCACAAGATGAACCAAAGAAGCTCACAAAGAAGGAGGATGTCAAGTGCTACAAATGCCTAGGTTATGGCCATTATGCAACAAAATGTCCTAACAAGAGAGTCATGACTCTTGTAGACATTCAAGCCATAGAAGAAGAAGCATCCAAGCAACAAGAAGAAGAGGAGCAGGTGGAAGAAGTGGTGATTGAACCAATCCAAGAAGGTCCATTACTCATAACAAGAAGATTACTCCATGAAGAGGGGTGCTCCAAAGGCCTCACGAAAAGGGAGCAGATTTTCAAGACAAGTTGTGAAGTGGAAAGCAAGAAATGTTCACTTGTGATAGATAGTGGGAGTTGCGCCAATCTAGTATCCTTAAACATGGTTAAGGAAATGAAGCTTCCATTGATCCAGCATCCAAAACCCTACCTTCTTCAATGGGTTAATCATGAAGCTTCAATTGAAATTTCTAACCAAGCACTAATTTGTTTTTCTTTTGGCAGCTATTATGAAGATAAAGTGCTTTGTGATGTGTTACCCATGGAGGCTTGTGAAATCTTATTAGGAAGGCCTTGGATGTATGATAGGCGTGTGCAACATGATGGTTATAAAACACTTATAGCCTCAAAACAAACCATCAATCCATTACACTTGAACCATTCATTTTGAAACCAAAATCCACTGAAAATAGTGAGCTACATGAAAACAATTTGAGTGCAAACCTTATACCAATAAAAGAAAAGACTGAAAAAAAGAAAAACCAAGAAAGAATTCAAGAAGGGGAGTGCACTAACAATAAATTTCATGTTTCAGGTGAAAAAGAGAACAATATTCGATGACGAATCTTACTTCAAGAAGGGGAGAATGAAGCATATGCATTTGACCTGATCTTGAAATTAATCATAAGTTTGTTTAATTTCTGGGTTTGGTTAATATTGAGGATTATTAAGGTCTTTAAGGGCTTAAATTATCCTAATCAAGTGATGCGAAATTGAACTCCTAACATGTGTGTGTTTAGAAGAACCAATAACACAATGCAGCGGAAAACGAACGAACAATGGATATAGACTTTTAGTAGAAAGAAAAGCTCTTAAAACTAAAAGAATTGTTTGATAAACACAACTCAATGAAGAATGGTGTTTAGGATAGTATGAACTATAAGCTAAAAGACTCCTCTTTAAGCTTCTAATTCGGTTTTAGCTAAGGAAGTGAATCTCCACTCTCAACCTTAACTAAGAGTCGGTTTTAATCTAGGAAGTGAATCTCCACTCTCTTCTTAGATTAAGGGTTTTAATTAACAAAATAAGTGAATCACTCTCAAATCTTGTTAATTGGATTGAACACTTGTAGTTTTACCTCCCAAGTAATTCGTGCAAAGTAGAACAAAAAACACTCGGTTTTTAGTCTTTAAACACAACGGTTTTTCTAAGCTTGTTTGCAACTTCAAATCTCTGATTTTCATTCATGTTCCAAGTTACATATATATAGTACATAGCTTACAAGTCTTACTACAAAAGAAACTAAGTCTAATACACTAAAGAGACTAAACAAAGCTGAAATACTATAAACTAACTTCTAAGTAGCTGAAATCAGCACACCTAAGACTAGGGTGCTCCATCCAAGCTTGGTACGTGATTTAAGAGAAGGAAACCAATGAGAACCTTTCCTTCACATGGAGATAGTTTCAACTTGCAAAGGACTCATCATTTGGCTGCCCAAATACATTAGATGTGGCGCCTACAAAGAGCTTAAGCAAATAAGGAGCTTTCCTAGCTAGGAAGGAAAGCTTGTGATTGGCTCCTTTGTTGCAAGTGGTTTTAAGCTCCTTCATGAGTGAGCTAGAAGCTTGCTGCATCACTTGTTGCACGTCCATATTACAACCTAAACTAAGCAAAACAATACTAGAACCGGTTTACAACACAATGTTACAAAAAACTGATTTTGGAGCTAAGTAATTAACTATTACAATTAGTGAAAGTAAAGCATGTTTAGGACAAAACTAACACTAATTAAACATAAGCACCTCAAGCACACACCTCACCAACACCCTTGGGCAGCTACTTGCTTCTTTACTTAGCTTCTCCTCCTTTGTTGCTTAGCATGATCACATTAGCACTAATCTTTAAACCATGAGTTTCTCCTTTGTTGTAATTGAGATTAGTACTTTAACCAAACTTGTAACACTTGATCCTAAACCAAGATATAACCCATATCCAACGGATCTTCTTAGGTAGAATAGGTGATACTACATCTAGAATAAGAATGATCATGTTAGCCATCTTTAATAATCTTGATACTCTCCCATTTCGTTTCATCAAGGTGATAACAAGCTTAACTAGCTCGGTTTGTCCTAAAACTCTACTTAAGCATCTTAATTAGGTTAATCTTTTGTTAATCTCTACTTAAGCAAGATTAACTAATACTAATGACACCTTAATCATCATTATGTATTGGTAATCAAGTTTAGTAAGTGATTAAGTAGCCTAATTACATGTTTAAGTTAAGCTAATCATGTTTTAAAGCTAAGCTAGCTTATCTTCTATGTTATCCGAATTTGATTATGCTTAGGGAGATGTTTTTGCTGCCATTCCAAGCCACCTCCAGCTTATGGAAAGACTTAGGGGAGTGTAGAAGACCATGTGAACTTCACATGGGCTAAAGAAGCCATAGCAAATGAGAAGAAGAGACTTCATTGCAAGAAAAGCAATCTGCCCAGCATCTCACGTCCAAGAGCATCATGTTCTTCTGTTTTGGGCAATGATCATTCCTTCTCCAATTGGCTTGATCTTTTGAGGATATTTACTTTAAGATATGTATTTTAATGTCCAATTGGTAGTTCTTCTGTTTTCACTCGTCCAATAGGGTAGCTAAGCTAATTATTAGAAGTGTGCTGTAATGGTTGTAATTTTTGTTTCTTGTATTTTATTAGCCTAGTTGGCATAGCTAAAGTCGTCCAAATGAGCTGATTTTTGGACATGTTGTAGCCATATAAGTTAGCTTTGTACTCCTTTTGGAATTAAATCATTTGAATGAAAATTGAGAGTTTTATGCTCAAAATACTCAGCTGTGTGCTAAGTGTTCTACCGGGTCAGTTTAGACCTTTATCAAATCTTTGCTAATTTCTTTCACTTAAACGTTGATTTAGTGATTGAATCACAAAGTAGACTCAAGCTAGAAGCTTATTGTTATAGCTTAGTCTTTGATTGGTGGTAATTGGGTTAGTGAAAGTGGTGGTTGTTCAATCTAATTGAACCGGTTTGATACAAACATTCTATGTGCTCTTTCTTTATTCTTGTTTACTTGTTCGAATGCTCTTGTTATCTTAATCAATATGTATCAGGTTAATGGAAACTGCTCTAGTTCTCAAGCTAACAACAAAGCCTATTCAATATAAAGATTCAATCTTTATGCCCTATTTCATATAAAGATTGAATCTTTCAAAATTCAATATAAAGATTCAATCTTTATGCCCTATTTCATATAAAGATCGGATCTTTCAACAAGTACAAGGGGATTCGGGTGTTTTGAGACTTGTTATTGATTTTACTATCCACGAACACATCATTTGCTTTATAATTCTTTTTTTAGTTGTTGAATGATATAGGGGTCCTATTATGTTTGTGAGTTTAATTCCCTCAAATTAGGTGTGTATGTGTTTTAATTTAACAATTCGAGTGCATTGCATTGAATTTACAAATTGAGGGTTGTGTGGATCCTAATAGAGGTTAATAAAATGCTCTAGTTCTCAAGCTAACAAAAAAGCCTATTCAATATAAGATTCAATCTTTATGCCCTATTTCATATAAAGATCGAATCTTTCAACAATTCAATATAAAGATTCAATCTTTATGCCCTATTTCATATAAAGATCGAATCTTTCAACAAGTACAAGGGGATTCGGGTGTTTTGAGACTTTATTGATTTTACTATCCATAACACATCATTTGCTTTATAATTTTTTTTTAGTTGTTGAATGATATAGGGGTCCTATTATGTTTGTGAGTCTAATTCCCTCAAATCAAGTGTGTGTGTGTTTTAATTTAACAATTCGAGTGCATTGCATTGAATTTACAAATTGAGGGTTGTGTGGATCCTAATAGAGGTTAATAAAAGATCCTCTAGTTCTCGAGCGAAAAACAAAGCCTATGCAATATAAAGATTCAATCTTTATGCCCTATTTCATAAAGATCGTCTTTCAACAATTCAATATAAAGATTCAATCTTTATGCCCTATTTCATATAAAGATCGATCGAATTTTCAACAAGTACAAGGGGATTCGGGTGTTTTGAACTTGTTATTGATTTTACTAACCACGAACACATCATTTGCTTTATAATTCTTTTTTTAGTTGTTGAATGATATAGGGGTCTATTATGTTTGTGATCTAATTCCCTAAATTAGGTGTGATGTGTTTTAATTTAACAATTCGAGTGCATTGCATTGAATTTACAAATTGAGGGTTGTGGATCCTAATAGAGGTTAATAAAAGATCCCTAGTTCTCGAGCTAACAACAAAGCCTATTCAATATAAAGATTCAATCTTTATGCCCTATTTCATATAAAGATGAATCTTTCAAAATTCAATATAAAGATTCAATCTTTATGCCCTATTTCATATAAAGATCGAATCTTTCAACAAGTACAAGGGGTTCGGGTGTTTTGAGACTTTTATTGATTTTACTATCCACGAACACATCATTTGCTTTATAATTCTTTTTTTAGTTGTTGAATGATATAGGGGTCCTATTATGTTTGTGAGTCTAATTCCCTCAAATCAGGTGTGTGTGTGTTTTAATTAACAATTCGAGTGCATTGCATTGAATTTACAAATTGAGGGTTGTGTGGATCCTAATAGAGGTTAATAAAAGATCTTGTAGTTCTCGAGCTAACAACAAAGCCTATTCAATATAAAGATTCAATCTTTATGCCCTATTTCATATAAAGATCAATCTTTCAACAATTAATATAAAGATTCAATCTTTATGCCCTATTTCATATAAAATGATCGAATATTTCAACAAGTACAAGGGGATTCGGGTGTTTTGAGACTTGTTATTGATTTTACTACCACGAACACATCATTTGCTTTATAATTCTTTTTTTAGTTGTTGAATGATATAGGGGTCCTATTATGTTTGTGAGTCTAATTCCCTAAATTAGGTGTGATGTGTTTTAATTTAACAATTCGAGTGCATTGCATTGAATTTACAAATTGAGGGTTGTGTGGATCCTAATAGAGGTTAATAAAAGATCCTCTAGTTCTCGAGCTAACAACAAAGCCTATTCAATATAAAGATTCAATCTTTATGCCCTATTTCATATAAAGATCGAATCTTTCAACAATTCAATATAAAGATTCAATCTTTATGCCCTATTTCATATAAAGATCGAATCTTTCAACAAGTACAAGGGGATTCGGGTGTTTTGAGACTTTTTATTGATTTTACTATCCACGAACACATCATTTGCTTTATAATTCTTTTTTTAGTTGTTGAATGATATAGGTGTCCTATTATGTTTGTGAGTCTAATTCCCTCAAATCAGGTGTGTGTGTTTTTAATTTAACAATTCGAGTGCATTGCATTGAATTTACAAATTGAGGGTTGTGTGGATCCTAATAGAGGTTAATAAAAGATCCTCTAGTTCTCGAGCTAACAACAAAGCCTATTCAATATAAAGATTCAATCTTTATGCCCTATTTCATTAAAGATCGAATCTTTCAACAATTCAATATAAAGATTCAATCTTTATGCCCTATTTCATATAAAGATCGATCATTTCAACAAGTACAAGGGGATTCGGGTGTTTTGAGACTTGTTATTGATTTTACTACCACGAACACATCATTTGCTTTATAATTCTTTTTTTAGTTGTTGAATGATATAGGGGTCCTATTATGTTTGTGATTCTAATTCCCTAAATTAGGTGTGTGTGTTTTAATTTAACAATTCGAGTGCATTGCATTGAATTTACAAATTGAGGGTTGTGTGATCCTAATAGAGGTTAATAAAAGATCCCTAGTTCTCGAGCTAACAACAAAGCCTATTCAATATAAAGATTCAATCTTTATGCCCTATTTCATATAAAGATCGAATCTTTCAACAATTCAATATAAAGATTCAATCTTTATGCCCTATTTCATATAAAGATCGAATCTTTCAACAAGTACAAGGGATTCGGGTGTTTTGAGACTTGTTATTGATTTTACTATCCACGAACACATCATTTGCTTTATAATTCTTTTTTAGTTGTTGAATGATATAGGGGTCTATTATGTTTGTGAGTCTAATTCCTCAAATCAGGTGTGTGTGTTTTAATTTAACAATTCGAGTGCATTGCATTGAATTTACAAATTGAGGGTTGTGTGGATCCTAATAGAGGTTAATAAAAGATCCTAGTTCTCGAGCTAACAACAAAGCCTATTCAATATAAAGATTCAATCTTTATGCCCTATTTCATATAAATCGAATCTTTCAACAATTCAATATAAAGATTCAATCTTTATGCCCTATTTCATATAAGATCGAATCATTTTCAACAAGTACAAGGGATTCGGGTGTTTTGAGACTTGTTATTGATTTTACTATCACGAACACATCATTTGCTTTATAATTCTTTTTTTAGTTGTTGAATGATATAGGGGTCCTATTATGTTTGTGAGCTAATTCCTCAAATTAGGTGTGATGTGTTTTAATTTAACAATTCGAGTGCATTGCATTGAATTTACAAATTGAGGGATGTGCTGATCCTAATAGAGGTTAATAAAAGATCTCTAGTTCTCGAGCTAACAACAAAGCCTATTCAATATAAAGATTCAATCTTTATGCCTATTTCATATAAAGATCGAATCTTTCAACAATTCAATATAAAGATTCAATCTTTATGCCCTATTTCATATAAAGATCGAATCTTTCAACAAGTACAAGGGATTCGGGTGTTTTGAGACTTGTTATTGATTTTACTATCCACGAACACATCATTTGCTTTATAATTCTTTTTTTAGTTGTTGAATGATATAGGGGTCCTATTATGTTTGTGAGTCTAATTCCTCAAATTAGGTGTTTGTGTTTTAATTTAACAATTCGAGTGCATTGCATTGAATTTACAAATTGAGGGTTGTGTGGATCCTAATAGAGCTAACAACAAAGCCTATTCAATATAAAGATTCAATCTTTATGCCCTATTTCATATAAAGATCGAATCTTTCAACAATTCAATATAAAGATTCAATCTTTATGCCCTATTTCATATAAAGATCGAATCTTTCAACAAGTACAAGGGATTCGGGTGTTTTGAGACTTGTTATTGATTTTACTATCCACGAACACATCATTTGCTTTTAATTCTTTTTTTAGTTGTTGAATGATATAGGGGTCCTATTATGTTTGTGAGTCTAATTCCTCAAATAGGTGTGTGTGTGTTTTAATTTAACAATTCGAGTGCATTGCATTGAATTTACAAATTGAGGGTTGTGTGGATCCTAATAGAGGTTAATAAAAGATCTTCTAGTTCTCGAGCTAACAACAAAGCCTATTCAATATAAAGATTCAATCTTTATGCCCTATTTCATATAAAGATCGAATCTTTCAACAATTCAATATAAAGATTCAATCTTTATGCCCAATTTCATATAAAGATCGATCTTTTCAACAAGTACAAGGGATTCGGGTGTTTTGAGACTTGTTATTGATTTTACTATCCACGAACACATCATTTGCTTTATAATTCTTTTTTTAGTTGTTGAATGATATAGGGGTCCTATTATGTTTGTGAGTCTAATTCCTCAAATTAGGTGTGTGTGTTTTAATTTAACAATTCGAGTGCATTGCATTGAATTTACAAATTGAGGGTTTGTGGATCCTAATAGAGGTTAATAAAAGATCCCCTAGTTCTCGAGCTAACAACAAAGCCTATTCAATATAAAGATTCAATCTTTATGCCCTATTTCATATAAAGATCGAATCTTTCAACAATTCAATATAAAGATTCAATCTTTATGCCCTATTTCATATAAAGATCGAATCTTTCAACAAGTACAAGGGGATTCGGGTGTTTTGAGACTTGTTTTTGATTTTACTATCCACGAACACATCATTTGCTTTATAATTCTTTTTTTAGTTGTTGAATGATATAGGGGTCCTATTATGTTTGTGAGTCTAATTCCCTCAAATCAGGTGTGTGTGTTTTAATTTAACAATTCGAGTGCATTGCATTGAATTTACAAATTGAGGGTTGTGTGGATCCTAATAGAGGTTAATAAAAGATCTTCTAGTTCTCGAGCTAACAACAAAGCCTATTCAATATAAAGATTCAATCTTTATGCCCTATTTCATATAAAGATCGAATCTTTCAACAATTCAATATAAAGATTCAATCTTTATGCCCTATTTCATATAAAGATCGATTATTTCAACAAGTACAAGGGATTCGGGTGTTTTGAGACTTGTTATTGATTTTACTATCCACGAACACATCATTTGCTTTATAATTCTTTTTTTAGTTGTTGAATGATATAGGGGTCCTATTATGTTTGTGAGTCTAATTCCCAAATTAGGTGTGTGTGTTTTAATTTAACAATTCGAGTGCATTGCATTGAATTTAGAAATTGAGGGTTGTGTGGATCCTAATAGAGGTTAATAAAACATCCTACTGTTCTCGAGCTAACAACAAAGCCTATTCAATATAAAGATTCAATCTTTATGCCCTATTTCATATAAAGATCGAATCTTTCAACAATTCAATATAAAGATTCAATCTTTATGCCCTATTTCATATAAAGATCGAATCTTTCAACAAGTACAAGGGATTCGGGTGTTTTGAGACTTGTTATTGATTTTACTATCCACGAACACATCATTTGCTTTATAATTCTTTTTTTTTGTTGAATGATATAGGGGTCCTATTATGTTTGTGAGTCTAATTCCCTCAAATAAGGTGTGTGTGTTTTTAATTTAACAATTCGAGTGCATTGCATTGAATTTACAAATTGAGGGTTGTGTGGATCCTAATAGAGGTTAATAAAAGATCTTCTAGTTCTCGAGCTAACAACAAAGCCTATTCAATATAAAGATTCAATCTTTATGCCCTATTTCATATAAAGATCGAATCTTTCAACAATTCAATATAAAGATTCAATCTTTATGCCCTATTTCATATAAAGATCGAATCTTTCAACAAGTACAAGGGATTCGGGTGTTTTGAGACTTGTTATTGATTTTCTATCCACGAACACATCATTTGCTTTATAATTCTTTTTTTAGTTGTTGAATGATATAGGGGTCCTATTATGTTTGTGAGTCTAATTCCTCAAATTAGGTGTGTGTGTTTTAATTTAACAATTCGAGTGCATTGCATTGAATTTACAAATTGAGGGTTGTGTGGATCCTAATAGAGGTTAATAAAAGATCCTCTAGTTCTCGAGCTAACAACAAAGCCTATTCAATATAAAGATTCAATCTTTATGCCCTATTTCATATAAAGATCGAATCTTTCAACAATTCAATATAAAGATTCAATCTTTATGCCCTATTTCATATAAAGATCGAATCTTTCAACAAGTACAAGGGATTCGGGTGTTTTGAGACTTGTTATTGATTTTACTATCCACGAACACATCATTTGCTTTATAATTCTTTTTTTAGTTGTTGAATGATATAGGGGTCCTATTATGTTTGTGAGTCTAATTCCTCAAATTGGTGTGTGTGTTTTAATTTAACAATTCGAGTGCATTGCATTGAATTTACAAATTGAGGGTTGTGTGGATCCTAATAGAGGTTAATAAAAGATCTTCTAGTTCTCGAGCTAACAACAAAGCCTATTCAATATAAAGATTCAA
The DNA here is from genome assembly GCF_026745355.1 of Beta vulgaris subsp. vulgaris. Classification (NCBI taxonomy): domain Eukaryota; kingdom Viridiplantae; phylum Streptophyta; class Magnoliopsida; order Caryophyllales; family Amaranthaceae; genus Beta; species Beta vulgaris. The sequence goes on along the minus strand of NW_026611043.1, from coordinate 486,666 downwards.
TCTTTATGCCCTATTTCATATAAAGATCGAATCTTTCAACAATTCAATATAAAGATTCAATCTTTATGCCCTATTTCATATAAAGATCGATCATTTTCAACAAGTACAAGGGATTCGGGTGTTTTGAGACTTGTTATTGATTTTACTATCCACGAACACATCATTTGCTTTATAATTCTTTTTTTAGTTGTTGAATGATATAGGGGTCCTATTATGTTTGTGAGTCTAATTCCCTAAAAATAGAGGTGTGTGTGTTTTAATTTAACAATTCGAGTGCATTGCATTGAATTTACAAATTGAGGGTTGTGTAGATCCTAGTTCTCGAGCTAACAACAAAGCCTATTCAATATAAAGATTCAATCTTTATGCCCTATTTCATATAAAGATCGAATCTTTCAACAATTCAATATAAAGATTCAATCTTTATGCCCTATTTCATATAAAGATCGAATCTTTCAACAAGTACAAGGGATTCGGGTGTTTTGAGACTTGTTATTGATTTTACTATCCACGAACACATCATTTGCTTTATAATTCTTTTTTTAGTTGTTGAATGATATAGGGGTCCTATTATGTTTGTGAGTCTAATTCCTCAAATTAGGTGTGTGTGTGTTTTAATTTAACAATTCGAGTGCATTGCATTGAATTTACAAATTGAGGGTTGTGTGGATCCTAATAGAGGTTAATAAAAGATCTCTAGTTCTCGAGCTAACAACAAAGCCTATTCAATATAAAGATTCAATCTTTATGCCCTATTTCATATAAAGATCGAATCTTTCAACAATTCAATATAAAGATTCAATCTTTATGCCCTATTTCATATAAAGATCGAATCTTTCAACAAGTACAAGGGATTCGGGTGTTTTAGACTTGTTATTGATTTTACTATCCACGAACACATCATTTGCTTTATAATTCTTTTTTTAGTTGTTGAATGATATAGGGGTCCTATTATGTTTGTGAGTCTAATTCCCTTAAATTAGGTGTGTGTGTTTTAATTTAACAATTCGAGTGCATTGCATTGAATTTACAAATTGAGGGTTGTGTGGATCCTAATAGAGGTTAATAAAAGATCCTACAGTTCTCGAGCTAACAACAAAGCCTATTCAATATAAAGATTCAATCTTTATGCCCTATTTCATATAAAGATCGAATCTTTCAACAATTCAATATAAAGATTCAATCTTTATGCCCTATTTCATATAAAGATCGAATCTTTCAACAAGTACAAGGGATTCGGGTGTTTTGAGACTTGTTATTGATTTTACTATCCACGAACACATCATTTGCTTTATAATTCTTTTTTTAGTTGTTGAATGATATAGGGGTCCTATTATGTTTGTGAGTCTAATTCCCTCAAATTAGGTGTGTGTGTGTTTTAATTTAACAATTCGAGTGCATTGCATTGAATTTACAAATTGAGGGTTGTGTGGATCCTAATAGAGGTTAATAAAAGATCCTCTAGTTCTCGAGCTAACAACAAAGCCTATTCAATATAAAGATTCAATCTTTATGCCCTATTTCATATAAAGATCGAATCTTTCAACAATTCAATATAAAGATTCAATCTTTATGCCCTATTTCATATAAAGATCGATCTTTCAACAAGTACAAGGGATTCGGGTGTTTTGAGACTTGTTATTGATTTTACTATCCACGAACACATCATTTGCTTTATAATTCTTTTTTTAGTTGTTGAATGATATAGGGGTCCTATTATGTTTGTGACTCTAATTCCCTTAAATTAGGTGTGAATGTGTTTTAGTTTAACAATTCGAGTGCATTGCATTAAATTTACAAATTGAGGGTTGTGTCGATCCTAATAGAGGTTAATAAAAGATCCACTGTTCTCGAGCTAACAACAAAGCCTATTCAATATAAAGATTCAATCTTTATGCCTATTTCATATAAAGATTGAATCTTTCAAAATTCAATATAAAGATTCAATCTTCATGCCCTATTTCATAAAAGATCGAATCTTTCAACAAGTACAAGGGGATTCGGGTGTTTTGAGACTTGTTATTGATTTTACTATCCAGAAACACATCATTTGCTTTATAATTCTTTTTTAGTTGTTGAATGATATAGGGGTCCTATTATGTTTGTGAATTCCCTCAAATTAGGTGTGTATGTGTTTTAATTTAACAATTCGAGTGCATTGCATTGAATTTACAAATTGAGGGTTGTGTGGATCCTAATAGAGGTTAATAAAACATCCTCTCGTTCTCAAGCTAAAAAAAGCCTATTCAATATAAAGATTCAATCTTTATGCCCTATTTCATATAAAGATCGAATCTTTCAACAATTCAATATAAAGATTCAATCTTTATGCCCTATTTCATATAAAGATCGAATCTTTCAACAAGTACAAGGGGATTCGGGTGTTTTGAGACTTGTTATTGATTTTACTATCCACGAAACACATCATTTGCTTTATAATTTTTTTTAGTTGTTGAATGATATAGGGGTCCTATTATGTTTGTGAGTCTAATTCCTCAAATCAGGTGTGTGTGTTTTAATTAACAATTCGAGTGCATTGCATTGAATTTACAAATTGAGGGTTGTGTGGATCCTAATAGAGGTTAATAAAAGATCCTCTAGTTCTCGAGCTAACAACAAAGCCTATTCAATATAAAGATTCAATCTTTATGCCCTATTTCATATAAAGATCGAATCTTTCAACAATTCAATATAAAGATTCAATCTTTATGCCCATTTCATATAAAGATCGAATCTTTCAACAAGTACAAGGGGATTCGGGTGTTTTGAGACTTGTTATTGATTTTACTATCACGAACACATATTTGCTTTATAATTCTTTTTTTAGTTGTTGAATGATATAGGGGTCCTATTATGTTTGTGATCTAATTCCCTTAAATTAGGTGTGAATGTGTTTTAGTTTAACAATTCGAGTGCATTGCATTGAATTTACAAATTGAGGGTTGTGTCTATCCTAATAGAGGTTAATAAAAGATCCACTAGTTCTCGAGCTAACAATAAAGCCTATTCAATATAAAGATTCAATCTTTATGCCCTATTTCATATAAAGATTGAATCTTTCAAAAATTCAATATAAAGATTCAATCTTTATGCCCTATTTCATATAAAGATCGAATCTTTCAACAAGTACAAGGGGATTCGGGTGTTTTGAGACTTATTATTGATTTTACTATCCACGAACACATCATTTGCTTTATAATTCTTTTTTTAGTTGTTGAATGATATAGGGGTCCTATTATGTTTGTGAGTCTAATTCCCTCAAATCAGGTGTGTTGTTTTAATTCAACAATTCGAGTGCATTGCATTGAATTTACAAATTGAGGGTTGTGTGGATCCTAATAGAGGTTAATAAAAGATCATCTAGTTCTCGAGCTAACAACAAAGCCTATTCAATATAAAGATTCAATTTTATGGCCTATTTCATATAAAGATCAAGTCTTTCAACAATTTAATATAAAGATTCAATCTTTATGCCCTATTTCATATAAAGATCGATCGAATATTTCAACAAGTACAAGGGGATTCTGGTGTTTTGATACTTGTTATTGATTTTACAACCACGAACACATCATTTGCTTTATAATTCTTTTTTTAGTTGTTGAATGATATAGGGGTCCTATTATGTTTGTGACTCTAATTCCCTTAAATTAGGTGTGAATGTGTTTTAGTTTAACAATTCGAGTGCATTGCATTAAATTTACAAATTGAGGGTTGTGTCGATCCTAATAAGGTTAATAAAAGATCCACCTGTTCTCGAGCTAACAACAAAGCCTATTCAATATAAAGATTCAATCTTTATGCCTTATTTCATATAAAGATTGAATCTTTCTAAAATTCAATATAAAGATTCAATCTTTATGCCCTATTTCATATAAAGATCGAATCTTTCAATAAGTACAAGGGGATTCGGGTGTTTTGAGACTTGTTATTGATTTTACTATCCACGAACACATCATTTGCTTTATAATTCTTTTTTAGTTGTTGAATGATATAGGGGTCCTATTATGTTTGTGAGTCTAATTCCCTCAAATCAGGCGTGTTGTTTTTAATTTAACAATTCGAGTGCATTGCATTGAATTTACAAATTGAGGGTTGTGTGGATCCTAATAGAGGTTAATAAAAGATCATCTAGTTCTCGAGCTAACAACAAAGCCTATTCAATATAAAGATTCAATCTTTATGGCCTATTTCATGTAAAGATCAAGTCTTTCAACAATTTAATATAAAGATTCAATCTTTATGCCCTATTTCATATAAAGATCGATCGAATATTTCAACAAGTACAAGGGGATTCTGGTGTTTTGATACTTGTTATTGATTTTACTAACCACGAACACATCATTTGCTTTATAATTCTTTTTTTAGTTGTTGAATGATATAGGGGTCCTATTATGTTTGTGACTCTAATTCCCTTAAATTAGGTGTGAATGTTTTTAGTTTAACAATTCGAGTGCATTGCATTAAATTTACAAATTGAGGGTTGTGTCGATCCTAATAGAGGTTAATAAAAGATCCACCTGTTCTCGAGTTAACAACAAAGCCTATTCAATATAAAGATTCAATCTTTATGCCTTATTATATAAAGATTGAATCTTTCTAAAATTCAATATAAAGATTCAATCTTTATGCCCTATTTCATATAAAGATCGAATCTTTCAACAAGTACAAGGGGATTCGGGTGTTTTGAGACTTGTTATTGATTTACTATCCACGAACACATCATTTGCTTTATAATTCTTTTTTTAGTTGTTGAATGATATAGGGGTCCTATTATGTTTGTGAGTCTAATTCCCTCAAATCAGGTGTGTGTGTTTTAATTCAACAATTCGAGTGCATTGCATTGAATTTACAAATTGAGGGTTGTGTGGATCCTAATAGAGGTTAATAAAAGATCATCTAGTTCTCGAGCTAACAACAAAGCCTATTCAATAAAAGATTCAATCTTTATGCCCTATTTCATGTAAAGATCAAGTCTTTCAACAATTTAATATAAAGATTCAATCTTTATGCCCTATTTCATATAAAGATCGATCGAATATTTCAACAAGTACAAGGGGATTCGGGTGTTTTGATACTTGTTATTGATTTTACTAACCACGAACACATCATTTGCTTTATAATTCTTTTTTAGTTGTTGAATGATATAGGGGTCCTATTATGTTTGTGACTCTAATTCCCTTAAATTAGGTGTGAATGTGTTTTAGTTTAACAATTCGAGTGCATTGCATTAATTTACAAATTGAGGGTTGTGTCGATCCTAATAGAGGTTAATAAAAGATCCACCTGTTCTCGAGCTAACAACAAAGCCTATTCAATATAAAGATTCAATCTTTATGCCTTATTTCATATAAAGATTGAATCTTTCAAAAATTCAATATAAAGATTCAATCTTCATGCCCTATTTCATATAAAGATCGAATCTTTCAACAAGTACAAGGGGATTCGGGTGTTTTGAGACTTGTTATTGATTTTACTATCCAGGAACACATCATTTTGCTTTATAATTCTTTTTTTAGTTGTTGAATGATATAGGGGTCCTATTATGTTTGTGAGTTTAATTCCCTCAAATTAGGTGTGTATGTGTTTTAATTTAACAATACGAGTGCATTGCATTGAATTTACAAATTGAGGGTTGTGTGGATCCTAATAGAGGTTAATGGAAACTGCTCGAGTTCTCAAGCTTACAAAAAAGCCTATTCAATATAAAGATTCAATCCTTATGCCCTATTTCATATAAAGATTGAATCTTTCACAAATTCAATATAAAGATTTAATCTTTATGCCCTATTTCATATAAAGATCGAATCTTTCAACAAGTACAAGGGGATTCGGGTGTTTTGAGACTTATTATTGATTTTACTATCCACGAACACATCATTTGCTTTCTAATTATTTTTTTAGTTGTTGAATGATATAGGGGTCCTATTATGTTTGTGAGTCTAATTCCCTCAAATCAGGTGTGGTGTTTTTAATTCAACAATTCGAGTGCATTGCATTGAATTTACAAATTGAGGGTTGTGTGGATCCTAATAGAGGTTAATAAAAGATCCTCTAGTTCTCGAGCTAACAACAAAGCCTATTCAATATAAAGATTCAATCTTTATGCCCTATTTCATGTAAAGATCAAGTCTTTCAACAATTCAATATAAAGATTCAATCTTTATGCCCAATTTCATATAAAGATCGATCGAATATTTCAACAAGTACAAGGGGATTCGGGTGTTTTGATACTTGTTATTGATTTTACTAACCACGAACACATCATTTGCTTTATAATTCTTTTTTAGTTGTTGAATGATATAGGGGTCCTATTATGTTTGTGACTCTAATTCCCTTAAATTAGGTGTGAATGTGTTTTAGTTTAACAATTCGAGTGCATTGCATTGAATTTACAAATTGAGGGTTGTGTCTATCCTAATAGAGGTTAATAAAAGATCCATAGTTCTCGAGCTAACAATAAAGCCTATTCAATATAAAGATTCAATCTTTATGCCCTATTTCATATAAAGATCGAATCTTTCAAAAAATTCAATATAAAGATTCAATCTTTATGCCCTATTTCATATAAAGATCGAATCTTTCAACAAGTACAAGGGGATTCGGGTGTTTTGAGACTTATTATTGATTTTACTATCCACGAACACATCATTTGCTTTATAATTCTTTTTTAGTTGTTGAATGATATAGGGGTCCTATTATGTTTGTGAGTCTAATCCCTCAAATCAGGTGTGTTGTTTTAATTTAACAATTCGAGTGCATTGCATTGAATTTACAAATTGAGGGTTGTGTGGATCCTAATAGAGGTTAATAAAAGATCATCTAGTTCTCGAGCTAACAACAAAGCCTATTCAATATAAAGATTCAATCTTTATGGCCTATTTCATATAAAGATCAAGTCTTTCAACAATTTAATATAAAGATTCAATCTTTATGCCCTATTTCATATAAAGATCGATCGAATATTTCAACAAGTACAAGGGGATTCTGGTGTTTTGATACTTGTTATTGATTTTACTAACCACGAACACATCATTTGCTTTATAATTCTTTTTTTAGTTGTTGAATGATATAGGGGTCCTATTATGTTTGTGACTCTAATTCCCTTAAATTAGGTGTGAATGTGTTTTAGTTTAACAATTCGAGTGCATTGCATTAAATTTACAAATTGAGGGTTGTGTCGATCCTAATAGAGGTTAATAAAAGATCCACCTGTTCTCGAGCTAACAACAAAGCCTATTCAATATAAAGATTCAATCTTTATGCCTTATTTCATATAAAGATTGAATCTTTCTAAAATTCAATATAAAGATTCAATCTTTATGCCCTATTTCATATAAAGATCGAATCTTTCAACAAGTACAAGGGGATTCGGGTGTTTTGAGACTTATTATTGATTTTACTATCCACGAACACATCATTTGCTTTATAATTCTTTTTTTAGTTGTTGAATGATATAGGGGTCCTATTATGTTTGTGAGTCTAATTCCCTCAAATCAGGTGTGTGTGTTTTAATTCAACAATTCGAGTGCATTGCATTGAATTTACAAATTGAGGGTTGTGTGGATCCTAATAGAGGTTAATAAAAGATCATCTAGTTCTCGAGCTAACAACAAAGCCTATTCAATATAAAGATTCAATCTTTATGCCCTATTTCATATAAAGATCAAGTGATACATATTGATTAAGTATTCAAGAGCATTCAAAGTAAGAAACAAGAACAAAGAAAGAGAACATAAACTTTTGTTACAAACCGGTTCAATTAGATTGAACAACCACCAACTTTCACAAACCAAATACCACCAATCTAAGATCAAGTTATAACAATAAGCTTCTAACTTGCATCTACTTTGAGTTTCATTCACTAAATCAACGTTTAAGTGAAGGAATTAAGCAAAGATTTGAGAATGGTCTAAACTGACCGGAAATACAATAAGCACACAGCTTAGTGTTTCAAGCATAAAAGCTTCAATTTTCATTCAAATGACTTAATTCCAAAAAGAGTACAAAGCTAACTTATATGTCTACCTTGTTTCCAAATTTCAGCTGATTTGGACTTCATTTGCCACGCCAACTAAGCTAATAAACTACAAGACACAAATATTACAAACTGTTCAGCACACTTTCTAAAAACTAGCTTAATTCCCTATTGGAAGTTACAAAACAGACGAACTACCAATGGAATACTAAAGTAAACATATTAAACTATAACTCCTCAAAAGATTGTACCATTTGCAGCTCAAATGATTGCTGCCCAAAAGCTTCAAAATGAAGCTAGTCTGGACGCAGGAGCTGGGCAGCAGCATGCCTTCACATGAAGTCTTCTTCTCTTATTGGATGTAGCTTCCCTTGGCCATGTGAACTTCATATGGGCTTCTCCTCTTCCCTAAGTCTTCAAATCAGTAGGAGGTGGCACCAAAATGCAGCAAAAACAACTTCCTAAGCTTGCTTAGAACCGGATTACAATGAAGCTAAACTAGCTTAGCTCTTAAACATGATTAACTTAACTTAAGTATGTAATTAGGCTACTAATCACTTACTAAACTTGATTACCAATACATAATGATGATTAAGGTGTCATTAAGTATTAACTAATCTTGCTTAAGTAGAGATTAACATAGGATTAGCCTAATCAAGGTGCTTAAGTAAGGTTTTAGAATAAACCGAGCTAGTTAGGCTAAGAAATTGAACCTCTTTCGCCATGTTCTTCTTTTGATCATGTAGAAGAAGACCTTGATTGTTCAAGCTAGATGCCCCTGCATCATTCTCCTCAGGTTCGAAAAGGTCTTCTTGTAATTCAAAATCTTCAGCAAGGTATGGAGCTAAATCACCAACATTGAATGTAGCAGAGATGTTCAGCACTTTGAAAGGACCATCACTTCGTGGCATTAGCTTGTTCTTCTTTCTTGTAGGAAATCTTTTCTTCCTTAGATGTAACCACACTAGATGTTCCTGTTCACTTTGACTATACACAAGAATATCACCAAAATAAACAACAACAAAGATACCAATGAAGAGCCTGAGTACCTCGTGCATAAGTCTCATGAAAGTACTTGTCAAACCACATGGAAGATCAATAGGAAAGACATCACCAAACTCCTTCACTAAAGGCTTAACCATTTCGTGCACTCCATCAAAATTCTCATAATTTTCATCCATAACCTTCCCCTTTTCTACAGCTTTGTCAAGTTGTGGTTTAGAAAGGATTAAGGTTTTTTTGTTTTGTGTTTTAGGTGGTGTTGTTTTTGGTTTTAAAGTATTCGGCCATGGACTAGGACTAAGCACAATTTTTCTCTTATTATGCATGAAAGTGTATGTATTAGTCCTACCATTATGTAAGGCTTCTTTATCAGATTGCCAAGGTCTACCTAAGAGTACATGACATGCATCCATAGGTAATACATCACATAAAACTTCATCTTTATAAGAATCTCCAAAAGAAAAGCTAATTAAAGCTTGTTTTGTTACCTCCACACAATTGCCATCATTAAGCCAATGAAGCTTATATGGTTTTGGATGTGAAAAAGTAGCATGATTGAGCTTGTCCACCATAGAAGATGAGGCGACATTAGTGCAGCTTCCTCCATCAATTATCATCGAGCATATCTTCCCTCCAATCAAGCATTTTGTTTGAAAGATTTGATCCCTTTGAGAAGGAACCAATTCAGCTTCTTTGGCATGAAGAACTCTTCTTAAAACAAGGCTTAAATGATCACCTTGAGTCACCTCTCCAACCTCCAAAGCTTCTTCACATTCGGCCTCTTCTTCAAGTTCCTCTTCATTGTCTCCTTCATGTTCAAGTGATTCTTCAATGTTTTTAATGTCAATTAAAGTCATTACTCTTTTATTAGGACATTGAGCTTGATAATGACCATAACCATGACACTTAAAGCACTTAACATCAGATTTTTTTAAGGTTTCATCCACTACTTTCTTCCCTTTATCAACCTCTTTCGAACCATCACCTTTAGGAGTGTAAGGAGATGTGTATGGTGTGTTAACATTAGAAACTCCCTGAGGATAGGTAGTTCCCTTCACAAAAGGTTTCTTCTTCTTCTCCTTAATGTGTTTTTCAACTTTAAGAGCTAACTTAAAGAGTTCATCTAAGGTAGAATAAGGATGTAACTCCACCTTCCTCTTAATGTCTTTTTCTAAGCCTCCTAGAAATCTAGACATTGTTTGCTCTTCTCTTTCTTGTACATCTAATTTCATTAACAACTTTTCAAACTCATGGATGTAATGTTCTACCCCTTTATGGTCTTGAGAAATTTCGGCCAATTGGTTATACAAATCAAGGGTGTAAGTAGATGGTAAAAACTTCTCCCTCATTTTCTTTTTTAGCTTACTCCAACTCTTAATCTTAGGCTTATGTTTTCTACTCCTAGCTAAAACAACATTCTCCCACCAAAGGGATGCATACCCCTTTAGCTTAGCTACGCAACCTTGAAAGATTTAACATCATACTCCTTAAGTTCAAAGATCCTCCACACCTTGAAACCCACTCCAAAAAGCATCTGGATTAAGGTTTCCATCAAACTCAGGAACTTCTAACTTAATGTCTCTAAAATCATCTTTCTTTTGTGGTTTTCTCCTAGTTTCCTCACTACTATCATAAGCTACACCTTCATCCTCCACATTTTCTCTCCTTAAAGGTCCTCTAACCCTTCTCTAACAACAGTCATCAAATTAGCCATTTGTTCACTTAAAGTGGCTATTTGATTCTCCACTCCTACCAACCTTGCTTCACTCAATGTTCATGCCTCTTCTAAACTGATTTTCTTCACCTCCACTCATGATTGATTCAACCTCAATGAAAGTTAGGCTAGAAAGAAGAAAAGAAGTGTGTTTGGCTTAGAATTAGGTTCGGTTTTAGGGGGGGATTGTGTTTGGGTTTTGTTTGTGTGTTTAATGTGTTTTAGGGATGAATTAGAATGCTCTTAATCAACCTACAGCTCTGATACCAAATGATACATATTGATTAAGTATTCAAGAGCATTCAAAGTAAGAAACAAGAACAAAGAAAGAGAACATAAACTTTTGTTACAAACCGGTTCAATTAGATTGAACAACCACCAACTTTCACAAACCAAATACCACCAATCTAAGATCAAGTTATAACAATAAGCTTCTAACTTGCATCTACTTTGAGTTTCATTCACTAAATCAACGTTTAAGTGAAGGAATTAAGCAAAGATTTGAGAATGGTCTAAACTGACCGGAAATACAATAAGCACACAGCTTAGTGTTTCAAGCATAAAAGCTTCAATTTTCATTCAAATGACTTAATTCCAAAAAGAGTACAAAGCTAACTTATATGTCTACCTTGTTTCCAAATTTCAGCTGATTTGGACTTCATTTGCCACGCCAACTAAGCTAATAAACTACAAGACACAAATATTACAAACTGTTCAGCACACTTTCTAAAAACTAGCTTAATTCCCTATTGGAAGTTACAAAACAGACGAACTACCAATGGAATACTAAAGTAAACATATTAAACTATAACTCCTCAAAAGATTGTACCATTTGCAGCTCAAATGATTGCTGCCCAAAAGCTTCAAAATGAAGCTAGTCTGGACGCAGGAGCTGGGCAGCAGCATGCCTTCACATGAAGTCTTCTTCTCTTATTGGATGTAGCTTCCCTTGGCCATGTGAACTTCATATGGGCTTCTCCTCTTCCCTAAGTCTTCAAATCAGTAGGAGGTGGCACCAAAATGCAGCAAAAACAACTTCCTAAGCTTGCTTAGAACCGGATTACAATGAAGCTAAACTAGCTTAGCTCTTAAACATGATTAACTTAACTTAAGTATGTAATTAGGCTACTAATCACTTACTAAACTTGATTACCAATACATAATGATGATTAAGGTGTCATTAAGTATTAACTAATCTTGCTTAAGTAGAGATTAACATAGGATTAGCCTAATCAAGGTGCTTAAGTAAGGTTTTAGAATAAACCGAGCTAGTTAGGCTAAGAAATTGAACCTCTTTCGCCATGTTCTTCTTTTGATCATGTAGAAGAAGACCTTGATTGTTCAAGCTAGATGCCCCTGCATCATCAAGTCTTTCAACAATTTAATATAAAGATTCAATCTTTATGCCCTATTTCATATAAAGATCGATCGAATATTTCAACAAGTACAAGGGGATTCGGGTGTTTTGATACTTGTTATTGATTTTACTAACCACAAACACATCATTTGCCTTATAATTCTGATTTAATTGAATGATATGGGGGTCCTATTATGTTTGTGATTCTAATTCCCTAAATTAGGTGTGATGTGTTTTATTTAACAATTCGAGTGCATTGCATTAATTTACAAATTGAGGGTTGTGTGATCCTAATAGAGGTTAATAAAAGATCCACTGTTCTCGAGCTAACAACAAAGCCTATTCAATATAAAGATTCAATCTTTATGCCTATTTCATATAAAGATGAATCTTTCAAAATTCAATATAAAGATTCAATCTTTATGCCCTATTTCATATAAAGATCGAATCTTTCAACAAGTACAAGGGGATTCGGGTGTTTTGAGACTTGTTATTGATTTTACTATCCAGAAACACATCATTTGCTTTATAATTCTTTTTTTAGTTGTTAATGATATAGGGGTCCTATTATGTTTGTGAGTCTAATTCCCTCAAATTAGGTGTGTATGTGTTTTAATTTAACAATTCGAGTGCATTGCATTGAATTTACAAATTGAGGGTTGTGTGGATCCTAATAGAGGTTAATAAACGCTCAGTTCTCGAGCTACAAAAAGCCTATTCAATATAAAGATTCAATCTTTATGCCCTATTTCATATAAAGATTGAATCTTTCAACAATTCAATATAAAGATTCAATCTTTATGCCCTATTTCATATAAAGATCGAATCTTTCAACAAGTACAAGGGGATTCGGGTGTTTTGAGACTTTTATTGATTTTACTATCCACGAACACATCATTTGCTTTTAATTATTTTTTTAGTTGTTGAATGATATAGGGGTCCTATTATGTTTGTGAGTCTAATTCCCTCAAATCAGGTGTGTGTGTTTTAATTCAACAATTCGAGTGCATTGCATTGAATTTACAAATTGAGGGTTGTGTGGATCCTAATAGAGGTTAATAAAAGATCCTCTAGTTCTCGAGCTAACAACAAAGCCTATTCAATATAAAGATTCAATCTTTATGCCCTATTTCATTAAAGATCAATCTTTCAACAATTCAATATAAAGATTCAATCTTTATGCCCATTTCATATAAAGATCGATCGAATTTTCAACAAGTACAAGGGATTCGGGTGTTTTGAACTTGTTATTGATTTTACTACCACGAACACAATCATTTGCTTTATAATTCTTTTTTAGTTGTTGAATGATATAGGGGTCCTATTATGTTTGTGCTCTAATTCCCTAAATTAGGTGTGATGTGTTTTAGTTTAACAATTCGAGTGCATTGCATTGAATTTACAAATTGAGGGTTGTGTGATCCTAATAGAGGTTAATAAAAGATCCCTAGTTCTCGAGCTAACAACAAAGCCTATTCAATATAAAGATTCAATCTTTATGCCCTATTTCATATAAAGATTGAATCTTTCAACAATTCAATATAAAGATTCAATCTTTATGCCCTATTTCATATAAAGATCGAATCTTTCAACAAGTACAAGGGGATTCGGGTGTTTTGAGACTTTTATTGATTTTACTATCCACGAACACATCATTTGCTTATAATTCTTTTTTAGTTGTTGAATGATATAGGGGTCCTATTATGTTTGTGAGTTTAATTCCCTTAAATCAGGTGTGTGTGTTTTAATTCAATAATCGAGTGCATTGCATTGAATTTACAAATTGAGGGTTGTGTGGATCCTAATAGAGGTTAATAAAAGATCCTCTAGTTCTCGAGCTAACAACAAAGCCTATTCAATATAAAGATTCAATCTTTATGCCCTATTTCATTAAAGATCGAATCTTTCAACAATTAATATAAAGATTCAATCTTTATGCCCTATTTCATATAAAGATCGATCGAATTTCAACAAGTACAAGGGGATTCGGGTGTTTTGAGACTTGTTATTGATTTTACTACCACGAACACATCATTTGCTTTATAATTCTTTTTTTAGTTGTTGAATGATATAGGGGTCCTATTATGTTTGTGATCTAATTCCCTAAATTAGGTGTGATGTGTTTTAATTTAACAATTCGAGTGCATTGCATTGAATTTACAAATTGAGGGTTGTGTGATCCTAATAGAGGTTAATAAAAGATCCCTAGTTCTCGAGCTAACAACAAAGCCTATTCAATATAAAGATTCAATCTTTATGCCTATTTCATATAAAGATGAATCTTTCAACAATTCAATATAAAGATTCAATCTTTATGCCCTATTTCATATAAAGATCGAATCTTTCAACAAGTACAAGGGGATTCGGGTGTTTTGAGACTTGTTATTGATTTTACTATCCACGAACACATCATTTGCTTTATAATTCTTTTTTTAGTTGTTGAATGATATAGGGGTCCTATTATGTTTGTGAGTCTAATTCCCTCAAATAAGGTGTGTGTGTTTTAATTTAACAATTCGAGTGCATTGCATTGAATTTACAAATTGAGGGTTGTGTGGATCCTAATAGAGGTTAATAAAAGATCTCTAGTTCTCGAGCTAAAAAAAAAGCCTATTCAATATAAAGATTCAATCTTTATGCCCTATTTCATAAAGATCAATCTTTCAACAATTCAATATAAAGATTCAATCTTTATGCCCTATTTCATATAAAGATCGATCGAATTTCAACAAGTACAAGGGGATTGGGTGTTTTGAGACTTGTTATTGATTTTACTACCACGAACACATCATTTGCTTTATAATTCTTTTTCGTAGTTGTTGAATGATATGGGGTCCTATTATGTTTATGAGTCTAATTCCCTAAATTAGGTGTGATGTGTTTTAATTTAACAATTCGAGTGCATTGCATTGAATTTACAAATTGAGGGTTGTGTGATCCTAATAGAGGTTAATAAAAGATCCCTAGTTCTCGAGCTAACAACAAAGCCTATTCAATATAAAGATTCAATCTTCATGCCCTATTTCATAAAAGATGAATCTTTCAACAATTCAATATAAAGATTCAATCTTTATGCCCTATTTCATATAAAGATCGAATCTTTCAACAAGTACAAGGGGATTCGGGTGTTTTGAGACTTGTTATTGATTTTACTATCCACGAACACATCATTTGCTTTATAATTCTTTTTTTAGTTGTTGAATGATATAGGGGTCCTATTATGTTTGTGAGTCTAATTCCCTCAAATTAGGTGTGTATGTGTTTTAATTTAACAATTCGAGTGCATTGCATTGAATTTACAAATTGAGGGTTGTGTGGATCCTAATAGAGGTTAATCTCGAGCTAACAACAAAGCCTATTCAATATAAAGATTCAATCTTTATGCCCTATTTCATATAAAGTTGAATCTTTCAACAATTCAATATAAAGATTCAATCTTTATGCCCTATTTCATATAAAGATCGAATCTTTCAACAAGTACAAGGGGATTCGGGTGTTTTGAGACTTGTTATTGATTTTACTATCCACGAACACATCATTTGCTTTATAATTTTTTTTTAGTTGTTGAATGATATAGGGGTCCTATTATGTTTGTGAGTCTAATTCCCTCAAATCAGTGTGTGTGTGTTTTAATTAACAATTCGAGTGCATTGCATTGAATTTACAAATTGAGGGTTGTGTGGATCCTAATAGAGGTTAATAAAAGATCCTCTAGTTCTCGAGCTAACAACAAAGCCTATTCAATATAAAGATTCAATCTTTATGCCCTATTTCATATAAAGATCAATCTTTCAACAATTCAATATAAAGATTCAATCTTTATGCCCTATTTCATATAAAGATGAAAGATCGAATCTTTCAACAAGTACAAGGGGATTCGGGTGTTTTGAGACTTGTTATTGATTTTACTACCACGAACACATCATTTGCTTTATAATTCTTTTTTTAGTTGTTGAATGATATAGGGGTCCTATTATGTTTGTGATTCTAATTCCCTAAATTAGGTGTGATGTGTTTTATTTAACAATTCGAGTGCATTGCATTGAATTTACAAATTGAGGGTTGTGTGATCCTAATAGAGGTTAATAAAAGATCCCTAGTTCTCGAGCTAACAAAAAGCCTATTCAATATAAAGATTCAATCTTTATGCCCTATTTCATATAAAGATGAATCTTTCAACAATTCAATATAAAGATTCAATCTTTATGCCCTATTTCATATAAAGATCGAATCTTTCAACAAGTACAAGGGGATTCGGGTGTTTTGAGACTTTTATTGATTTTACTATCCACGAACACATCATTTGCTTTATAATTCTTTTTTTAGTTGTTGAATGATATAGGGGTCCTATTATGTTTGTGAGTCTAATTCCCTCAAATCAGGTGTGTGTGTTTTAATTAACAATTCGAGTGCATTGCATTGAATTTACAAATTGAGGGTTGTGTGGATCCTAATAGAGGTTAATAAAAGATCTCTAGTTCTCGAGCTAACAACAAAGCCTATTCAATATAAAGATTCAATCTTTATGCCCTATTTCATTAAAACATCGAATCTTTCAATAATTAATATAAAGATTCAATCTTTATGCCCTATTTCATATAAAGATCGATCGATTATTTCAACAAGTACAAGGGGATTCTGGTGTTTTGATACAATATATACCACGAACACATCATTTGCTTTATAATTCTTTTTTTAGTTGTTGAATGTATAGGGTCCTATTATGTTTGTGAGTCTAATTCCCTAAATTAGGTGTGTGTGTTTTAATTTAACAATTCGAGTGCATTGCATTGAATTTACAAATTGAGGGTTGTGTGATCCTAATAGAGGTTAATAAAAGATCCTAGTTCTCGAGCTAACAACAAAGCCTATTCAATATAAAGATTCAATCTTTATGCCCTATTTCATATAAAGATGAATCTTTCAACAATTCAATATAAAGATTCAATCTTTATGCCCTATTTCATATAAAGATCGAATCTTTCAACAAGTACAAGGGGATTCGGGTGTTTTGAGACTTTTATTGATTTTACTATCCACGAACACATCATTTGCTTTATAATTCTTTTTTTAGTTGTTGAATGATATGGGGTCCTATTATGTTTGTGAGTCTAATTCCCTCAAATCAGGTGTGTGTGTTTTAATTAACAATTCGAGTGCATTGCATTGAATTTACAAATTGAGGGTTGTGTGGATCCTAATAGAGGTTAATAAAAGATCCTCTAGTTCTCGAGCTAACAACAAAGCCTATTCAATATAAAGATTCAATCTTTATGCCTATTTCATAAAAGATCAATCTTTCAACAATTAATATAAAGATTCAATCTTTATGCCCTATTTCATATAAAGATCGATCGATATTTTCAACAAGTACAAGGATTCGGGTGTTTTGAACTGTTATTGATTTTACTACCACGAACACATCATTTGCTTTATAATTCTTTTTTTATTGTTGAATGATATAGGGGTCCTATTATTTGTGATCTAATTCCCTAAATTAGGTGTGATGTGTTTTATTTAACAATTCGAGTGCATTGCATTGAATTTACAAATTGAGGGTTGTGTGATCCTAATAGAGGTTAATAAAAGATCCCCTAGTTCTCGAGCTAACAACAAAGCCTATTCAATATAAAGATTCAATCTTTATGCCCTATTTCATATAAAGAGAATCTTTCAAAATTCAATATAAAGATTCAATCTTTATGCCCTATTTCATATAAAGATCGAATCTTTCAACAAGTACAAGGGGATTCGGGTGTTTTGAGACTTGTTATTGATTTTACTATCCACGAACACATCATTTTTTTAGTTGTTGAATGATATAGGGTCCTATTATGTTTGTGAGTCTAATTCCCTCAAATCAGGTGTGTGTGTTTTAATTCAACAATTCGAGTGCATTGCATTGAATTTACAAATTGAGGGTTGTGTGGATCCTAATAGAGGTTAATAAAAGATCCTCTAGTTCTCGAGCTAACAACAAAGCCTATTCAATATAAAGATTCAATCTTTATGCCCTATTTCATTAAAGATCAATCTTTCAACAATTCAATATAAAGATTCAATCTTTATGCCCTATTTCATATAAAGACGATCGAATATTTCAACAAGTACAAGAGGGATTGGGTGTTTTGATATGTTATTGATTTTACTAACCACGAACACATCATTTGCTTTATAATTCTTTTTTAGTTGTTGAATGATATAGGGGTCCTATTATGTTTGTGACTCTAATTCCCTAAATTAGGTGTGATGTGTTTTAGTTTAACAATTCGAGTGCATTGCATTGAATTTACAAATTGAGGGTTGTGTATCCTAATAGAGGTTAATAAAAGATCCCTAGTTCTCGAGCTAACAAAAAGCCTATTCAATATAAAGATTCAATCTTTATGCCCTATTTCATATAAAGATTGAATCTTTCAAAAATTCAATATAAAGATTCAATCTTTATGCCCTATTTCATATAAAGATCGAATCTTTCAACAAGTACAAGGGGATTCGGGTGTTTTGAGACTTGTTATTGATTTACTATCCACGAACACATCATTTGCTTTATAATTCTTTTTTTAGTTGTTGAATGATATAGGGGTCCTATTATGTTTGTGAGTCTAATTCCCTCAAATCAGGTGTGTGTGTTTTAATTCAACAATTCGAGTGCATTGCATTGAATTTACAAATTGAGGGTTGTGTGGATCCTAATAGAGGTTAATAAAAGATCTCTAGTTCTCGAGCTAACAACAAAGCCTATTCAATATAAAGATTCAATCTTTATGCCTATTTCATTAAAGATCAATCTTTCAACAATTCAATATAAAGATTCAATCTTTATGCCCTATTTCATATAAGAGATCGAATTTTCAACAAGTACAAGGGATTCGGGTGTTTTGAACTTGTTATTGATTTTACTAACCACGAACACATCATTTGCTTTATAATTCTTTTTTAGTTGTTGAATGATATAGGGGTCCTATTATGTTTATGACTCTAATTCCCTTAAATTAGGTGTGATGTGTTTTATTTAACAATTCGAGTGCATTGCATTGAATTTACAAATTGAGGGTTGTGTCGATCCTAATAGAGGTTAATAAAAGATCCCTAGTTCTCGAGCTAACAACAAAGCCTATTCAATATAAAGATTCAATCTTTATGCCCTATTTCATATAAAGATTGAATCTTTCAACAATTCAATATAAAGATTCAATCTTTATGCCCTATTTCATATAAAGATCGATCTTTCAACAAGTACAAGGGATTCGGTGTTTTGAGACTTTTATTGATTTTACTATCCACGAACACATCATTTGCTTTATAATTCTTTTTTTAGTTGTTGAATGATATAGGGTCCTATTATGTTTGTGAGTCTAATTCCCTCAAATCAGGTGTGTGTGTTTTAATTCAACAATTCGAGTGCATTGCATTGAATTTACAAATTGAGGGTTGGTTGGATCCTAATAGAGGTTAATAAAAGATCATCTAGTTCTCGAGCTAATAACAAAGCCTATTCAATATAAAGATTCAATCTTTATGCCCTATTTCATATTAAAGATCAAGTCTTTCAACAATTTATATAAAGATTCAATCTTTATGCCCTAATTTCATATAAAGATTCAATCGATATTTCAACAAGTACAAGGGGATTCGGGTGTTTTGAGAATTGTTATTGATTTTACTAACCACGAACACATCATTTGCTTTATAATTCTTTTTTTTAGTTGTTGAATGATATAGGGGTCCTATTATGTTTGTGACTCTAATTCCCTTAAATTAGGTGTGAATGTGTTTTAGTTTAACAATTCGAGTGATGCAGGAGCATCTAGCTTAAACAATCAAGGTCTTCTTCTACATGATCAAAAGGAGAACATGGTAAAGGAGGTTCAATTTCTTAGCCTAACTAGCTCGGTTTATTCTAAAACCTTACTTAAGCACCTTGATTAGGCTAATCCTATGTTAATCTCTACTTAAGCAAGATTAGTTAATACTTAATGACACCTTAATCATCATTATGTATTGGTAATCAAGTTTAGTAAGTGATTAGTAGCCTAATTACATACTTAAGTTAATTAATCATGCTTTAAGAGCTAAGCTAGTTTAGCTTCATTGTAATCCGGTTCTAAGCAAGCTTAGGAAGGTTTTTTTGCTGCATTTTGGTTGCCACCTCCACTGAATTGAAATTGGGAAGTGTATAAGCCACATGTGAAGTTCACATGGTGAAAGAAGCCTTAACAAGTGAAGGAGGATGCTTCATGCTAAGGAATGCTGCTGCCCAGCTCTGCTCCAGACTAGCTTCCTTTGAAGCTTTTGGGCAGCAATCATTTGAGCTGCAAATGACTCAAGCTTTTGAGGGTTTATAGTTTAATATGTTTACTTTAGTATTCCATTGTTAGTTCTTCTGTTTTGTAACTTCCAATAGGGAACTAAGCTAGTTTTTAGAAAGTGTGCTGAACAGTTTGTAATTTTTGTTTCATGTATTTTATTAGCTTAGTTGGCGTAGCTCTTTGGTCCAAATCAGCTGATTTTTGGACACAAGGTAGACATATAAGTTAGCTTTGTATTCCTTTTGGAATTAAGTCATTTGAATGAAAATTGAGAGAGTTTATCTCAAAACTTAAGCTGTGTGCTTATTGTTTTCCGGTCAGTTTAGACCATTTCAAATCTTTGCTTAATTCTTCACTTAATCGTTGAATTAGTGATTGAAACTCAAAGTAGATGCAAGTTAGAAGCTTATTGTTATAACTTGATCTTAGATTGGTGGTATTTGGTTTGTGGAAGTGGTGGTTGTTCAATCTAATTGAACCGGTTTGATACAAACATTTATGTTCTCTTTCTTTGTTCTTGCTTTCTTTGAATGCTCTTGTATCTTAATCAATATGTATCATTTGGTATCAGAGCTGTAGGTTGATTAAGAGCATTCTAATTCATCCCTTAAACACATTAAACACACAAACAAAACCCAAACACAATCCCCCCCAAAACCGAACCTATTCTAAGCCCAAACACACTTCTTTTCTTCTTTCTAGCCTAACTTTCATTGAGGTTGAATCAATCATGAGTGGAGGTGAAGAAAATCAGTTTAAAGAGGTATGAACTTGAGTGAAGCAAGGTTGGTAGGAGTGGAGAATCAAATAGCCACTTTAAGTGAACAAATGGCTAATTTGATGACTGTTGTTAGAGAGAGGGTATAGAGGACCTTTAAGGAGGATAATGTGGAGGATGAAGGTGTAGCTTATGATAGTAGTGAGGAGGTTCTCTCTGAATCTTCAAGAACTAGGAGAAAACCACAAAAGAAAGATGATTTTAGAGACATTAAGTTAGAAGTTCCTGAGTTTGATGGAAACCTTAATCCAGATGCTTATTTGGAGTGGGTTTCAAGGTGTGATAATCTTTGAACTTAAGGAGTATGATGATGTAAATCTTTCAAGTTGCTGTAGCTAAGCTAAAGGGGTATGCATCCCTTTGGTGGGAAATGTTGTATTAGCTAGGAATAGAAAACAAAAGCCTAAATCAAGAGTTGGAGTAAGCTTAAAAAGAAAATGAGGGAGAAGTTTTTACCATCTACTTACACCCTTGATTTGTATAACCAATTGGCCGAAATTTCTCAAGACCATAAAGGGGTAGAACATTACATCCATGAGTTTGAAAAGTTGTTAATGAAGATGTACAAGAAAGAGAAGAGCAAACAATGTCTAGATTTCTAGGAGGCTTAGAAAAAGACATTAGGAGGAAGGTGGAGTTACATCCTTATTCTACCTTAGATGAACTCTTTAAGTTAGCTCTTAAAGTTGAAAAACACATTAAGGAGAAGAAGAAGAAACCTTTTGTGAAGGGAACTACCTATCCTCAGGGAGTTTCTAATGTTAACACACCATACACATCTCCTTACACCCCTAAAGGTGATGGTTCGAAAGAGGTTGATAAAGGGAAGAAAGTAGTGGATGAAACCTCAAAAAAATCTGATGTAAGTGCTTTAAGTGTCATGGTTATGGTCATTATCAAGCTCAATGTCCTAATAAAAGAGTAATGACTTTAATTGACATTAAAAACATTGAAGAATCACTTGAACATGAAGGAGACAAAAGAGGACTTGAAGAGGAGGCCGAAATGAAGAGCTTTGGAGGTTGGAGAGGTGACTCAAGTGATCATTTAAGCCTTGTTTTAAGAAGAGTTCTTCATGCCAAAGAAGCTGAATTGGTTCCTTCTCAAAGGGATCAAATCTTTCAAACCAAATGCTTGATTGGAGGGAAGATATGTTCGATGATCATTGATGGAGGAGCTGCACTAATGTGCCTCATCTTCTATGGTGGACAAGCTCAATCATGCTACTTTCTCACATCCAAAACCATATAAGCTTCATTGGCTTAATGATGGCAATTGTGTGGAGGTAACAAAACAAGCTTTAATTAGCTTTTCTTTTGGAGATTCTTATAAAGATGAAGTTTTATGTGATGTATTACCTATGGATGCATGTCATGTACTCTTAGGTAGACCTTGGCAATCTGATAAAGAAGCCTTACATAATGGTAGGACTAATACATACACTTTCATGCATAATAAGAGAAAAATTGTGCTTAGTCCTAGTCCATGGCCGAATACTTTAAAACCAAAAACAACACCACCTAAAACACAAAACAAAAAAACCTTAATCCTTTCTAAACCACAACTTGACAAAGCTGTAGAAAAGGGGAAGGTTATGGATGAAAATGATGAGAATTTTGATGAAGTGCACGAAATGGTTAAGCCTTTAGTGAAGGAGTTTGGTGATGTCTTTCCTATTGATCTTCCATGTGGTTTGACAAATGCTCCTAGTACTTTCATGAGACTTATGCACGAGGTACTCAGGCTCTTCATTGGTATCTTTGTTGTTGTTTATTTTGGTGATATTCTTGTGTATAGTCAAAGTGAACAGGAACATCTAGTGTGGTTACATCTAAGGAAGAAAAATTCCTACAAGGAGAAGAACAAGCTAATGCCACGAAGTGATGGTCCTTTCAAATGCTAGAGAAGATCAACAACAATGCATACAAGATAGAATTGCCAGATGAAATGGGAAACACTCTGCTACATAATGTTGGTGATTTAGCTCCATATCTTGCAGAAGATTTTGAATTACAAGAAGACCTTTTCGAACCTGAGGAGAATGATGCAGGAGCATCTAGCTTAAACAATCAAGGTCTTCTTCTACATGATCAAAAGAAGAACATGGTGAAAGGAGGTTCAATTTCTTAGCCTAACTAGCTCGGTTTATTTAAAACCTTACTTAAGCACCTTGATTAGGCTAATCCTATGTTAATCTCTACTTAAGAAGATTAGTTAATACTTAATGACACCTTAATCATCATTATGTATTGGTAATCAAGTTTAGTAAGTGATTAGTAGCCTAATTACATACTTAAGTTAAGTTAATCATGCTTTAAGAGCTAAGCTAGTTTAGCTTATGTAATTCGGTTCTAAGCAAGCTTAGGAAGGTATTTTTGCTGCTTTTGGTTGCCACCTCCAGCTGAATTGAAGTGTTGGGGAAGTGTACTAACCCATGTGAAGTTCACATGGGTGAAAGAAGCCTTAACAAGTGAAGGGAGGATGCTTCATGCTAAGGAATGCTGCTGCCCAGCTCCTGCGTCCAGACTAGCTTCACTTTGAAGCTTTTGGGCAGCAATCATTTGAGCTGCAAATGACTCAAGCTTTTGAAGATTTATAGTTTAATATGTTTACTTTAGTATTCCATTGGTAGTTTTCCTGTTTTGTAACGTCCAATAGGGAACTAAGCTAGTTTTTAGAAAGTGTGCTAAACAGTTTGTAATTTTTGTTTCATGTATTTTATTAGCTTAGTTGGCGTAGCTCTTGTGCTCCAAATCAGCTGATTTTTGGACACAAGGTAGACATATAAGTTAGCTTTGTACTCCTTTTGGAATTAAGTCATTTGAATCAAAATTGAGAGAGTTACACTCAAAACATTAAGCTGTGTGCTTATTGCTTTTCGGTCAGTTTAGACCATTTACAAATCTTTGCTTAATTCTATCACTTAATCGTTGAATTAGTGATTGAAACTCAAAGTAGATGCAAGTTAGAAGCTTATTGTTATAACTTGATCTTAGATTGGTGGTATTTGGTTTGTGAAAGTTGGTGGTTGTTCAATAAAATTGAACCGGTTTGTAACAAGTTCTTATGTTCTCTTTCTTTGTTCTTGTTTCTTCCTTTGAATGCTCTTGAATGCTTAATCAATATGTATCATTACATCCATGAGTTTGAAAAGTTGTTAATGAAATTGGATGTACAGGAGAGAGAGGAGCAAACTATGGCACGATTTCTAGGAGGATTAGAAAAGGAGATTAGGAGGAAGGTGGAGTTACAACCTTATTCTACCTTAGATGAACTCTTTAAGTTTGCTTTAAAAGTGGAGAAACATTTAAAGGAGAAGAAGAAGAAGATGGCGTGGAGAAATAACAAGAAGGAAGACTCATCTTACACTCCACAAGATGAACCAAAGAAGCTCACAAAGAAGGAGGATGTCAAGTGCTACAAATGCCAAGGTTATGGCCATTATGCAACAAAATGTCCTAACAAGAGAGTCATGACTCTTGTAGACATTCAAGCCATAGAAGAAGAAGCATCCAAGCAAAAAGAAGAAGAGGAGCAGGTGGAAGAAGTGGTGATTGAACCAATCCAAGAAGGTCCATTACTCATAACAAGAAGATTACTCCATGAAGAGGGGTGCTCCAAAAGCCTCACGAAAAGGGAGCAGATTTTTAAGACAAGTTGTGAAGTGGGAAGCAAGAAATGTTCACTTGTGATAGATAGTGGAGTTGCGCCAATCTTGTGTCCTTAAACATGGTTAAGGAAATGAAGCTTCCATTGATCCAACATCCAAAACCCTACCTTCTTCAATGGGTTAATCATGAAACTTCAATTGAAATTTCTAACCAAGCACTAATTTGTTTTTCTTTTGGCAGCTATTATGAAGATAAGGTGCTTTGTGATGTGTTACCCATGGAGGCTTGTGAAATCTTATTAGGAAGGCCTTGGATGTATGATAGGCGAGTGCAACATGATGGTTATGAATTGAAAACACTTATAGCCTCAAAACAAACCATCAATCCATTACACTTGAACCATTCATTTTGAAACCAAAATCCACTGAAAATAGTGAGCTTCATGAAAACAATTTGAGTGCAAACCTTATACCAATAAAAGAAAAGACTGAAAAAAAAGAAAAACCAAGAAAGAATTCAAGAAGGGGAGTGCACTAACAATAAATTTCATGTTTCAGGCGAAAAAGAGAACAAGATTCGAGGACGAATCTTACTTCAAGAAGGGGAGAATGAAGCATATGCATTTGACCTGATCTTGAAATTAATCATAAGTTTGTTTAATTTCTGGGTTTGGTTAATATTGAGGATTATTAAGGTCTTTAAGGGCTTAAATTGTCCTAATCAAGGTGATAACAAGCTTAACTAGCTCGGTTTTTCCTAAAACTCTACTTAAGCATCTTAATTAGGTTAATCTTTTGTTAATCTCTTCTTAAGCAAGATTAATTAGTACTAATGATACCTAAATTATCATTAAGTATTGATAATTAAGTTTAGTAGGTGATTAACTAGCCTAATTACATGTTTAAGTTAAGCTAATCATGTTTTAAAGCTAAGCTAGTTTAGCTCCTTTTGTAATCCGGTTTCTAAGCTAGCATTAGAAGTTGTTTTTGCTGTTTTTGGGTGCCACCTCAAGCTGAATGAAGACTTCAAGAAGTGTACTAAGCCATGTGAAGTTCACATGGGTGAAAGGAGCCAACAAATGAAAGAAGGAAGCTTCATTGCAAGGAAAGCAATCTGCCCAGTACACGTTCCAGCAGCCTTCATTTTCTTCTGTTTTGGGCAATGATCATTCCTTCTCCAATTGGCTTGAAATTTTGAGGATATTTACTTTAAGATATCTATTTTAATGTCCAATAGGTAGTTTTTCTGTTTTCACTCGTCCAATAGGGTATCTAAGCTAATTATTAGAAGTGTGCTGTAATGGTTGTAATTTTTATTTCTTCTATTTTATTAGCCTAGTTGGCATAGCTAAGCGTCGTCCAAATGAGCTGATTTTTTGGACATGTTGTAGCCTATAAGTTAGCTTTGTATCCTTTTGGAATTAAGTCATTTGAATGAAAATTGAGAGTTTTATGTCTCAAATACTCAGCTGTGTGCTAAGTGTTCTACCGGGTCAGTTTAGACTTTATCAAATCTTTGCTAATTTCTTTCACTTTAAAACGTTGATTTAGTGATTGAATCACAAAGAAGACTCAAGCTAGAAGCTTATTGTTATAGCTTAGTCTTTGATTGGTGGTATTTGGGTAGTGGAAGTGGTGGTTGTGCATTGCATTAAATTTACAAATTGAGGGTTGTGTCGATCCTAATATAGGTTAATAAAAGATCCACCTGTTCTCGAGCTAACAACAAAGCCTATTCAATATAAGATTCAATCTTTATGCCTTATTTCATATAAAGATTGAATCTTTCAAAATTCAATATAAAGATTCAATCTTTATGCCTATTTCATATAAGATCGAATCTTTCAACAAGTACAAGGGGATTCGGGTGTTTTGAGACTTGTTATTGATTTTACTATCCACGAACACATCATTTTGCTTTATAATTCTTTTTTTAGTTGTTGAATGATATAGGGGTCCTATTATGTTTGTGAGTTTAATTCCCTCAAATTAGGTGTGTATGTGTTTTAATTTAACAATTCGAGTGCAAATTTACAAATGAGGGTTGTGTGGATCCTAATAGAGGTTAATGGAAACTGCTCGAGTTCTCAAGCTAACAAAAAAGCCTATTCAATATAAAGATTCAATCTTTATGCCCTATTTCATATAAAGATTGAATCTTTCACAAATTCAATATAAAGATTTAATCTTTATGCCCTATTTCATATAAAGATCGAATCTTTCAACAAGTACAAGGGGATTCGGGTGTTTTGAGACTTATTATTGATTTTACTATCCACGAACACATCATTTGCTTTCTAATTATTTTTTTAGTTGTTGAATGATATAGGGGTCCTATTATGTTTGTGAGTCTAATTCCCTCAAATCAGGTGTGTGTGTTTTAATTCAACAATTCGAGTGCATTGCATTGAATTTACAAATTGAGGGTGTGGATCCTAATAGAGGTTAATAAAAGATCCTCTAGTTCTCGAGCTAACAACAAAGCCTATTCAATATAAAGATTCAATCTTTATGCCCTATTTCATGTAAAGATCAAGTCTTTCAACAATTCAATATAAAGATTCAATCTTTATGCCCAATTTCATATAAAGACCGATCGAATATTTCAACAAGTACAAGGGGATTCGGGTGTTTTGATACTTGTTATTGATTTTACTAACCACGAACACATCATTTGCTTTATAATTCTTTTTTAGTTGTTGAATGATATAGGGGTCCTATTTTGTTTGTGACTCTAATTCCCTTAAATTAGGTGTGAATGTGTTTTAGTTTAACAATTCGAGTGCATTGCATTGAATTTACAAATTGAGGGTTGTGTCTATCCTAATAAGAGGTTAATAAAAGATCCACTAGTTCTCGAGCTAACAACAAAGCCTTCTTCAATATAAAGATTCAATCTTTATGCCCTATTTCATATAAAGATTGAATCTTTCAAAAAATTCAATATAAAGATTCAATCTTTATGCCCTATTTCATATAAAGATCGAATCTTTCAACAAGTACAAGGGAGATTCGGGTGTTTTGAGACTTATTATTGATTTTACTATCCACGAACACATCATTTGCTTTATAATTCTTTTTTTAGTTGTTGAATGATATAGGGGTCCTATTATGTTTGTGAGTCTAATTCCCTCAAATCAGGTGTGTGTGTTTTAATTCAATAATTCGAGTGCATTGCATTGATTTTACAAATTGAGGGTTGTGTGGATCCTAATTGATATGATTAATAACTATGAAGTCTAATAATCTAAGTTTTACTTCCAAGATTTCGAACAACTTATGAGAAACTCGAACCAAGATATGAATTTAATCAAGAACACTCCTGAACCTTGATTAAAGACTCTAAACACCCTTAAAATCACTCCTGAAATTAAGTTGTTTAACACTAAGTATTCAACACTCCTGAAGAATAATTAATGGTTTTCAATTGCAAGCATACAAGCACACAATTAAAAGAAGAAAGAAAATAACTCAAAATACTCTAAGTTTAATTGAAGGAATTCGTCCCTTTATATAGGGTACAAGCTAAGCTAATTCAACTAGGAAAACATAACATTATCCTCCCTCTTTATTTTGGACTCCTAAAGATAACATGTACAAGTCACATGTTTATCTTTTTAACAACTTTACTACTTAATCATAAAACAATAAAGATAAACATAGCAATCCTAATTCTACTAGGATTCTATGTAGCAAGCTAGGAGTAATCCTAATTGGAGTAGGACTCCTCTTTACTTCCTTTCCCCACGCCATGAGTAATCCTAATCAGAGTAGGACTCCTCTTTACTTCCTTTCCCCACGCCATGAGTAATCCTAAATGGATTAGGATTCCTCTTCCTCCAGCTTCTATGTTAGCACACAAGCCAAGACTTAGTTCTTGTTCTTGTTTTGGAACCCTAAAGTCTCCATGGTCAAGTCAATAGGCTCATGGTTAACCAATGCCTTTGCATCCATATCATTCCCCCCTCACAAAAGAATTTGCCCTCAATTCTCATATCATAGTAAGGAGATAGATCACCCACATTGAAAGTAGCACTTCACTTCCATATTCACGTGGTGGAACAAGATCAATTGCATGTTCTATTCCTCTTAAAGGTGGAAGTCTCTTGTGGTAATTCTAGGGAAGACATCTTTGAACTCATGCATCAAAGCTTCAAGTTGTCATTCTATGTACCTTGATACTTGTATCACCTGCTTCACAACCAAAGCATAAGCAAACCTCCTTTTCTATCTCATGTCGAATCCTTAGCATTTAGGAACAAACTTGGTGCTTTAGGTGGTTGTTTAGGCGCCACTTGAGTAGGGTTTAGAGGATGTAATCTAACCCTTTTTGACCAACCAAATACAGAATAAACATTAGTGTCCCCTTCATGAATAACCTTCCTATCAAATTGCCATGGTCTTCCAAGTAGAAGATGGCATGCACTCATAGGTAACATCACACCATAAATCATCCTTATAGCTTCCAATAGAGAATGATATAAGTGCTTGTTTCTTCACTCTCATTCCAGTGCTATCATCTAACCAACTCAATTTGTAGGGTTTAGGGTGTGCCCTTGTGATTAGATTGAGTTTAGACACCACATGATCTGCAATAACATTAGTGCAAGAACCACTATCTATTATACATTACAAGTATACTCACCTACCTTGCATCTAGTATGGAAAAGATTCTCCCTTTGTGCCATGTTAGGTGTGTGATCCATGTGTAAGGTGCGCCTAAGACTCCAAGAACCTTGAATCATCTTCTGCAAAAGCATCCTCTTCTTCATCATTTCCTCCATGCTTTGCTCCTCTTCAGGGATGAATTCATACTCTCTTCCTTCTTTTGCAAAGCTAAGTATTGCCTCATTGTAAGAGCTTTCTTGTAGGACAATTACTTGCTATGTGTCCTCTCCCTTGACACTTAAAACACTTTCTATTCCTCAAATTTCTTAGGTACGGCACCTTAGTTTCTCCATGTAGTGTCTTCCTTAGGTGGAAAACTAGGCTTAGGTTTCGGACCACTTAGTAGGAAGTGTTCTTTGTTTGATTAGATCAACCTAGGTGTGTATGCTCCTTAGGTTTCTTCCTTCCATGTTCTTCAAACTTCATAGCTAGCTTTGGTTACTCCTCAAAAGTATGGTAGGAAGAAACTTCAACTCTCTTAGCTATGCTTCTATTCAACCTTTAATGTACTTGCTATTTTGTGCTTATCTTTCTCCACTATTCACATATGAAGCTAATTTTTCGAACTCCATAGTGTAATCATGTACACTTTGGCTACCTTGGCTCATTGATGTAAGCTTTATGAATTGCCTTTGTTCATAATCATCTGGCAAAAACTTATCTTTGAGCTTCTCCCAACTACATAGCTTAGGTTTGTTTTTTCTTGCTCTTTGTGCATGCAAGCCTTCAAGCCAAATCCCAGCATACTTTGTGAGTCTTATGGCAGCAACTTTGAATGTTTTTCGATCATCAAAGCCCCTATACTCACTTATCTTCTCTAGTTGGCGGATCCACTCTAGTAAATCCTCAGGTTTGCCCTCACCTGTGTAATCGTCAAGCTTTAACCCTTTATCATCTGGATATGAGGATCTTGGTGGGCGTGATTCAGCTTCATCCCTTTCTCCTCTGAGTGTGCGCCTATGTATGACACACTATTGGGGTTTAGTCTCTTGTTGATGATGTCTGCCATAGCATCTACTTGTGCATCCTTCTTGTGATGCTTATGTTATAGCATCTAGGCGTGCATCTAGGCGTGCATTCATATCCTTCATGCCTTAGCTAGGTCACTTAATTCGGACATAGCTAAACTTCTTGATCCTAAAGATTGATCTTGATGTAATCTTGATGTTTTTTGGATCTTGGATTTTTTCTTTCACCAATCACTAATAATATTGTAGTACTTTGATGAAACTTTATGAAAAATCAATAATCTTGAAAAAAGATTGGATCTTTAAGACTTTCTTGAAGATCTACTACTCCCCTATAGGCAAAAAAATTTCGGCCCTTCAAGGATGTGTCACCTTTGCTCTTGATACCACTTGATATGATTATTAAACTATGAAGTCTAATAATCAAGTTTTACTTCCAAGATTTCGAACAACTTATGAGAAACTCGAACCAAGATATGAATTTAATCAAGAACACTCCTGAACCTTGATTAAAGACTCTAAACACCCTTAAAATCACTCCTGAAATTAAGTTGTTTAACACTAAGTATTCAACACTCCTGAAGATAATTAATGGTTTTCAATTGCAAGCATACAAGCACACAATTAAAGAAGAAAGAAATACTCAAATACTCTAAGTTTATTGAAGAATTCGTCCCCTTATATAGGGTACAACTAAGCTAATTCAACTAGGAAAACATAACATTATCCTACTCCTACTTTATTTTGGACTCCTAAAGATAACATGTACAAGTCACATGTTTATCTTTTTAACAACTTTACTACTTAATCATAAAACAATAAAGATAAACATAGCAATCCTAATTCTACTAGGATTCTATGTAGCAAGCTAGGAGTAATCCTAATTAGAGTAGGACTCCTCTTTACTTCCTTTCCCCACGCCATGAGTAATCCTAATCAGAGTAGGACTCCTCTTTACTTCCTTTCCCCACGCCATGAGTAATCCTAAATGGATTAGGATTCCTCTTCCTCCAGCTTCCATGTTAGCACACAAGCCAAGACTTGGTTCTTGTTCTTGTTTTGGAACCTAAAGTCTCCATGGTCAAGTCAATAGGCTCATGGTTAACCAATGCCTTTGCATCCATATCATTCTCCCCCTCCACAAAAGAATTTACCCTCAAATTCTCATCATCATAGTAAGGAGATAGATCACCCACATTGAAAGTAGCACTTACACTTCCATATTCATCTGGTGGAACAAGATCAATTGCATGTTCTATTCCTCTTAAAGGTGGAAGTCCTTGTGGTAATTCCTCAGGGAAGACATCTTTGAACTCATGCATCAAAGCTTCAAGTTGATCATTCTTATGTACCTTGATACTTGTAGTCACCTGCTTCACAACCAAAGCATAAGCATAACCTTCCTTTTCTATCTCATGTTCGAAATCCTTAGCATTTAGGAACAAACTTGGTGCTTTAGGTGGTTGTTTAGGCGCCACTTGAGTAGGGTTTAGAGGATGTAATCTAACCCTTTTTGAACCAACCAATACAGAATAAACATTGGTGTCCCCTTCATGAATAACCTTCCTATCAAATTGCCATGGTCTTCCAAGTAGAAGATGGCATGCACTCATAGGTAAAACATCACACCATAAATCATCCTTATAGCTTCCAATAGAGAATGATATAAGTGCTTGTTTCTTCACTCTCATCCAGTGCTATCATCTAACCAACTCAATTTGTAGGGTTTAGGGTGTGCCCTTGTGATTAGATTGAGTTTAGACACCACATGATCTGCAATAACATTAGTGCAAGAACCACTATCTATTATCACATTACAAGTATACTCACCTACCTTTGCATCTAGTATGGAAAAGATTCTCCCTTTGTGCCATGTTAGGTGTGTGATCCATGTGTAAGGTGCGCCTAATGACTCCAGAAGTCCTTGAATCATCTTCTGCAAAAGCATCCTCTTCTTCATCATTTTCCTCCATGCTTTGCTCCTCTTCAGGGATGAATTCATACTCTCTTCTTCTTTTTGAAGTCTAAGTATTGCCTCATTGTAAGAGCTTTCTTTGTAGGACAATTACTTGCTATGTGTCCTCTCCCTTGACACTTAAAACACTTTCTTCAATTCTTCAAATTTCCTTTAGGTACGGCCACCTTAGTTTTCTCCATGGTTAGTGTCTTCCTTAGGTGGAAAACTAGGCTTAGGGTTTCGGACATTTAGTTAGGAAGTAGTATCTTTATGTTTGAGTTAGGATCATACCTAGGTGTGTATGCTCCTTAGTCGTTCTTCCTTCATGTTCTTCAAACTTCATAGCTAGCTTGGTTACATCCTCAAAAGTAGGTAGGAAGAAACTTCAACTCTCTTAGCTATGCTTCTATTCAACCTTTAATGTACTTGCTGTTTTTGTGCTTATCTTTCTCCACTATTCACATATAGACCTAGTTTTTCAACTCCATAGTGTATTCATGTACACTTTGGCTACCTTGGCTCATTGATGTAAGCTTTATGAATTGCCTTTGTTCATAATCATCTGGCAAAAACTTATCTTTGAGCTTCCCTTTTAGCTTCTCCCAACTACATAGCTTAGGTTTGTTTTTCTTGCTCTTTGTGCGTAGCAAGCCTTCAAGCCAAATCCCAGCATACTTTGTGAGTCTTATGGCAGCAACTTTGAATGTTTTTCGATCATCAAAGCCCCTATACTCACTTATCTTCTCTAGTTGGCGGATCCACTCTAGTAAATCCTCAGGTTTGCCTCACCTGTGTAATCTTCAAGCTTTAACCCTTTATCATCTGGATATGAGGATCTTGGTGGGCGTGATTCAGCTTCATCCCTTTCTCCTCTGAGTGTGCGCCTATGTATGACACACTATTGGGGTTTAGTCTCTTGTTGATGATGTCTGCCATAGCATCTACTTGTGCATCCTTCTTGTGATGCTTAGTGTTATAGCATTAGGCTGCATCTAGGCGTGCATTCATATCCTTCATGGCCTTAGCTAGGTCATTAATTCGGACATAGCTACAACTTCTTTGATCCTAGATTGGATCTTGATGTATCTTTGTTGTTTTTATGGATCTTGGATCTTTTCTTTCACCAATCACTAATAATATTGTAGTACTTTGATGAAACTTTATGAAAAATCAAGAATCTTGGAAAAAAGATTGGATCTTTAAGACTTTCTTGAAGATCTAATACTCCCCCTAGTAGGCAAAAATTTCGGCCCTTCCAAGGATGTGTCACCTTTGCTCTTGATACCACTTGATATGATTATTAAACTATGAAGTCTAATAATCTAAGTTTTACTTCCAAGATTTCGAACAACTTATGAGAAACTCGAACCAAGATATGAATTTAATCAAGAACACTCCTGAACCTTGATTAAAGACTCTAAACACCCTTAAAATCACTCCTGAAATTAAGTTGTTTAACACTAAGTATTCAACACTCCTGAAGAATAATTAATGGTTTTCAATTGCAAGCATACAAGCACACAATTAAAGAAGAAAGAAAATAACTCAAAATACTCTAAGTTTATTGAAGGAATTCGTCCCTTTATATAGGGTACAAGCTAGCTAATTCAACTAGGAAAACATAACATTATCCTACTCCTACTTTATTTTGGACTCCTAAAAGATAACATGTACAAGTCACATGTTTATCTTTTAACAACTTTACTACTTAATCATAAAACAATAAAGATAAACATAGCAATCCTAATTCTACTAGGATTCTATGTAGCAAGCTAGGAGTAATCCTAATTAGAGTAGGACTCCTCTTTACTTCCTTTCCCCACGCCATGAGTAATCCTAATCAGAGTAGGACTCCTCTTTACTTCCTTTCCCCACGCCATGAGTAATCCTAAATGGATTAGGATTCCTCTTCCTCCAGCTTCCATGTTAGCACACAAGCCAAGACTTGGTTCTTGTT
Organism: Beta vulgaris subsp. vulgaris; assembly: GCF_026745355.1. Classification (NCBI taxonomy): domain Eukaryota; kingdom Viridiplantae; phylum Streptophyta; class Magnoliopsida; order Caryophyllales; family Amaranthaceae; genus Beta; species Beta vulgaris. The sequence goes on along the minus strand of NW_026611043.1, from coordinate 452,368 downwards.
CTTGTTTTGGAACCCTAAAGTATCCATGGTCAAGTCAATAGACTCATGGTTAACCAATGCCTTTGCATCCATATCACTAATAGAGGTTAATAAAAGATCATCTAGTTCTCGAGCTAACAACAAAGCCTATTCAATATAAAGATTCAATCTTTATGCCCTATTTCATGTAAAAGATCAAGTCTTTCAACAATTTAATATAAAGATTCGATCTTTATGCCCTATTTCATATAAAGATCGATCGAATATTTACAAGTACAAGGGGATTCGGGTGTTTTGATACTTGTTATTGATTTTACTAACCACGAACACATCATTTGCTTTATAATTCTTTTTTTAGTTGTTGAATGATATAGGGGTCCAATTATGTTTGTGACTCTAATTCCCTTAAATTAGGTGTGAATGTTTTTAGTTTAACAATTCGAGTGCATTGCATTAAATTTACAAATTGAGGGTTGTGTGGATCCTAATAGAGGTTAAAAGATCCACCTGTTCTCGAGCTAACAACAAAGCCTATTCAATATAAAGATTCAATCTTTATGCCTTATTTCATATAAAGATTGAATCTTTCAAAAATTCAATATAAAGATTCAATCTTTATGCCCTATTTCATATAAAGATCGAATCTTTCAACAAGTACAAGGGGATTCGGGTGTTTTGAGACTTGTTATTGATTTTACTATCCACGAACACATCATTTTGCTTTATAATTCTTTTTTTAGTTGTTGAATGATATAGGGGTCCTATTATGTTTGTGAGTCTAATTCCCTCAAATTAGGTGTGTATGTGTTTTAATTTAACAATTCGAGTGCATTGCATTGAATTTACAAATTGAGGGTTGTGTGGATCCTAATAGAGGTTAATGGAAACTGCTCGAGTTCTCAAGCTAACAAAAAAGCCTATTCAATAAAGATTCAATCTTTATGCCCTATTTCATATAAAGATTGAATCTTCACAAATTCAATATAAAGATTTTATCTTTATGCCCTATTCATATAAAGATCGAATCTTTCAACAAGTACAAGGGGATTCGGGTGTTTTGAGACTTATTATTGATTTTACTATCCACGAACACATCATTTGCTTTATAATTATTTTTTTAGTTGTTGAATGATATAGGGGTCCTATTATGTTTGTGAGTCTAATTCCCTCAAATCAGGTGTGTGTGTTTTAATTCAACAATTCGAGTGCATTGCATTGAATTTACAAACTGAGGGTTGTGTGGCTCCTAATAGAGGTTAATAAAAGATCCTCTAGTTCTCGAGCTAACAACAAAGCCTATTCAATATAAAGATTCAATCTTTATGCCCTATTTCATGTAAAGATCAAGTCTTTCAACAATTCAATATAAAGATTCAATCTTTATGCCCTCTTTCATATAAAGATCGATCGAATATTTCAACAAGTACAAGGGGATTCGGGTGTTTTGATACTTGTTATTGATTTTACTAACCACGAACACATCATTTCCTTTATAATTCTTTTTTTAGTTGTTGAATGATATACGGTCCTATTATGATTGTGACTCTAATTCCCTTAAATTAGGTTGAATGTGTTTTAGTTTAACAATTCGAGTGCATTGCATTGAATTTACAAATTGAGGGTTGTGTCGATCCTAATAGAGGTTAATAAAAGATCCACTAGTTCTCGAGCTAACAACAAGCCTATTCAATATAAAGATTCAATCTTTATGCCCTATTTCATATAAAGTTTGAATCTTTCAAAAATTTAATATAAAGATTCAATCTTTATGCCCTATTTCATATAAAGATCGAATCTTTCAACAAGTACAAGGGGATTCGGGTGTTTTGAGACTTATTATTGATTTTACTATCCACGAACACATCATTTGCTTTATAATTCTATTATTAGTTGTTGAATGATATAGGGGTCCTATTATGTTTGTGACTCTAATTCCCTTCAATTAGGTGTGAATGTGTTTTAGTTTAACAATTCGAGTGCATTGCATTGAATTTACAAATTGAGGGTTCTGTCGATCCTAATAGAGGTTAATAAAAGATCCACTAGTTCTCGAGCTAACAACAAAGCCTATTCAATATAAAGATTTCAATCTTTATGCCCTATTTTCATATAAAGATCGAATCTTTCAACAAGTACAAGGGGATTCGGGTGTTTTGAGACTTATTATTGATTTTACTATCCACAAACACATCATTTGCTTTATAATTCTTTTTTTTAGTTGTTGAATGATATAGGGGTCCAATTATGTTTGTGATTCTAATTCCCTTAAATTAGGTGTGAATGTGTTTTAGTTTAACAATTCGAGTGCATTGCATTGAATTTACAAATTGAGGGTTGTGTCGATCCTAATAGAGGTTAATAAAAGATCCACTAGTTCTCGAGCTAACAACAAAGCCTATTCAATATAAAGATTCAATCTTTATGCCCTATTTCATATAAAGATTGAATCTTTCAAAAATTCAATATAAAGATTCAATCTTTATGCCCTATTTCATATAAAGATCGAATCTTTCAACAAGTACAAGGGGATTCGGGTGTTTGAGACTTCTTATTGATTTTACTATCCACGAACACATCATTTGCTTTATAATTCTTTTTTTAGTTGTTGAATGATATAGGGGTCCTATTATGTTTGCTAGTCTAATTCCCTCAAATCCAGTGTGTGTGTTTTAATTCAACAATTCGAGTGCATGCATTGAATTTACAAATTGAGGGTTGTGTGGATCCTAATAGAGGTTAATAAAGATCCTCTAGTTCTCGAGCTAACAACAAAGCCTATTCAATATAAAGATTCAATCTTTATTCCCTATTTCATGTAAAGATCAAGTCTTTCAACAATTCAATATAAAGATTCAATCTTTATGCCCTATTTCATATAAAGATCGATCGAATATTTCAACAAGTACAAGGGGATTCGGTGTTTTGATACTTGTTATTGATTTTACTAACCACGAACACATCATTTGCTTTATAATTCTTTTTTTAGTTGTTGAATGATATAGGGGTCCAATTATGTTTGTGACTCTAATTCCCTTAAATTAGGTGTGAATGTGTTTTAGTTTAACAATTCGAGTGCATTGCATTGAATTTACAAATTGAGGGTTGTGTCGATCCTAATAGAGGTTAATAAAAGATCCACTAGTTCTCGAGCTAACAACAAAGCCTATTCAATATCAAGATTCAATCTTTATGCCCTATTTCATATAAAGATTGAATCTTTCAAAAAATCAATATAAAGATTCAATCTTTATGCCCTATTTCATATAAAGATCGAATCTTTCAACAAGTACAAGGGGATTCCGGTGTTTTGAGACTTATTATTGATTATACTATCCACGAACACATCATTTGCTTTATAATTCTTTTTTTAGTTGTTGAATGATATAGGGGTCCTATTATGTTTGTGAGTCTAATTCTCTCAAATCAGGTGTGTGTGTTTTAATTCAACAATTCGAGTGCATTGCATTGAATTTACAAATTGAGGGTTGTGTGGATCCTAATAGAGGTTAATAAAAGATCCTCTAATTCTCGAGCTAACAACAAAGCCTATTCAATATAAAGATTCAATCTTTATGCCCTATTTCATGTAAAGATCAAGTCTTTCAACAATTTAATATAAAGATTCAATCTTTATGCCCTATTTCATATGAAGATCGATCGAATCTTTCAACAAGTACAAGGGGATTCGGGTGTTTTGAGACTTATTATTGATTTATACTATCCACGAACACATCATTTTGCTTTATAATTCTTTTTTTAGTTGTTGAATGATATAGGGGTCCTATTATGTTTGTGAGTTTAATTCCCTCAAATTAGGTGTGTATGTGTTTTAATTTAACAATTCGAGTACATTGCATTGAATTTACAAATTGAGGGTTGTGTGGATCCTAATAGAGGTTAATAAAAGATCCTCTAATTCTCGAGCTAACAACAAAGCCTATTCAATATAAAGATTCAATCTTTATGCCCTATTTCATATAAAGATCAAGTCTTTCAACAATTTAATATAAAGATTCAATCTTTATGCCCTATTTCATATGAAGATCGATCGAATCTTTCAACAAGTACAAGGGGATTCGGGTGTTTTGAGACTTATTATTGATTTTACTATCCACGAACACATCATTTTGCTTTATAATTCTTTTTTTAGTTGTTGAATGATATAGGGGTCCTATTATGTTTGTGACTCTAATTCCCTTAAATTAGGTGTGAATGTGTTTTAGTTTAACATTTCGAGTGCATTGCATTGAATTTACAAATTGAGGGTTGTGTCGATCCTAATAGAGGTTAATAAAAGATCCACTAGTTCTCGATCTAACAACAAAGCCTATTCAATATAAAGATTCAATCTTTATGCCCTATTTCATATAAAGATTGAATCTTTCAACAAGTACAAGGGATTCGGGTGTTTTGAGACTTATTATTGATTTTACTATCCACGAACACATTATTTGCTTTATAATTCTTTTTTTAGTTGTTGAATGATATAGGGGTCCTATTATGTTTGTGAGTCTAATTCCCTCAAACAGGTGTGTGTGTTTTAATTCAACAATTCGAGTGCATTGCATTGAATTTACAAATTGAGGGTTGTGTGGATCCTAATAGAGGTTAATAAAAGATCCTCTAGTTCTCGAGCTTACAACAAAGCCTATTCAATATAAAGATTCAATCTTTATGCCCTATTTCATGTAAAGATCAAGTCTTTCAACAATTCAATATAAAGATTCAATCTTTATGCCCTATTTCATATAAAGATCGATCGAATATTTCAACAAGTACAAGGGGATTCGGGTGTTTTGATACTTGTTATTGATTTTACTAACCACGAACACATCATTTGCTTTATAATTCTTTTTTTAGTTGTTGAATGATATAGGGGTCCTATTATGTTTGTGACTTTAATTCCCTTAAATTAGGTGTGAATGTGTTTTAGTTTAACAATTCTAGTGCATTGCATTGAATTTACAAATTGAGGGTTGTGTCGATCCTAATAGAGGTTAATAAAAGATCCACTAGTTCTCGAGCTAACAACAAAGCCTATTCAATATAAAGATTCAATCTTTATGCTCTATTTCATATAAAGATTGAATCTTTCAAAAATTCAATATAAAGATTCAACTTTATGCCCTATTTCATAAAAAGATCGAATCTTTCAACAAGTACAAGGGGATTCGGGTGTTTTGAGACTTGTTATTGATTTTACTATCCACGAACACATCATTTTGCTTTATAATTCTTTTTTTAGTTGTTGAATGATATAGGGGTCCTATTATGTTTGTGAGTCTAATTCCATCAAATTAGGTGTGTATGTGTTTTAATTAAACAGTTCAAGTGCATTGCATTGAATTTACAAATTGAGGGTTGTGTGGATCCTAATAGAGGTTAATAGAAACTGCTCTAGTTCTCAAGCTAACAACAAAGCCGATTCAATATAAAGATTCAATCTTTATGCCCTATTTCATATAAAGATTGAATCTTTCACAAATTCAATATAAAGATTTAATCTTTCAAGCTAACAACAAAGCCGATTCAATATAAAGATTCAATCTTTATGCCCTATTTCATATAAAGATTGAATCTTTCACAAATTCAATATAAAGATTTAATCTTTATGCCCTATTTCATATAAAGATCGAATCTTTCAACAAGTACAAGGGGATTCGAGTATTTTGAGACTTATTATTGATATTACTATCCACCAACACATCATTTGCTTTATAATTCTTTTTTTAGTTGTTGAATGATATAGGGGTCCTATTATGTTTGTGAGTCTAATTCCCTCAAATCAGGTGTGTGTCTTTTAATTCAACAATTCGAGTGCATTGCATTGAATTTACAAATTGAGGGTTGTGTGGATCCTAATAGAGGTTAATAAAAGATCCTCTAGTTCTCGAGCTAACAACAAAGCCTGTTCCTGTCTAGAAATTAAGGGTTCTGATTCCTTTGCTTAGGGAGTACCGGGTCAGATTCGAATGTCCTGAGTTCAAAGTCCGTACGCCGGAATCCTGCAAAAGTAACGGTTAGACTGCCCCGGGGGTTGTTCCGGGATCGCCTCTCTGACGCTCAAGTCAGTGATCAAGCTTAGAGAGATAAAGTCTAGAGAGAGATGCTCTGGTTTGTTAGGTAAGAATTCAATACCTTCTCATTGATGAGGGGGTTGAGTATTTATAGTGCTTGGAATATCCCAACTGTAGGCCAGCTGGGGGGGCACTGACAGCTGGAATGCACCATCACAGGTGGGGCCCACTGGAGGCTCTAAGGCATTTGATGGGCTGGATTATCCTTGGCAAGCTTGTACCAGGAAATAAGCCCAAACAATTAGCCCCACGCCAGGAATGGGAAATATCGAGGCCTTGCTGAAATATTTCCCGTTCGTGGCGGAACCTAGACAGTTTGGAACCCAGGTTGCCCTGCTTCTTAGGCAGGAAAGGAGGGCACGTGCCGACCCAGTCTCCTCAAGGAGGAGGGGAGGCTAGAGTACCGACCCGGTCTCCTCGAGGAGAAGGGTGGCTTGAGTGCCGACCCGGTCTCCTCAAGGAGAGGGGTGGCTTGAGTGCCGACCCGGTCTCCTCAAGGAGAGGGGTGGCTTGAGTGCCGACCCGGTCTCCTCGAGGAGAAGGGTGGCTTGAGTGCCGACCCGGTCTCCTAAAGGAGAGGGGTGGCCTGAGTGCCGACCCGGTCTCCTCAAGGAGAGGGATGGCTTGAGTGCCGACCCGGTCTCTTCAAGGAGAGGGGTGGCTTGAGTGCCGACCCGGTCTCCTACAGGAGAGGGGTGGCTTGAGTGCCGACCCGGTCTCCTCAAGGAGAGGGATGGCTTGAGTGCCGACCCCGTCTCTTCAAGGAGAGGGGTGGCTTGAGTGCCGACCCGGTCTCCCTTAGGAGAGGGGTGATTAGTGTATGGCTCGGCCTAGGGACCAATGAGCCCCATGGTTATCCGAGCCGGTATCCTCGTTCGCTTAGTCAGTCAAGGAGGGCCTCCTTAGGCCGAGCTGGTTGGACGCGGCTCGGATGAGGGGCCAATGAGCCCCATGCTTGTCCGAGCCGGTGCCTGCTCTCGCTAAGTCAATCTGGGACTTAGGAGACTTACTCAACCAAGGAGGAGTGCCTCCAAGGGCCGAGCTAGGTGGACGCGGCTCGGATGAGGGGCCAATGAGCCCCATGCTTGTCCGAGCCGGTGCCTGCTCTCGCTAAGTCAATCTGGGACTTAGGAGACTTACTCAACCAAGGAGGAGTGCCTCCAAGGGCCGAGCTAGGTGGACGCGGCTCGGATGAGGGGCCAATGAGCCCCATGCTTGTCCGAGCCGGTGCCTGCTCTCGCTAAGTCAATCTGGGACTTAGGAGACTTACTCAACCAAGGAGGAGTGCCTCCAAGGGCCGAGCTAGGTGGACGCGGCTCGGATGAGGGGCCAATGAGCCCCATGCTTGTCCGAGCCGGTGCCTGCTGATGCGAAATTGAACTCCTCTCACGTGTGTGTTTAGAAGAACCAATAACACAATGCAGCGAAAAACGAACGAACAATGGATATAGACTTTTAGTAGAAAGAAAAGCTCTTAAAACTAAAAGAATTGTTTGATAAACACAACTCAATGAAGAATGGTGTTTAGGATAGTATAAACTATAAGCTAAAAGAATCTCCACTCTTAAAGCTAGTAGTTTGCTTAAGTTTTCACAAGCTTTACTCACTTATGATTGCTTAAGGGTTCTAAAACAAGTTAAAGGCTTCACTCACCTTAAACATGATTTAGGATGGATTTGAGAGTATTTTAATTAGCTTCACTCACTAATTATCCTAACTCTCTCTCAAATTAAGCTTCACTCACTTAACTTAAGGGTTTTGAGATTAAGTTCACTCCTTAACCACAAGAAGAAATTTTGGATTTAACCCTCCAATTTTTCTAATAAGCACATAGCTCAATTTTCAACATTCCAATCTCTGCCTTTCATTCATGTTCCAAGTTACATATATATAGTACATAGCTTACAAGTCTTACTACAAAAGAAACTAAGTCTAATACACTAAAGAGACTAATCAAAGCTGAAATACTATAAACTAGCTCCTACATAGCCGAAATCAGCACACCTAAGACTAGGGTGCTTTCTTCTCCTTGGTACGTGCTTCAATGGAGGGAAACCAATGAAAACCTTTCCTTCATATGAAGATATCTCCAACTTGTAAAGAGCTCATCATTTGGCTGCCCAAAACAGCTTATGTGGTGCCTAAAAGAGTTAAGCAAATAAGGAGCTTTCCTAGCTAGGAAGGAAAGCTTGTGATTGGCTCCTTTGTTGCAAGTGGATTTAAGCTCCTTCATGAGTGAGCTAGGTGCTTGCTACAGCCCATATTACACGTCCCATATTACAACCTAAACTAAGCAAAACAATACTAGAACCGATTTACAACAAAACGTTACAAAAAACTGATTTTGGAGCTAAGTAGCTAACTATTACAATTAGTGAAAGTAAAGCATGTTTAGGACTAAACTAACACTAATTACTCATAAGCACCTCAAGCACACACCTCCCTAACTCCCTTAGGCAGCTGCTTGCTTCCTTACTTAGCTTCTCCTCCTTCCTTTGTTAAAAATCAGTGAAACAACGTCTCAAAGGAAAGGCTGCTGTTACTTCGTTTCTTCATGAAATGTAACCAAATTTGGTAGGATTAAACTTCAAGATTTTAGAAATCCAACAAAAAAAGAATCACTGGAAAATGATTTATAGATTGCTCACAATAGCAAAAACAATTTCACTGCGCTAGAGTCTTTGAATGAACGTGAATGTCTTCACTTCTACTCTCCTTTATGCAGCCTTTAGAGATTATTGCTCTCAAAGATATATATCATTTGGTTACCTTCCACCATTTAAGCCCTTAATTCCCTTCTTAATCCATAAGATTAACCATATCCATAGATTAAAGAGACCTACGGACATCTTTGGACTAATAAGGCCTTTCCATTTCGCATCACCTGCTCTCGCTAAGTCAATCTGGGACTTAGGAGACTTACTCAACCAAGGAGGAGTGCCTCCAAGGGCCGAGCTAGGTGGACGCGGCTCGGATGAGGGGCCAATGAGCCCCATGCTTGTCCGAGCCGGTGCCTAAGGTTTTGGACCACTGGCTGAGGTGACCGAGTGGGTAACCTTGAGCTGATGAACTGGCAATATTGAGCTGGTGAACTTAATAGTTTCTTGGGAACCCAAATGCCACGTGGCAACGGTGGATTATTGGGGTGCTTGGAAACATGGTGGCGATTCAACTTCTGGTTATTCATGACTTTTGTGACGATTGATATTCCGAGGGGTTGTGCCTATTGAACAGTTTTGGGCAGTTGGGAGGCCCATTAAGGTGCTGAAGACACAAGGCCCGGTCCAAGTTGTGACGTGGCACGCGGAGATCGAGGATTCTGCCTATAAGTAGGAGAGAGGGGAGAGATTTTTGTCACTTTTACAATTCTCTCTCTCTCTCTAAATTTGAGTTTCCTGCTCTCTCTCTCTCTACTTTAGAGCATTTTCTCTCTCTAAGTCCGAGCCCCATCTTCTTCGTCCGACCAGGTACGCCTTTGTTTTGCTTTTTTACTAAGTTTTTCTTCTCTTTCTTTTAATAAAATCGGCCGACCCCTTCTGTTGATAAATAATGGGGAGCTCGTCCGAGTCAGTGACACCCCCTCCCTCACCTCCTTATAATTTAGCCGAGGAAGTGAGGGGTATGGGAATGGTTTTGGTGTCAACTTTAATAAGTTGCCCGGATCCCTCGGCGTGCCTGAGGCGCTTTCCCTCCCAAGTACTCCTTCGCAAGCCGAGGAGGAGGAGGCCGAGGGTACCATCCCCCTACCCTGGGAGGTGTCCCTGGCCTATCCTTCTTCGAGGAGTTACTTAGACAAATATTTGCTGATGGTGTAGTTAGGATAGCTATGCCAGGAGAGGAAGGCGAAGCTTCTACATCGGGTCGGCTCGCGTATCCCGAGATCGACCCCAAAGGCGGTCCGGGCGCCAAATTTCCACTTCCATCTTAATAAAGGCCTTATTGGAGGATGCCCGAGGCCAAGCAGCGAAGTTCCAAATAAAGGACCCCTACATACTGTCCGACCCGATGCTAGTCACACTATTCTGAGCCCACCCCCGGATGTACCGCCTTTTATTACAAGGCCATGAGATGGGCTTAAGATTCCCGCTGACCCCGTTTGAGAAGGAATTCTTGAATGCTTATAACCTATGCCTGGGTCAGCTTTCTCCAAACTCATGGGGAGGAATCTTGGCGGTTCAGGTAATATGTGACATCATCGGCGTTAGGCCGACCCTCACGCTCTGGCGCCATTTGTACAAGCTTTTTGAAATGCCAGCGGGGGATCACGGACCTGGGTGGTGGTGTTTCCAAGCTCGGCGAGGCTACCGAACCGTTCTTGACTTACCCACTTCTCAAAAGGGGTTTCGCCGGTGCTTTGCCTTCGTCTACTATGGGGGAGAATGGGGCATCCCGATCGTGCCTCCATCTGACGACCCAAATCACTGCTTCAATTTCAAAGTGCCCGAGTTGTCGGAAGACGAAGCCGTGGCTGCTATATACATGCAGTTAGAGGCTAAAATAGTGGACGGCGGCGAAGTTTTTGTAGCGGGGAACTGGCTCCCGAGCTGCAAGTTCTTTAAAGATGAGCACTTCCTGGCCGCGTTTGGTCTGAGCCCGGCTTTTCCCAAGGGTAATTCGGCAACAAGGGGGTCCGGTTGACTTGTTTTTGCTTTATTTGCTATATTTTGCTAACTGTTTGTCTTTTTACAGAGGCTTCTCTTGCTTACATAAAGGAAACAGACCCGGACATGGCCGAACGACTACCTCCGCCGCTCTGAAGGCTGCTCGGATTAGGGCCGAGATGAAGGCGAATAAAATTAACAAGCCTTCTAAGCCAAAGGTAAGATACTTCTCTATCCGACCCGGTTTAATCCTTCTTTCCTTGTTCTCACCAACTTTTCATACTTTTACAGGATCCTTCCAATCCCAAGCCGAGAAAGCGCAAGGAGCGCACTGAAGAGAGGGTGGAGATGACAGAGAAGGCTTTGGCGAAGGCCCGAGCCGAGAAGGAGGCCTCGGCCAAGAAGGCAAGGCAAGAGCCTTCCGTTGAGGTGAACAGCCCCCGCCCGGCTTCTGGGGACGAGGGGACACACATTTCCCTTCACCCAGAGGATTTCGAGCCGGTGCGAAGTCCAAGCCATGTACAGGGGACCTCGCACACCGAGCAGACCTTATCCGAGGCGCCGGTCCCCTTTACCCAAATGTCCAAGACGGACAAGAAAGAACGGATTGCCAGTGCCCTGGAAATACTGTTACCCAAACCGACCGAGATCATATCAACGCGGTGAATGGGAGAAACGAATCGAGCGAACTTTTTCGCTCCTGGATGTGTAAGTACCTTAGCCTTACTCCTCTTTTTACTTTTTCATTTTTATTTTCTAACTTGTCTTTGTTTTGCAGTTTTCCATCCGGATGACCAAGGTAGCCGAGGACCGGCTCACACTGGTGCAGGAGGTTCAGAGCCTGAAGGAGGCGGCTCGGAAGCACTTCGATGAGGTCTACCAGGCCAAGGAAGCTAAGCGCTGGCCGAGCTCCGCTTGGAGGAGGCCAACAAAAAAATTGATATGGCGAGGCGACCTGGAAGCAAGAGAGGGAGACTGGCAGGTGAAAGGACCAACCTTACTCTTGCCAAAGACAACGCTGAGTCCGCCAAAGCTACGGCCGAGCCAAGCAGGCTCAGGCCGAGAAGGACTTGGAAGAGGTCCGGCTCAAACTCTCGTCGACCGAGGCTCAACTGAAGGAAGCCCAAGCGGCCGTTTCTCGTTCTCAGGAGGAATGGTTCAACGCCTGGCAGAAGTCGGACGACTGTACCGATTTCTGCGCCGACGTGGGCCAATCTTCCCATAAGATGGGCGAGGACGAGGCGCTTGCTAGGCTTAAGGTAGCCTTTGCTGATTCCTGTCCCGAGGCCGACTGGAATTCAGTCTGGTCTCGCTACCAGGAGTTGGCCGAAGCCGACGCAGCGGAGATTAAGGCCAAGATGGCTGAAGAGATGAGCTCGGACAGCGACTCTGACTCTGATGATGAAGAGAAGATGCTGGTAGCACCGAGCCACCTCCACCAGAGCAACCTGCGCTGAGCAACCTGCCACTGGTCCTTCTACTTAGCTTCCTTAGGATTTTTTTCCTTAGCTTTGGCCTTGTCGGCCCTTTTAGCTTTTCTGCTTTCGACCCCTGTTTTGTAAACTTTTGGTTGTATTTTACAACTTTTGATCAATTGGAATACAACTACTATTTTGCAACTCGTCATTTGTCGCAATTTTTCGTTATTTGCAATATTACAACATTCAATAGACAATAAACTGGTTAAGTTTTGCTTGCCTTTTTGTTCACAATAATTAGACTGGTTAAGTCTCTTTTCATTTCTGGGGTATAAAACCGACTTGTACATGGACTGGTTAAGTCCGAGTTACAATTTGATTTGCTTGCTAAACCGACCAAGATGCTGGCCTTACATCATGCCCCTAGTGCAAGTAACGAAAGAAATTACACATAGAATCTTTTGAGATTGTCTAGGTTCCAAGGCCGAGCCAGGGGGACCCCTTCGGGAGATTCGAGTCGGAATGTCCCTGGCTTGATGATTTCTGTAACCTTGTAAGGGCCGTCCCAATTTGCCCCCAACTTCCCTTTGAGATGGGAAAGTCCGTGGCTTCGACCTTTCGGACGACCCAGTCGCCTAGACTGATTGGCCGAGGCTTTACTCGCCGTTAAATGCCTTTGATTCTTTGCTTGTACCGGATGGCTTGTAGCAAAGCATTGCCTCGGGTTTCTGGCAATAGGTCTAAGTTGATGGGCTTTTCTTCTTCATTTTGGTCGAACTCATAGAATGTCATCCGAGGGGAAGGGATTCCCACCTCGACCGGAAGGACAGCCTCGCTTCCATAGACCAAGCCGAAAGGGGAGTGCCCCGTGGCTTCTTTACCGTTGTTCGAGCCGACCAGAGTACTCCAGGTAGGTCGTCTACCCATGCTCCTTTAGCTGCATCAAGGGATTTCTTGATACCCTTTAGAACAATTTTATTAGCCGACTCGGCTTGCCCGTTGGTTTGGGGGCGGGAGACTGCCAGAACCTTGTTTGAATGCCGAACCGGGCAACATACTCTCGAGTCGGCCCGCTGTTGAACTGTCGGCCATTGTCTGATACCAAGGCTCTTGGAATTCCGAACCGGGTAATGATTTCCTCCATATGAACAACTGAACCTGCTTGTCAGTAATTGACGCCAGTGGCTCGGCTTCGGTCCACTTGGTGAAATAATCAATGCCACAATTAGGAACTTCCTTTGCCCAGAAGCGGGGGAAAAGGTCCGAGCAGCTCCATGCCCCACTTGTCGAAGGCAGGACTGCTTGAATGGTGGTGAGGGGAGTGGCGGGCCCTGGTATGTCCGAGTGAATCTGGCAGGAGGGACACCGTCGGACTAAGTCCGAGGCATCAGCTTTAAGTAGGCCAATAGTACCCTGCTCTTAGCGCCTTTCCGGCTATAGTTCGACCCCCTTGATGGCTTCCGCAGGCTCCTTGGTGTATTTCCCGGAGGACATAATTTCCTTCCTCGGGAGTTATACATTGAGGAGGGGATGAGTGAAAGACTTTTTATAGAGCTGCCTTTCATGCCAAAGGAACCAACCAGACTTATGCTTAATCCGGTCGGCTTCTTTAGGATCACTGGGTAAGGTCCCGTCTCGCAAGTACTCCACAATTTCACCCATCCAGTTTGAGGATCGATTGAGTACGAGCTGCTCCTTGCATTTATGCTAGGTCCTTCAACACTTCCCAAGTTATGGTTCTGGGGGCCGACCCCTCAGCAGAACTAGCCATCCGAGCCAGTGCATCAGCTGCTGATTTTCCGAGCGAGGAATGTGGGTAATCCGGAATCCGGACAACCTTCGCAATGACAGCTCGGGCTTTGGCCAAGTACATCCTCATGTTATCCTCCTTGGCCTCATAGTCTCCGGAAATCTGACCCACTATGAGTTGTGAGTCGGACTTGGCTAGATTGAGGTTGCCCCAGCTAGGATGCATAGCTGATTCCGAGGATGAGAGCCTCATATCGGCTTCATTGTTAGATCCGAGAAATTCGAACTTAACAGCATATTCAATTTTTTCTCCGACCGGAGGTTTGATGACCAATCCGGCTCCACAACCACTCTTTGTGGATGACCATCAACAAGCAATTCCCACTCCTCTTGCGAACCGACCGGGGGTCGAGTTGCGCATTCAGTGATGAAGTCAGCGAGTGCTTGGGCCTTGATGGCTCTTCGGGGCTCGAATCGAGCCCAAAATCTGCTAACTGGTCTGCCCAATCACTCATCCGACTCGATGATTTCTATTCTCAATAAGCTTCCGGAGCGGTTGTCCGGTTAGGACTTTGATGGGGTGTGCTTGAAAATAGGGCTTGAGCTTCCGGCTCGCCATCACCAAGGCAAAGACCATTTTCTCAACATCGCTGTATTTGCCTCGGCCCCCCTATAGGCGTGGCTGATGAAGTAACAGGATGTTGCTTTCCTTCTCGCTCGGCTATCAGGACGGCGCTAAGAGCGTAGTCCGAGACAGCCAAGTAGATAAACAGGGGTTCCCCCGGCAAGGGGGAGATCAGTTTGGGCAAAGATGCCAAGTGATTCTTGAGGTCAGCGAAGGCTTGCTCGGCTTCGTCATCCCATGCGAACTCTTTTCGCTTCAGGGCCTTGAAGAAAACACAAGCTTTTATCGGCCGACCGGGAGAGGAACCGACCGAGTGCCGCTAAGCAGCCGGTTAGGCGCTGTACTTCCCGAACATTCCGAGGCGATTTCATTTCTAAGACCGCTTTGATTTTGTCCGGGTTGGCCTCTATACCTCTCTCATCTACTAGAAATCCGAGGCACTTTCCCCCTTTAACTCCGAAGACGCATTTTTTAGGGTTGAGCATCATTCGGTATTTCCTTAGGGTGCTCAGCGTTTCTTTCAGATCTGCAGGGTGATCCGACTGGGCCTTGCTTTTGACTATCATATCGTCAACATAACCTCAATGTTCCGACCCAATTGGTCGCTGAAGATTTTGTTACGGTACGCTGATATGTCGCCCCGGCATTTTTGAGGCCGAATGGCATCATTTTGTAGCAGTAGACACCCTGAGGAGTGATGAACGCGTATGAACCCTATCCTTCTCGGCCATGGGAATTTGATGATAGCCGGCATTTGCATCCATGAAGCTGAGAAGGGCGTGCCCTGCCGTTGAATCGACCAGCCTATCGATCTTTGGCAAGGGTGATTGTCTTTTGGGCAGGCTTTGTTTAAGTCGGTGAAGTCGACACACATTCGCCATGCCCCACTCGGCTTTTTGACCAAGACCACGTTGGCCAGCCATTCCGAGTATTGACACTCTTCTATGAAACCCGCTCGAGCAGCTTCTTGACTTCTGCTGCTGCCGCGGCATTTCTTTCGGGACCTTGGTGCCTGAGCTTCTGCTTGATAGGTCTGAACCCCTCTTTGATGTTAAGCTCATGGCACATGATTTTCGGGTCGAGCCCCGGCATTTCTGTGGCCTCATAGGCAAAGACTCTTGGTACTCCGTGAGCACTTGGATGATATCTTGCCTTGTTTGCGGGTCCATGGCCTTGCCTACCCTGACAGTCCGACCGGGGTCCTGGCCGATCGCGACTTCTTCGTCTCTTCGGCTGGTTGAGGACGCTTCGTATTGCTTGGGGTTTTCAGTTATGTACACCCCGAGGCTCGTTGAGGGCTGACCCCCTTCATATTTCTTTTTTTCGAGTCCTTTTGGACGTCGTTGTCCGAGTCCTTTTGGACGTCGGTATTTTTGAGGCTATTCACATAGCACTCTCTTGCGGCCTGTTGGTCGCCTTGAATTTTTCCTACCTTCCCGTCATCAGTCTCAAACTGCAAGAGGAGCTGGTAGGTGGAGATGGCGGCCTTGGCCTTGTTTAGCATGGGCCTCCCCATTATTATGTTGTAAGGCAAAGGGATGTCTACCACCAAGAAGTCGATCGGTAGGCTTCTCCCCTTACCCTTTTCACCCATCCGAGTGGGTAATTTTATTGATCCGACCGGGTGGACAGAGTTGCCCCCGAAGCCTATGAGCGGCTGAGCCATGGGGTAACATCCCGTTCGGTGTACTTCAGCTTTTTGAGGCAGTCAAGGGTGATTATATCAGCGGATGAGCCGCTATCCACCAATACCCTCTTCACCTTTGTATTCGCTACCTTGAGCTCGATGACAAGGGGGTCGTCGTGCGGAACACGCAACGTCCGACTAGGTTCCCCAAATGTCATGACGGGGCAGCTAGCTCGGGGGAGCTGAACATCAAGCACCTGATGTTTAAGGTTCTGGAGGTGAGCCTTGCGCGCTCGGCCGGTTAGGCCTCCCGACGCAAATCCTCCAGCGATGACACCAATGAAGCCTTCGGTGTCCCCACTGTTCGACTGACCCACCTTTTGCTTTCCCTTTTCCTCGCTCGAGGCTTGAGGTAGTGGTTGAGCTTGCCCTGGTCGGCCAGACCGTTCAAGGATTTCTTGAGCTCCCGACAGTCGTTGGTGGTGTGACCACATTCCTTGTGGTAGTCACACCACAAACTTTTGTCCCTCCGAGACGATGACGTCCGGATGGGCGTTGGCCTGGGAAGCCAATTTTTGTCCCGGATGCCAAAGTAGATTTCCTTCCGGTTTTTATTGAATCGGGGGTCGTTGCCATTATGTGAGCCGATCCCCTCGGCCCCTGTTCTTTGATGCTTAGGCTGACCCGCGTGATTCCCTTCATCCTTCCTTTTCTTGCCAACCTCGTCCGAGTAACGGCAGATATCCGTTGCTTGGATGAATCTTTGGCCCGAGCCATGGCTTCCGAGTAAGTTTTGACTTCATTCTCGGCCAATGACCATCTGAGCCGACCCGGTTGGAGGCCGGACATGAGGGCAGCGAAGGCTACAGCGTCCTGTAGGTCGGTTATTTTGAGAGACTCTTCGTTGAACCTCTTGATGTAGTCCGACAAGGATTCATTCTTGTCTTGCTTCACCCCCATGAGGTGAAGGCTGGTTTTTCTTTGCCTCTTTCCCGCTACGAACTGATGGATGAAGAGGTGCTCCAATATGGCGAAGTCAGTGATGACCCGCCCGGCAGTTCTTGGAACCAATTCAGAGCCAACCCTCTAAGGGTGGTAGGGAAGAAGCGGCACCAAGTGGCCTCGCAGCTTGTCTGCACGCTCATTTGAGCCTTGTAACTAGCCATATGATCATCTGGGTCGGTTAGGCCCGCAAATGGCTCGATCAGGGGGTTTTAATTTTACCCGGAGGTTGTTCCTAGGATTTCCTGACTGAAGGGGATCAGGAACTTGAGCCCTCCTCCAGCTAGCCTAGGGGGCTGAGAATGAGCCGAGTCCCCTTGGCCCTCTCGGTCATTTGCTTTCTTCCTGAGGAACTCCCGAGCGTCATAGCCTTGGCTGAGGCGCTTCTTGTTGTTAAGGAACTCTCGGGCATCTTGGGGTTTCCGACCCGCACCCCCCTTGGGGATTTAGATACATGGGTCTCTGCATGCTGACGGGCCGACCCCTGTCGCGCTGACTTTTCTCTTTCCCGGTGGCTCGGGTCTCTCGCATCGGACCGTGGCCGGCTAGGCTGCGGGTCTCGATTAGAACGAGAGTTGTCCCTCTGAGAGCGGACGACCGTGCGCTCCCTGGGCTCATGCTGATTGAGCGGGACGACTTGTTGTGGCTCCTCTGCTGAAGCATGGCCATCATGTCCATCATGCCCTTTTGGAATGTCTCCTGGAGCTGAGCCGTGATAAGGGCCAGGTCAGACGCGAAGAGCGGCTGAGGCTCCACATGCTGGATATGCTGGGATACTGACCGAGGGTCCAAAGTTTGGACGGTAGGTGACCTCCGAGCCGTGAGGGAGTCCGCTCGGCCTCTCGGTTATGCGCAGGCGAATGGGCTCGCTCCGGTCGAGGGATTGGGGATCCCGATTATGTGCGGGCGAGTGGCCTCTCTCTGGCCGAGAGACCTGCTCGGAGGCTGGCTTGCCGCGAGTGTTTTTGGTTGGTGCCATGGTCAATTGGCGTTCTGAGCTGAGTAGCTGAATGAACAAATCTGAGTGAGTGGTGGCGAAGTAACTTTTTGTACTGTCCCCACAGACGGCGCCAAACTGTTCCTGTCTAGAAATTAAGGGTTCTGATTCCTTTGCTTAGGGAGTACCGGGTCAGATTCGAATGTCCTGAGTTCAAAGTCCGTACGCCGGAATCCTGCAAAAGTAACGGTTAGACTGCCCCGGGGGTTGTTCCGGGATCGCCTCTCCGACGCTCAAGTCAGTGATCAAGCTTAGAGAGATAAAGTCTAGAGAGAGATGCTCTGGTTTGTTAGGTAAGAATTCAATACCTTCTCATTGATGAGGGGTTGAGTATTTATAGTGCTTGGAATATCCCAACTGTAGGCCAGCTGGGGGGCACTGACAGCTGGAATGCACCATCACAGGTGGGGCCCACTGGAGGCTCTAAGGCATTTGATGGGCTGGATTATCCTTGGCAAGCTTGTACCAGGAAATAAGCCCAAACAAAGCCTATTCAATATAAAGATTCAATTTTATGCCCTATTTCATGTAAAGATCAAGTCTTTCAACAATTCAATATAAAGATTCAATCTTTATGCCCTATTTCATATAAAGATCGATCGAATATTTCAACAAGTACAAGGGGATTCGGGTGTTTTGATACTTGTTATTGATTTTACTAACCACGAACACATCATTTGCTTTATAATTCTTTTTTTAGTTGTTGAATGATATAGGGGTCCTATTATGTTTGTGACTCTAATTCGAGTGCATTGCATTGAATTTACAAGTTGAGGGTTGTGTCGATCCTAATAGAGGTTAATAAAACATCCTCTATTCTCGAGCTAACAACAAAGCCTATTCAATATAAAGATTCAATCTTTATGCCCTATTTCATATAAAGATTGAATCTTTCAACAAGTACAAGGGGATTCGGGTGTTTTGAGACTTATTATTGATTTTACTATCCACGAACACATCATTTGCTTTATAATCCTTTTTTTAGTTGTTGAATGATATAGGGGTCCTATTATGTTTGTGAGTCTAATTCCCACAAATCAGGTGTGTGTTTTAATTCAACAATTCGAGTGCATTGCATTGAATTTACAAATTGAGGGTTGTGTGGATCCTAATAGAGGTTAATAAAAGATCCACTAGTTCTCGAGCTAACAACAAATCCTATTCAATATAAAGATTCAATCTTTATGCCCTATTTCATATAAAGATTGAATCTTTCAAAAATTCAATATAAAGATTCAATCTTTATGCCCTATTTCATAAAAATATCGAATCTTTCAACAAGTACAAGGGGATTCGGGGTGTTTTGAGACTTGTTATTGATTTTACTATCCACGAACACATCATTTTGCTTTATAATTCTTTTTTTAGTTGTTGAATGATATAGGGGTCCTATTATGTTTGTGAGTCTAATTCCCTCAAATTAGGTGTGTATGTGTTTTAATTTAACAGTTCGAGTGCATTGCATTGAATTTACAAATTGAGGGTTGTGTGGATCCTAATAGAGGTTAATGGAAACTGCTCTAGTTCTCAAGCTAACAACAAAGCCTATTCAATATAAAGATTCAATCTTTATGCCCTATTTCATATAAAGATCGAATCTTTCAACAATTCAATATAAAGATTCAATCTTTATGCCCTATTTCATATAAAGATCGAATCTTTCAACAATTCAATATAAAGATTTAATCGTTATGCCCTATTTCATATAAAGATCGAATCTTTCAAAAAGTACAAGGGGATTCGGGTGTTTTGAGACTTGTTATTGATTTTACTAACCACGAACACATCATTTGCTTTATAATTTTTTTTTAGTTATTTAATGATATAGGGGTCCTATTATGTTTGTGACTCTAATTCCCTTAAATTAGGTGTGAATGTGTTTTAGTTTAACAATTCGAGTGCATTGCATTGAATTTACAAATTGTGGGTTGTGTCGATCCTAATAGAGGTTAATAAAAGATCCACTAGTTCTCGAGCTAACAACAAAGCCTATTCAATATAAAGATTCAATCTTTATGCCCTATTTCATATAAAGATTGAATCTTTCAAAAATTCAATATAAAGATTCAATCTTTATACCCCATTTCATATAAAGATCGATCGAATATTTCAACAAGTACAAGGATTCGGGTGTTTTGAGACTTGTTATGGATTTTACTATCCACGAACACATCATTTGCTTTATAATTGTTTTTTTAGTTGTTGAATGATATAGGGGTCCTATTATGTTTGTGAGTCTAATTCCCTCAAATCAGGTGTGTTTGTGTTTTAATTTAACAATTCGAGTGCATTGCATTGAATTTACAAATTGAGGGTTGTGCGGATCCTAATAGAGGTTCATAAAAATTGCTCTAGTTCTCAAGCTAAAAACAAAGCCTATTCAATATAAAGATTCAATCTTTATCCCTATTTCATATAAAGATCGAATCTTTCAACAATTCAATATAAAGATTCAATCTTTATGCCCTATTTCATATAAAGATCGAATCTTTCAACAATCAATATAAAGATTCAATCGTTATGCCCTATTTCATATAAAGATCGAATCTTTCAACAAGTACAAGGGGATTCGGGTGTTTTGAGACTTGTTATTGATTTTACTAACCACGAACACATCATTTGCTTTATAATTCTTTTTTTAGTTGTTGAATGATATAGGGGTCCTATTATGTTTGTGACTCTAATTCCCTTAAATTAGGTGTGAATGTGTTTTAGTTTAACAATTCGAGTGCATTGCATTGAATTTACAAATTGAGGGTTGTGTGGATCCTAATAGAGGTTAATAGAAACTGCTCTAGTTCTCAAGCTAACAACAAAGCCTATTCAATATAAAGATTCAATCTTTATGCCCTGTTTCATATAAAGATCGAATCGTTCAACAATTCAATATAAAGATTCAATATTTATGCCCTATTTCATATAAAGATCGAATCTTTCAACAATTCAATATAAAGATTCAATCTTTATGCCCTATTTCACATAAAGATCGAATCTTTCAACAAGTACAAGGGGATTCGGGTGTTTTGAGACTTGTTATTGATTTTACTAACCACGAACACATCATTTGCTTTATAATTCTTTTTTTAGTTATTGAATGATATAGGGGTCCTATTATGTTTGATGCGAAATGGAAAGGCCTTATTAGTCCAAAGATGTCCATAGATCTCTTTAATCTATGGATATGGTTAATCTTATGGATTAAGAAGGGAATTAAGGGCTTAAATGGTGGAAGGCAACCAAATGATATATCTTTGAGAGCAATGATCTCTAAAGGCTGCATAAAGGAGAGTAGAAGTGAAGACATTCACGTTCATTCAAAGACTCTAGCGCAGCGAAATTGTTTTTGCTATTGTGAGCAATCTATAAATCATTTTCCAGTGATTCTTTTTTTGTTGGATTGCTAACATCTTGAAGTTTAATCCTACCAAATTTGGTTACATTTCATGAAGAAACAGAGAAGTAACAGCAGCCTTTCCTTTGAGACGTTATTTCACTGATTTTAAGCAAAGAAGGAAGAGAAGCTAAGTAAGGAAGCAAGCAGCTGCCCAAGGGTGTTGGTGAGGTGTGTGCTTGAGGTGCTTATGTTTAATTAGTGTTAGTTTAGTCCTAAACATGCTTTACTTTCACTAATTGTAATAGTTAGTTACTTAGCTCCAAAAATCAGTTTTTGTAACATGCTACATGTAAACCGGTTGTATGTACTTAGCTTAGGATGTAATGTATGCCATGTTGGACGTCCAAGTGTGTGCAGCAAGGCCATCATTAGCTTTCTTGAATGGAGAAGTCTTCACAAGGAGGAAAGGCCCTCAGTGGTCCTCTTGGTGCTGCTACTTAGAAGCTTCACATCCAAGAGAAGCAAGTGGATGTTTTCAGCTTAGCTTTAGGAGATCTTTTGTAGTATTTATGCTTTGTTTAATCTCCTTAGTGTTTTAGACTTAGTTTCTTTTGTAGTAAGACTTGTAAGCTATGTACTATATATATGTAACTTGGATTATCAATGAAAATCAGATTGGAATGTTGAAAATTGAGCTATGTGCTTATTAGAAAAATTGGAGGGTTAAATCCAAAATTTCTTCTTGTGGTTAAGGAGTGAACTTAATCTCAAAACCCTTAAGTTAAGTGAGTGAAGCTTAATTTGAGAGAGAGTTAGGATAATTAGTGAGTGAAGCTAATTAAAATACTCTCAAATCCATCCTAAATCATGTTTAAGGTGAGTGAAGCCTTTAACTTGTTTTAGAACCCTTAAGCAATCATAAGTGAGTAGAGTTTGTGAAAACTTAAGCAAACTACTAGCTTTAAGAGTGGAGATTCTTTTAGCTTATAGTTCATACTATCCTAAACACCTACTCTTCATTAGAGGTGTGTTTATCAAACAATTCTTTTAGTTTTAAGAGCTTTTCTTTTGACTAAAAGTCTATATCCATTGTTCGTTCGTTTTCCGCTGCATTGTGTTATTGGTTCTTCTAAACACACACGTGAGAGGAGTTCAATTTTGCATCAATGTTTGTGACTCTAATTCCCTTAAATTAGGTGTGAATGTGTTTTAGTTTAACAATTCGAGTGCATTGCATTGAATTTACAAATTGAGGGTTGTGTCGATCCTAATAGAGGTTAATAAAAGATCCACTAGTTCTCGAGCTAACAACAAAGCCTGTTCAATATAAAGATTCAATCTTTATGCCCTAAATCATATAAAGATTCAATCTTTATGCCCTAAATCATATAAAGATTGAATCTTTCAAAAATTCAATATGAAGATTCAATCTTTATACCCTATTTCATATAAAGATCGATCGAATATTTCAACAAGTACAAGGGGATTCGGGTGTTTTGAGACTTGTTATGGATTTTACTATCCACGAACACATCATTTGCTTTATAATTGTTTTTTTAGTTGTTGAGTGATATAGGGGTCCTATTATGTTTGTGAGTCTAATTCCCTCAAATCAGGTGTGTATGTGTTTTAATTTAACAATTCGAGTGCATTGCATTGAATTTTCGAATTGAGGATTGTGTGGATCCTAATAGAGGTTCATAAAAATTGCTCTAGTTCTCAAGCTAAAAACAAAGCCTATTCAATATAAAGATTCAATCTTTATCCCTATTTCTCGAATCTTTCAACAATTCAATATAAACATTCAATCTTTATGCCCTATTTCATATAAAGATCGAATCTTTCAACAATTCAATATAAAGATTCAATCGTTATGCCCTATTTCATATAAAGATCGAATCTTTCAACAAGTACAAGGGGATTCGGGTGTTTTGAGACTTGTTATTGATTTTACTAACCACGAACACACCATTTGCTTTATAATTCTTTTTTTAGTTGTTGAATGATATAGGGGTCCTATTATGTTTGTGACTCTACTTCCCTTAAATTAGGTGTGAATGTATTTTAGTTTAACAATTCGAGTGCATTGCAATGAATTTACAAATTGAGGGTTGTGCCGATCCTAATAGAGGTTAATAAAAGATCCACTAGTTCTCGAGCTAACAACAAAGCCTATTCAATATAAAGATTCAATCTTTATGCCCCATTTCATATAAAGATTGAATCTTTCAAAAATTCAATATAAAGATTCAATCTTTATGCCCTATTTCATATAAGGAATCGAATCTTTCAACAAGTACAAGGGGATTCGGGTGTTTTGAGACTTATTATTGATTTTACTATCCACGAACACATCATTTGCTTTATAATTCTTTTTTAGTTGTTGAATGATATAGGGGTCCTATTATGTTTGTGAGTCTAATTCCCTCAAATCAGGTGTGTGTGTTTTAATTCAACAATTCGAGTGCATTGCATTGAATTTACAAATTGAGGGTTGTGTTGATCCTAATAGAGGTTGATAAAAGATCCTCTAGTTCTCGAGCTAACAACAAAGCCTATTCAATATAAAGATTCAATCTTTATGCCCTATTTCATGTAAAGATCAAGTCTTTCAACAATTCAATATAAAGATTCAATCTTTATGCCCTATTTCATATAAAGATCGATCGAATATTTCAACAAGTACAAGGGGATTCGGGTGTTTTGATACTTGTTATTGATTTTACTAACCACGAACACATCATTTGCTTTATAATTCTTTTTTAGTTGTTGAATGATATAGGGGTCGTATTATGTTTGTGACTCTAATTCCCTTAAATTAGGTGTGAATGTGTTTTAGTTTAACAATTCGAGTGCATTGCATTGAATTTACAAATTGAGGGTTGTGTGGATCCTAATAGAGGTTAATAGAAACTGCTCTAGTTCTCAAGCTAACAACAAAGCCTATTCAATATAAAGATTCAATCTTTATGCCCTATTTCATATAAAAGATCGAATCTTTCAACAATTCAATATAAAGATTCAATCTTTATGCCCTATTTCATATAAAGATCCAATCTTTCAACAAGTACAAGGGGATTCGGGTGTTTTGAGACTTATTATTGATTTTTCTATCCACGAACACATCATTTGCTTTATAATTCTTTTTTTAGTTGTTGAATGATATAGGGGTCCTATTATGTTTGTGAGTCTAATTCCCTCAAATCAGGTGTGTGTGTTTTAATTCAACAATTCGAGTGATGCAGGAGCATCTAGCTTAAGCAACCAAGGTCTTCTTCTACATGATCAAAAGGAGAACATGGTAAAGGAGGTTCAATTTCTTAGCCTAACTAGCTCGGTTTACTCTAAAACCTTACTTAAGCACCTTGATTAGGCTAATCCTTTGTTAATCTCTACTTAAACAAGATTAACTAATACTAATGACACTTAATCATCATTATGTATTGGTAATTAAGTTTAGTAAGTGATTAGTAGCCTAATTATATACTTAAGATATGTTAATCAGTTTTAATAGCTAAGCTAGTTAGTTTCTCTAATCCGGTTGTTAAGCAAGCTTAGGAATGGTTTTTGCTGCATTTTGGTGCCACCTCAAGCTGAATTGAAGACTTAGGGAAGAGTATAAGCCCACATGAAGTTCACATGGGCAAGGGAAGCTACATCCACTAAGGGAAAGACTTCATGAGGAGAAGCTGCTGCCCAGCTCCAGCGTGCTACTAGCTCTCTTTGAAGCTTTTGGGCAGCAATCATTTGTGCTGCAAATGGTACAAGCTTTTGGGGTTTATAGTTTAATATGTTTACTTTAGTATTCCATTGGTAGTTCTTCTGTTTTGTAACTTCCAATAGGGAACTAAGCTAGTTTTTAGAAAGTGTGCTGAACAGTTTGTAATTTTGTTTCATGTATTTTATTAGCTTAGTTGGCGTAGCTCTTGTGGTCCAAATCAGCTGATTTTTGGACACAAGGTAGACATATAAGTTAGCTTTGTACTCTTTTTGGAATTAAGTCATTTGAATGAAAATTGAAGCTTTTATGCTTGAAAACACTAAGCTGTGTGCTTATTGTATTTCCGGTCAGTTTGACCATTATCAAATCTTTACTTAATTCTATCACTTAATCGTTGAATTAGTGAATGAAACTCAAAGTAGATGCAAGTTAGAAGCTTATTGTTATAACTTGATCTTAGATTGGTGGTATTTGGTTGTGAAAGTGGTGGTTGTTCAATTAATTGAACCGGTTTGATACAAAACTTTATGTTCTCTTTCTTTGTTCTTGTTTCTTTCTTTGAATGCTCTTGAATCTTAATCAATATGTATCATTTGGTATCAGAGCGTGTAGGTTGTAGTTAAGAGCATTCTAATTCATCCCTTAAACACATTAAACACACATACAAAACCCAAACACAATCCCCCCAAAACCGAACCTAATTCTAAGCCAAACACACTTCTTTTCTTTCTTTCTAGCCTATTCTTTTGAGGTTGAATCAATCATGAGTGGAGGTGAAGAAAATCAGTTTAGAAGAGCATGAATTGATGAAGCAAGGTTGGTAGGAGTGGAGAATCAAATAGCTACTTTGAGTGAACAAATGGCTAATTTGATGACTGTTGTTAGAGAGGGTTTTAGAGGACCTTTAAGGAGAGAAAATGTGGAGGATGAAGGTGTAGCTTATGATAGTAGTGAGGAGGTAGTCTCTGAGTCTTCAAGGACTAGGAGAAAGCCACAAAAGAAAGATGATTTTAGAGACATTAAGTTAGAAGTTCCTGAGTTTGATGGAAACCTTAATCCAGATGTTTATTTGGAGTGGGTTTCAAGGTGTGATAGGATCTTTAACTTAAGGAGTATGATGATTAAAGTTTTAAGTTGCTGTAGCTAAGCTAAAGGGGTATGCATCCCTTTGGTGGGAGAATGTATTAGCTAGGAATAGAAAACAAAAGCCTAAATTAAGAGTTGGAGTAAGCTAAAAAAGAAAATGAGGGAGAAGTTTTTACCATCTACTTACACCCTTGATTTGTATAACAATTGCTGAATTACTCAAGATCATAAAGGGTAGAACATTACATCCATGAGTTTGAAAAGTTGTTAATGAAATGGATGTACAAGAGAGAGAGAAGCAAACAATGTCTAGATTTCTAGGAGGCTTAGAAAAAGACATTAGGAGGAAGGTGGAGTTACATCCTTATTCTACCTTAGATGAACTCTTTAAGTTAGCTCTTAAAGTTGAAAAACACATTAAGGAGAAGAAGAAGAAACCTTTTGTGAAGGGAACTACCTATCCTCAGGGAGTTTCTAATGTTAAAACACCATACACATCTCCTTACACCCCTAAAAGTGACGGTTTGAAGGTGATTGATAAAGGGAAGAAAGTAGTGGATGAAACCTCAAAAAAATCTGATGTGAAGTGCTTTAAGTGTCATGGTTATGGTCATTATCAAGCTCAATGTCCTAATAAAAGAGTAATGACTTTAATTGACATTAAAAACATTGAAGAATCACTTGAACATGAAGGAGACCATGAAGAGGAGCTTGAAGAGGAGGCCGAATGTGAAGATGCTTTGGAGGTTGGAGAGGTGACTCAAGGTGATCATTTAAGCCTTGTTTTAAGAAGAGTTCTTCATGCCAAAGAAGCTGAATTGGTTCCTTCTCAAAGGGATCAAATCTTTCAAACAAAATGCTTGATTGGAGGGAAGATATGTTCGATGATCATTGATGGAGGGAGCTGCACTAATGTCGCCTCATCTTCTATGGTGGACAAGCTCAATCATGCTACTTTCTCACATCCAAAACCATATAAGCTTCATTGGCTTAATGATGGCAATTGTGTGGAGGTAACAAAACAAGCTTTAATTAGCTTTTCTTTTGGTGATTCTTATAAGGATGAAGTTTTATGTGATGTATTACCTATGGATGCATGTCATGTACTCTTAGGTAGACCTTGGCAATCTGATAAAGAAGCCTTACATAATGGTAGGACTAATACATACACTTTCATGCATAATAAGAGAAAAATTGTGCTTAGTCCTAGTCCATGGCCGAATACTTTAAAACCAAAAACAACACCACCTAAAACACAAAACAAAAAAACCTTAATCCTTTCTAAACCACAACTTGACAAAGCTGTAGAAAAGGGGAAGGTTATGTATTTGTTGTTGTTATTGGATGAAAATGATGAGAATTTTGATGAAGTGCACGAAATGGTTAAGCCTTTAGTGAAGGAGTTTGGTGATGTCTTTCCTATTGATCTTCCATGTGGTTTGACAAATGCTCCTAGTACTTTCATGAGACTTATGCACGAGGTACTCAGGCTCTTCATTGGTATCTTTGTTGTTGTTTATTTTGGTGATTCTTGTGTATAGTCAAAGTGAACAGGAACATCTAGTGTGGTTACATCTAAGGAAGAAAAGATTTCCTACAAGGAAGAAAAATAAGCTAATGCCACGAAGTGATGGTCCTTTCAGAATGCTAGAAAAGATCAACAACAATGCATACAAGATAGATTGCCAATGAAATGGGAAACATCTCTGCTACATTCAATGTTGGTGATTTAGCTCCATATCTTGCAGAAGATTTTGAATTACAAGAAGACCTTTTCGAACCTGAGGAGAATGATGCAGGAGCATCTAGCTTAACAACAAGGTCTTCTTCTACATGATCAAAAGGAGAACATGGTAAAGGAGGTTCAATTTCTTAGCCTAACTAGCTCGTTTATCTAAAACCTTACTTAAGCACCTTGATTAGGCTAATCCTTTGTTAATCTCTACTTAAACAAGATTAACTAATACTAATGACACTTTAATCATCATTATGTATTGGTAATTAAGTTTAGTAAGTGATTAGTAGCCTAATTATATACTTAAGATATGTTAATCATGTTTTAATAGCTAAGCTAGTTAGTTTTCCTCTAATCCGGTTGTGTAAGCAAGCTTAGGAATGGTTTTTGCTGCATTTTGGTGCCACCTCCTACTGAATTGTAGACTTAGGGAAGAGTATAAGCCCACATGAAGTTCACATGGGCAAGGGAAGCTACATCCACTAAGAGGAGAAGACTTCATGAGGAGGAAGGCTGCTGCCCAGCTCCAGCGTGCTTACTAGCTCCTCTTTGAAGCCTTTGGGCAGTCATCATTTGTGCTGCAAATGGTACAAGCTTTTGGGGGTTTATAGTTTAATATGTTTACTTTAGTATTCCATTGGTAGTTCTTCTGTTTTGTAACTTCCAATAGGGAACTAAGCTAGTTTTTAGAAAGTGTGCTGAACAGTTTGTAATTTTTGTTTCATGTATTTTATTAGCTTAGTTGGCGTAGCTCTTGTGGTCGAAATCAGCTGATTTTTGGACACAAGGTAGACATATAAGTTAGCTTTGTACTCGTTTTGGAATTAAGTGATTTGAATGAAAATTGAAGCTTTTATGCTTGAAACACTAAGCTGTGTGCTTATTGTATTTCCGGTCAGTTTCGACCATTATCAAATCTTTGCTTAATTCTTTCACTTAATCGTTGAATTGGTGAATGAAACTCAAAGTAGATGCAAGTTAGAAGCTTATTGTTATAACTTGATCTTAGATTGGTGGTATTTGGGTTGTGAAAGTGGTGGTTGTTCAACTTGTTTGAACCGGTTTGATACAAACGTTTATGTTCTCTTTCTTTGTTCTTGTTTCTTTCTTTGAATGCTCTTGAATTCTTAATCAATATGTATCACGAGTGCATTGCATTGAATTTACAAATTGAGGGTTGTGTGGATCCTAATAGAGGTTCATAAAAATTGCTCTAGTTCTCAAGCTAAAAACAAAGCCTACTCAATATAAAGATTCAATCTTTATGCCCTATTTCATGTAAAGATCAAGTCTTTCAACAATTCAATATAAAGATTCAATCTTTATGCCCTATTTCATATAAAGATCGATCGAATATTTCAACAAGTACAAGGGGATTCGGGTGTTTTGATACTTGTTATTGATTTTACTAACCACGAACACATCATTTGCTCTATAATTCTTTTTTTAGTTGTTGAATGATATAGGGGTCCTATTATGTTTGTGACTCTAATTCCCTTAAATTAGGTGTGAATGTGTTTTAGTTTAACAATTCGAGTGCATTGCATTGAATTTACAAATTGAGGGTTGTGTGGATCCTAATAGAGGTTAATAGAAACTGCTCTAGTTCTCAAGCTAACAACAAAGCCTATTCAATATAAAGATTCAATCTTTATGCCCTATTTCATATAAAGATCGAATCTTTCAACAATTCAATATAAAGATTCAATCTTTATACCGTATTTCATATAAAGATCGAATCTTTCAACAATTCAATATAAATATTCAATCTTTATGCCCTATTTCATATAAAGATCCAATCTTTCAACAAGTACAAGGGGATTCGGGTGTTTTGAGACTTATTATTGATTTTTCTATCCATGAACACATCATTTGCTTTATAATTCTTTTTTTATTGTTGAATGATATAGGGGTCCTATTATGTTTGTGAGTCTAATTCCCTCAAATCAGGTGTGTGTGTTTTAATTCAACAATTCGAGTGCATTGCATTGAATTTACAAATTGAGGGTTGTGTGGATCCTAATAGAGGTTCATAATAATTGCTCTAGTTCTCAAGCTAAAAACAAAGCCTATTCAATATAAAGATTCAATCTTTATGCCCTATTTCATGTAAAGATCAAGTCTTTCAACAATTCAATATAAAGATTCAATCTTTATGCCCCATTTCATATAAAGATCGATCGAATATTTCAACAAGTACAAGGAGATTCGGTTGTGTTTTGATACTTGTTATTGATTTTACTAACCACGAACACAGCATTTGCTTTATAATTCTTTTTTTAGTTGTTGAATGATATAGGGGTCCTATTATGTTTGTGAGTCTAATTCCCTCAAATCAGGTGTGTGTGTTTTAATTCAACAATTCGAGTGCATTGCATTGAATTTACAAATTGAGGTTTGTGTGCATCCTAATAGAGGTTAATAAAAGATCCTCTAGTTCTCGAGCTAACAACAAAGCCTATTCAATATAAAGATTCAATCTTTATGCCCTATTTCATGTAAAGATCAAGTCTTTCAACAATTCAATATAAAGATTCAATCTTTATGCCCTATTTCATATAAAGATCGATCGAATATTTCAACAAGTACAAGGGGATTCGGGTGTTTTGATACTTGTTATTGATTTTACTAACCACGAACACAGCATTTGCTTTATAATTCTTTTTTTAGTTGTTGAATGATATAGGGGTCCTATTATGTTTGTGACTCTAATTCCCTTAAATTAGGTGTGAATGTGTTTTAATTTAACAATTCGAGTGCATTGCATTGAATTTACAAATTGAAGGTTGTGTGGATCCTAATAGAGGTTAATAAAAGATCCTCTAGTTCTCGAGCTAACAACAAAGCCTATTCAATATAAAGATTCAATCTTTATGCCCTATTTCATGTAAAGATCAAGTCTTTCAACAATTCAATATAAAGATTCAATCTTTATGCCCTATTTCATATAAAGATCGATCGAATATTTCAACAAGTACAAGGGGATTCGGGTGTTTTGATACTTGTTATTGATTTTACTAACCACGAACACAGCATTTGCTTTATAAATATTCTTTTTGTAGTTGTTGAATGATATAGGGGTCCTATTATGTTTGTGACTCTAATTCCCTTAAATTAGGTGTGAATGTGTTTTAGTTTAACAATTCGAGTGCATTGCATTGAATTTACAAATTGAGGGTTGTGTGGATCCTAATAGAGGTTAATAGAAACTGCTCTAGTTCTGATATGAAATAGGATAATAATTATGTAGTATTCTAGTTCTGTTAGAATTCTATGTCATTTAGGGTTTTATTTTAAGTAATTGTTTAAAGGATAAAGGAATCCTATTATGAGTAGGAGTCTAATTCCTTATCATTGAGTCTTAATACTTAGTAATTTATTTTGCATTAGGCGTGTGATTAGATAGTAATTATCTTAGGATTAGGCGTGTGCTAAGTTATCTTTGTTAGGAAGATATCTTTTATCTTTAAGCTTTCCTAGTTCTAGTAGGTTTAGGAAAATCTTGTAATATATATATGATTTTCGGCCATCTTAATAAAGTAGAGAGATGTTTTTGAGTTTAACCTATTCCTTGTGGAATTAAAGTTTTAGGAGTGAATCCAAATTTAAGCAGTGAATGCAAACCCTAGTTATTATCACCGTTGGTTAGGAGTTGATAATTTCATATCATTGAAATTCTTGTGCGTGAGGCATAGGTTTTTCTAATCAAATTCATTAAAGAAAACATAAAAAAACTAATCTTTCTAATCAAGAACAAAGTATAGCCTTCAATTTCACATCAATTGGTGTGGCTGCTGGGATCATAAAGGTGTTTCATTGAGATTAGAAGGTTATAACTCGTGCAAGAAGAAAACCTCCCGTAACAGTCAGGTTTTGAGGTAACTTTGAAAGACTCGTTCTCCCACCTCCGAGCGAATTTTTGGGTAATTCTTGATCCTAAATTGGACTTCTATTTGTCTACTTTTCTATCCTAAAATTTAGTAAGGTTTGGAGTTGATTTGATATATATTCGAGACTGATCTTTCGAATTGGTCAGAAACCGGGTAAATCTGGCACAGTGTTGGGAGAATTAAAACTGCAAACTATTGGCTTGGAATTTTGTGATAAAATTTTGGTCGAGTGTTGCAAATACATAAGGCTACCTGGATATAAAATTTCATAAATTTTCGAGGTGTTTTGATTGCGTTTTGGGGTACAGATTTCAGATGTATTTTCTGGACAGTTTTCTGTCAGTTTGAGAATTATGGACATGAATGTCTCGACTGAATTCTTAGAGGCTTATAAACGAATTGAAAAGGCTAAGAAAGATATTTATGATATTTTGCATCCCTTGGATACATGGATTCATTGTTTGAAGTGTCAAGGTCTTGGTCACAAAGAATATCAATGCCCTAATGAAGATTACGTTTCTAAGGAAGAACATGCATTGTTCTTTGCACCAGTGATTGAAGAGGGTAAGTCTTTGGATGGTTTCGTTTCTATAGTTCCCTCGTCGGATCAAGCTACTGTCCATCATGAATCTTTGAATTGTCCCACTCCCCAAGATCCATCCTTTGATATTCAAGACAACTTAAAGATTGCATCTTTGGCTTGTACCGCCACCAAAGGTCCGATCTTTGCTGCCCCATGTATGACTAAAGCTCCAAGGAAGCGTTGGGTACCACCATATGACGCTACTCCTACTGATTTTTGTTGTCCGGCGGTAATTCTTGGCAACACACGTCCAATAGAGTTGTGTATGCTACTCCTGTTTTTCATCCGTGAACTTAAATTAATGGATCATGGATTTCGCGCGTGGATGATTGCTTGGCTACGACAAAACTTGAGACAAGTTTTTTTCTACAAGGGGAGTATGATATGAAATAGGATAATAATTATGTAGTATTCTAGTTCTGTTAGAATTCTATGTCATTTAGGGTTTTATTTTAAGTAATTGTTTAAAGGATAAAGGAATCCTATTATGAGTAGGCGTCTAATTCCTTATCATTGAGTCTTAATACTTAGTAATTTATTTTGCATTAGGCGTGTGATTAGATAGTAATTATCTTAGGATTAGGCGTGTGCTAAGTTATCTTTGTTAGGAAGATATCTTTTATCTTTAAGCTTTCCTAGTTCTAGTAGGTTTAGGAAAATCTTGTAATATATATATGATTTTCGGCCATCTTAATAAAGTAGAGAGATGTTTTTGAGTTTAACCTATTCCTTGTGGAATTAAAGTTTTAGGAGCGAATCCAAGTTTAAGCAGTGAATGCAAACCCTAGTTACTATCACCCTTGGTTAGGAGTTGATAATTTCATATCATTGAAATTCTTGTGCGTGAGGCATAGGTTTTTCTAATCAAATTCATTAAAGAAAACATAAAAAAAACTAATCTTTCTAATCAAGAACAAAGTATAGCCTTCAATTTCACATCAAGTTCTCAAGCTAACAACAAAGCCTATTCAATATAAAGATTCAATCTTTATGACCTATTTCATATAAAGATCGAATCGTTCAACAATTCAATATAAAGATTAATTCTTTATGCCCTATTTCATATAAAGATCGAATCTTTCAACAATTCAGTATAAACATTCAATCTTTATGCCCTATTTCATATAAAGATCGAATCTTTCAACAAGTACAAGGGGATTCGGGTGTTTTGAAACTTGTTATTGATTTTACTATCCACAAACACATCATTTGCTTTATAATTCTTTTTTTAGTTATTGAATGATATAGGGGTCCTATTATGTTTGTGACTCTAATTCCCTTAAATTAGGTGTGAATGTGTTTTAGTTTAATAATTCGAGTGCATTGCATTGAATTTACAAATTGAGGGTTGTGTGGATCCTAATAGAGGTTCATAAAAATTGCTCTAGTTCTCAAGCTAAAAACAAAGCCTATTCAATATAAAGATTCAATCTTTATGCCCTATTTCATGTAAAGATCAAGTCTTTCAACAATTCAATAAAAAGATTCAATCTTTATGCCCTATTTCATATAAAGATCGATCGAATATTTCAACATGTACAAGGGGATTCGGGTGTTTTGATACTTGTTATTGATTTTACAAACCACGAACACATCATTTGCTTTATAATACTTTTTTTAGTTGTTGAATGATATAGGGGTCCTATTATGTTTGTGACTCTAATTCCCTTAAATTAGGTGTGAATGTGTTTTAGTTTAACAATTCGAGTGCATTGCATTGAATTTACAAATTGAGGGTTGCGTCGATCCTAATAGAGGTTAATAAAAGATCCACTAGTTCTCGAGCTAACAACAAAGCCTATTCAATATAAAGATTCAATCTTTATGCCCTATTTCATATAAAGATTGAATCTTTCAAAAATTCAATATAAAGATTCAATCTTTATACCCTATTTCATATAAAGATCGATCGAATATTTCAACAAGTACAAGGGGCTTCGGGTGTTTTGAGACTTGTTATGGATTTTACTATCCACGAACACATCATTTGCTTTATAATTGTTTTTTTAGTTGTTGAGTGATATAGGGGTCCTATTATGTTTGTGAGTCTAATTCCCTCAAATCAGGTGTGTATGTGTGTTTTAATTTAACAATTCGAGTGCATTGCATTGAATTTACAAATTGAGGGTTGTGTGGATCCTAATAGAGGTTCATAAAAATTGCTCTAGTTCTCAAGCTAAAAACAAAGCCTATTCAATATAAAGATTCAATCTTTATGCGCTATTTCATGTAAAGATCAAGTCTTTAAACAATTCAATAAAAAGATTCAATCTTTATGCCCTATTTCTTATAAAGATCGATCGAATTTTTCAACATGTACAAGGGGATTCGGGTGTTTTGATACTTGTTATTGATTTTACTAACCACGAACACATCATTTGCTTTATAATTGTTTTTTTAGTTGTTGAATGATATAGGGGTCCTATTATGTTTGTGAGTCTAATTCCCTCAAATCAGGTGTGTGTGTTTTAATTCAACAATTTGAGTGCATTGCATTGAATTTACAAATTGAGGGTTGTGTGGATCCTAATAGAGGTTAATAAAAGATCCTCTAGTTCTCGAGCTAAAAACAAAGCCTATTCAATATAAAGATTCAATCTTTATGCCCTATTTCATATAAAGATCAAGTCTTTCAACAATTCAATGAAAAGATTCAATCTGTATGCCCTATTTCATATAAAGATCGATCGAAAATTTCAACAAGTACAAGGGGATTCGGGTGTTTTGATACTTTTTATTGATTTTACTAACCACGAACACATCATTTGCTTTATAATTCTTTTTTAGTTGTTGAATGATATAGGGGTCCTATTATGTTTGTGACTCTAATTCCCTTAAATTAGGTGTGAATGTGTTTTAGTTTAACAATTCGAGTGCATTGCATTGAATTTACAAATTGAGGGTTGCGTCGATCCTAATAGAGGTTAATAAAAGATCCACTAGTTCTCGAGCTAACAACAAAGCCTATTCAATATAAAGATTCAATCTTTATGCCCTATTTATCATAAAGATTGAATCTTTCAAAAATTCAATATAAAGATTCAATTTATACCCTATTTCATATAAAGATCGATCGAATATTTCAACAAGTACAAGGGGTTCGGGTGTTTTGAGACTTGTTATGGATTTTACTATCCACGAACACATCATTTGCTTTATAATTGTTTTTTTAGTTGTTGAGTGATATAGGGGTCCTATTATGTTTGTGAGTCTAATTCCCTCAAATCAGGTGTGTATGTGTTTTAATTTAACAATTCGAGTGCATTGCATTGAATTTACAAATTGAGGGTTGTGTGGATCCTAATAGAGGTTAATAAAAATTGCTCTAGTTCTCAAGCTAAAAACAAAGCCTATTCAATATAAAGATTCAATCTTTATGCCCTATTTCATGTAAAGATCAAGTCTTTAAACAATTCAATAAAAAGATTCAATCTTTATGCCCTATTTCATATAAAGATCGATCGAATATTTCAACAAGTACAAGGGGATTCGGGTGTTTTGATACTTGTTATTGATTTTACTAACCACGAACACATCATTTGCTTTATAATTCTTTTTTTAGTTGTTGAATGATATAGGGGTCCTATTATGTTTGTGACTCTAATTCCCTTAAATTAGGTGTGAATGTGTAAAGTTTAATAATTCGAGTGCATTGCATTGAATTTACAAATTGAGGGTTGTTGGATCCTAATAGAGGTTAATAGAAACTGCTCTAGTTCTCAAGCTAACAACAAAGCCTATTCAATATAAAGATTCAATCTTTATGCCCTATTTCATATAAAGATCGAATCTTTCAACAATTCAATATAAAGTTTCAATCTTTATGCCCTATTTCATATAAAGATCGAATCTTTCAACAGTTCAATATAAAGATTCAATCTTTATGCCCTATTTCATATAAAGATCCAATCTTTCAACAAGTACAAGGGGATTCGGGTGTTTTGAGACTTATTATTGATTTTCTATCCACGAACACATCATTTCCTTTATAATTCTTTTTTTAGTTGTTGAATGATATAGGGGTCCTATTATGTTTGTGAGTCTAATTCCCTCAAATCAGGTGTGTGTGTTTTAATTCAACAATTTGAGTGCATTGCATTGAATTTAAAAATTGAGGGTTGTGTGGATCCTAATAGAGGTTAATAAAAGATCCTCTAGTTCTCGAGCTAAAAACAAAGCCTATTCAATATAAAGATTCAATCTTTATGCCCTATTTCATATAAAGATCAAGATCTTTAACAATTCAATAAAAAGATTCAATCTTTATGCCCTATTTCATATAAAGATCGATCGAATATTCAACAAGTACAAGGGGATTCGGGTGTTTTGATACTTGTTATTGATTTTACTAACCACGAACACATCATTTGCTTTATAATTCTTTTTTTAGTTGTTGAATGATATAGGGGTCCTATTATGTTTGTGACTCTAATTCCCTTAAATTAGGTGTGAATGTGTTTTAGTTTAATAATTCGAGTGCATTGCATTGAATTTACAAATTGAGGGTTGTGTGGATCCTAATAGAGGTTAAGAAACTGCTCTAGTTCTCAAGCTAACAACAAAGCCTATTCAATATAAAGATTCAATCTTTATGCCTATTTCATATAAAGATCGAATCTACAATTCAATATAAAGTTCAATCTTTATGCCTATTCATATAAGATCGAATCTTTCAACATTCAATATAAAGATTCAATCTTTATGCCCTATTTCATATAAAGATCAATCTTTCAACAAGTACAAGGGGATTCGGGTGTTTTGAGACTTATTATTGATTTTCTATCCACGAACACATCATTTCCTTTATAATTCTTTTTTTAGTTGTTGAATGATATAGGGTCCTATTATGTTTGTGAGTCTAATTCCCTCAAATCAGGTGTGTGTGTTTTAATTCAACAATTGAGTGCATTGCATTGAATTTAAAAATTGAGGTTGTGTGGATCCTAATAGAGGTTAATAAAAGATCCTCTAGTTCTCGAGCTAAAAACAAAGCCTATTCAATATAAAGATTCAATCTTTATGCCCTATTTCATGTAAAGATCAAGTCTTTCAACAATTCAATAAAAAGATTCAATCTTTATGCCCTATTTCATATAAAGATCGATCGAATATTTCAACAAGTACAAGGGATTCGGGTGTTTTGATACTTGTTATTGATTTTACTACCACGAACACATCATTTGCTTTATAATTCTTTTTTAGTTGTTGAATGATATAGGGGTCCTATTATGTTTGTGACTCTAATTCCCTTAAATTAGGTGTGAATGTGTTTTAGTTTAACAATTCGAGTGCATTGCATTGAATTTACAAATTGAGGGTTGCGTCGATCCTAATAGAGGTTAATAAAAGATCGACTAGTTCTCGAGCTAACAACAAAGCCTATTCAATATAAAGATTCAATCTTTATGCCCTATTTCACATAAAGATTGAATCTTTCAAAAATTCAATATAAAGATTCAATCTTTATACCCTATTTCATATAAAGATCGATCGAATATTTCAACAAGTACAAGGGATTCGGGTGTTTTGAGACTTGTTATTGATTTTACATCCACGAACACATCATTTATATAATTGTTTTTTAGTTGTTGATGATATAGGGGTCCTATTATGTTTGTGAGTCTAATTCCCTCAAATCAGGTGTGTATGTGTTTTAATTTAAATTCGAGTGCATTGCATTGAATTTACAAATTGAGGGTTGTGTGATCCTAATAGAGGTTCATAAAAATTGCTCTAGTTCTCAAGCTAAAAACAAAGCCTATTCAATATAAAGATTCAATCTTTATGCCCTATTTCATGTAAAGATCAAGTCTTTCAACAATTCAATAAAAAGATTCAATCTTTATGCCCTATTCATATAAAGATCGATCGAATATTTCAACATGTACAAGGGGATTCGGGTGTTTTGATACTTGTTATTGATTTTACTAACCACGAACACATCATTTGCTCTATAATTCTTTTTTTAGTTGTTGAATGATATAGGGGTCCTATTATGTTTGTGACTCTAATTCCCTTAAAATAGGTGTGAATGTGTTTTAGTTTAACAATTCGAGTGCATTGCATTGAATTTACAAATTGAGGGTTGCGTCGATCCTAATAGAGGTTAATAAAAGATCCACTATTCTCGAGCTAACAACAAAGCCTATTCAATATAAAGATTCAATCTTTATGCCCTATTTCATATAAAGATTGAATCTTTCAAAAATTCAATATAAAGATTCAATCTTTATACCCTATTTCATATAAAGATCGACGAATATTTCAACAAGTACAAGGGGCTTCGGGGTTTTGAGACTTGTTATGATTTTACTATCCACGAACACATCATTTGCTTTATAATTTTTTTTTATAGTTGTTGTATGATATGGGGGGTCCTATTATGTTTGTGAGTCTAATTCCCCTAAATCAGGTGTTGTGTGTTTTAATTTAACAATTCTAGTGCATTGCATTGAATTTACAAATTGAGGGTTGTGTGGATCCTAATAGAGGTTAAAAAAATCGTCTAGTTCTCAAGCTAAAACAAAGCCTATTCAATATAAAGATTCAATCTTTATGCCCTATTTCATGTAAAGATCAAGTCTTTAAACAATTCAATAAAAGATTCAATCTTTATGCCCTATTTCATATAAAGATCGATCGAATATTTCAACAAGTACAAGGGGATTCGGGTGTTTTGATACTTGTTATTGATTTTACTAACCACGAACACATCATTTGCTTTATAATTCTTTTTTAGTTGTTGAATGATATAGGGGTCCTATTATGTTTGTGACTCTAATTCCCTTAAATTAGGTGTGAATGTGTTTTAGTTTAATAATTCGAGTGCATTGCATTGAATTTACAAATTGAGGGTTGTGTGATCCTAATAGAGGTTAATAGAAACTGCTCTAGTTCTCAGCTAACAACAAATCCTATTCAGTATAAAGATTCAATCTTTATGCCTATTTCATATAAAGATCGAATTTCAACAATTCAATAAAGTTCAATCTTTATGCCCTATTTCATATAAAGATCGAATCTTTCAACAATTCAATATAAAGATTCAATCTTTATGCCCTATTTCATATAAAGATCCAATCTTTCAACAAGTACAAGGGGATTCGGGTGTTTGAGACTTATATTGATTTTCTATCCACGAACACATCATTTCTTTATAATTCTTTTTTAGTTGTTGAATGATATAGGGGTCCTATTATGTTTGTGAGTCTAATTCCCTCAAATCAGGTGTGTGTGTTTTAATTCAACAATTCGAGTGCATTGCATTGAATTTAAAATTAGGGTTGTGTGGATCCTAATAGCGGTTAATAAAAGATCCTCTAGTTCTCGAGCTAAAACAAAGCCTATTCAATATAAAGATTCAATCTTTATGCCCTATTTCATTAAAGATCAAGTCTTTCAACAATTCAATAAAAGATTCAATCTTTATGCCCTATTTCATATAAGATCGATCGAATATTTCAACAAGTACAAGGGATTCGGGTGTTTTGATACTTGTTATTGATTTTACTAACCACGAACACATCATTTGCTTTATAATTCTTTTTTAGTTGTTGAATGATATAGGGTCCTATTATGTTTGTGACTCTAATTCCCTTAAATTAGGTGTGAATGTTTTAGTTTAACAATTCGAGTGCATTGCATTGAATTTACAAATTGAGGGTTGCGTCGATCCTAATAGAGGTTAATAAAAGATCGACTAGTTCTCGAGCTAACAACAAAGCCTATTCAATATAAAGATTCAATCTTTATGCCCTATTTCACATTAAAGATTGAATCTTTCAAAATTCAATATAAAGATTCAATCTTTATACCCTATTTCATATAAAGATCGATCGAATATTTCAACAAGTACAAGGGGATTCGGGTGTTTTGAGACTTGTTATTGATTTTACTATCCACGAACACATCATTTGATTTATAATTTTTTTTTAGTTGTTGAGTGATATAGGGGTCCTATTATGTTTGTGAGTCTAATTCCCTCAAATCAGGTGTGTATGTGTTTTAATTTAAAATTCGAGTGCATTGCATTGAATTTACAAATTGAGGGTTGTGTGGATCCTAATAGAGGTTCATAAAAATTGCTCTAGTTCTCAAGCTAAAAACAAAGCCTATTCAATATAAAGATTCAATCTTTATGCCCTATTTCATGTAAAGATCAAGTCTTTCAACAATTCAATAAAAAGATTCAATCTTTATGCCCTATTTCATATAAAGATCGATCGAATATTTCAACAAGTACAAGGGGATTCGGGTGTTTTGATACTTGTTATTGATTTTACTAACCACGAACACATCATTTGCTTATAATTCTTTTTTTAGTTGTTGAATGATATAGGGGTCCTATTATGTTTGTGAGTCTAATTCCCTTAAATAGGTGTGAATGTGTTTTAGTTTAACAATTCGAGTGCATTGCATTGAATTTACAAATTGAGGGTTGCGTCGATCCTAATAGGTTAATAAAAGATCCACTTAGTTCTCGAGCTAACAACAAAGCCTATTCAATATAAAATTCAATCTTTATGCCCTATTTCATATAAAGATTGAATCTTTCATATAAAGATTCAATCTTTATACCCTATTTCATATAAAGATCGATCGAATATTTCAACAAGTACAAGGGTTCGGGTTTTTGAGACTTGTTATGATTTTACTATCCACGAACACATCATTTGCTTTATAATTGTTTTTTTAGTTGTTGATGTATAGGGGTCCTATTATGTTTGTGAGTCTAATTCCCTCAAATCAGGTGTGTATGTGTTTTAATTTAACAATTCGAGTGCATTGCATTGAATTTACAAATTGAGGGTTGTGTGGATCCTAATAGAGGTTATTAAAAGATCATCTAGTTCTCAGCTAAAAACAAAGCCTATATATAAAGATTCAATCTTTATGCCCTATTTCATGTAAAGATCAAGTCTTTAAACAATTCAATAAAAAGATTCAATCTTTATGCCCTATTTCATATAAAGATCGATCGAATATTTCAACAAGTACAAGGGGATTCGGGTGTTTTGATACTTGTTATTGATTTTACTAACCACGAACACATCATTTGCTTTATAATTCTTTTTTTAGTTGTTGAATGATATAGGGGTCCTATTATGTTTGTGACTCTAATTCCCTTAAATTAGGTGTGAATGTGTTTTAGTTTAATCAATTCGAGTGCATTGCATTGAATTTACAAATTGAGGGTTGTGTGGATCCTAATAGAGGTTAATAGAAAACTGCTCTAGTTCTCAAGCTAACAACAAAGCCTATTCAATATAAAGATTCAATCTTTATGCCCTATTTCATATAAAGATCGAATCTTTCAACAATTCAATATAAAGTTTCAATCTTTATGCCCTATTTCATATAAAATCGAATCTTTCAACAGTTCAATATAAGATTCAATCTTTATGCCCTATTTCATATAAAGATCCAATCTTTCAACAAGTACAAGGGGATTTGGTGTTTTGAGACTTATTATTGATTTTTCTATCCACGAACACATCATTTCTTTATAATTCTTTTTTAGTTGTTGAATGATATAGGGGTCCTATTATGTTTGTGAGTCTAATTCCCTCAAATCAGGTGTGTGTGTTTTAATTCAACAATTTGAGTGCATTGCATTGAATTTAAAAATTGAGGGTTGTGTGGATCCTAATAGAGGTTAATAAAAGATCCTCTAGTTCTCGAGCTAAAAACAAAGCCTATTCAATATAAAGATTCAATCTTTATGCCCTATTTCATATAAAGATCAAGTCTTTCAAACAATTCAATAAAAAGATTCAATCTTTATGCCCATTTCATATAAAGATCGATCGAATATTTCAACAAGTACAAGGGGATTCGGGTGTTTTGATACTTGTTATTGATTTTACTAACCACGAACACATCATTTGCTTTATAATTCTTTTTTTAGTTGTTGAATGATATAGGGGTCCTATTATGTTTGTGACTCTAATTCCCTAAATTAGGTGTGAATGTTTTTAGTTTAACAATTCGAGTGCATTGCATTGAATTTACAAATTGAGGGTTGTGTGGATCCTAATAGCGGTTAATAAAAGATCTTCTAGTTCTCCAGCTAACAACAAAGCCTATTCAATATAAAGATTCAATCTTTATGTCCTATTTCATATAAAAGATGAATCTTTCAAAAATTCAATATAAAGATTCAATCTTTATGCCTATTTCATATAAAGATCGATCGAATATTTCAACAAGTACAAGGGGATTCGGGTGTTTTGAACTTGTTATTGATTTTACTACCACGAACACATCATTTGCTTTATAATTCTTTTTTTAGTTGTTGAATGATATGGGGTCCTATTATGTTTGTGATCTAATTCCCTAAATAGGTGTGTGTGTTTTATTAACAATTCGAGTGCATTGCATTGAATTTACAAATTGAGGGTTGTGTGGATCCTAATAGAGGTTAATAAAAAGATCCTCTAGTTCTCGAGCTAACAACAAAGCCTATTCAATATAAAGATTCAATCTTTATGCCCTATTTCATATAAAGATGGAATCTTTCAAAATTCAATATAAAGATTCAATCTTTATCCTATTTCATATAAAGATCGATCGAATATTTCAACAAGTACAAGGGGATTCGGGTTTTTGAGACTTGTTATGATTTTACTTCCACGAACACATCATTTGCTTATAATTTTTTTTTAGTTGTTGAATGATATAGGGTCCTATTATGTTTGTGAGTCTAATTCCCTCAAATCAGGTGTGTGTTTTAATTTAACAATTCGAGTGCATTGCATTGAATTTACAAATTGAGGGTTGTGTGGATCCTAATAGAGGTTAATAAAAATGCTCTAGTTCTCAAGCTAAAACAAAGCCTATTCAATATAAAGATTCAATCTTTATGCCCTATTTCATATAAGATCAATCTTTAACAATTCAATAAAAGATTCAATCTTTATGCCCTATTTCATATAAAGATCGATCGAAACTTTTAACAAGTACAAGGGGATTCGGGTGTTTTTTGGACTTGTTATTGATTTTAATAACCACGAACACATCATTTGATTTATAATTCTTTTTTTAGTTGTTGAATGATATAGGGGTCCTATTATGTTTGTGAGTCTAATTCCCTTAAATAGGTGTGATGTGTTTTAGTTTAACAATTCGAGTGCATTGCATTGAATTTACAAATTGAGGGTTGTGTGGATCCTAATAGAGGTTAATAAAATGCTCTAGTTCTCAGCTAACAACAAAGCCTATTCAATATAAAGATTCAATCTTTATGCCTTCTAAGATCACTTCATTCATATAAAGTTCAATCTTATGCATTCATATAAAATCGAATCTTCAACATTTAATATAAAGATTCAATCTTTATGCCCTATTTCATATAAATGATCAATTTTCAACAAGTACAAGGGGATTCGGGTGTTTTGAGACTTGTTATTGATTTTACTATCCACGAACACATCATTTGCTTTATAATTCTTTTTTTAGTTGTTGAATGATATAGGGGTCCTATTATGTTTGTGAGTCTAATTCCCTCAAATAGGTGTGATGTGTTTTATTTAACAATTCGAGTGCATTGCATTGAATTTAAAATTGAGGGTTGTGTGGATCCTAATAGAGGTTAATAAAAGATCCTCTAGTTCTCGAGCTAAAACAAAGCCTATTCAATATAAAGATTCAATCTTTATGCCCTATTTCATTAAAGATCAATCTTTCAACAATTCAATATAAAGATTCAATCTTTATGCCCTATTTCATATAAAGATCGATCGAAATTTCAACAAGTACAAGGGGATTCGGGTGTTTTGAACTTGTTATTGATTTTACTTCCACGAACACATCATTTGCTTTATAATTCTTTTTTTTAGTTGTTGAATGATATAGGGGTCCTATTATGTTTGTGATCTAATTCCCTAAATAGGTGTGATGTGTTTTATTTAACAATTCGAGTGCATTGCATTGAATTTACAAATTGAGGGTTGTGTGGATCCTCTAGTTCTCGAGCTAACAACAAAGCCTATTCAATATAAAGATTCAATCTTTATGCCCTATTTCACATAAAGATTGAATCTTTCAACAATCCAATATAAAGATTCATTCTTTACGCCCTATTTCATATAAAGATCGATCGAATATTTCAACAAGTACAAGGGA
Source organism: Beta vulgaris subsp. vulgaris (assembly GCF_026745355.1). NCBI lineage: Eukaryota > Viridiplantae > Streptophyta > Magnoliopsida > Caryophyllales > Amaranthaceae > Beta > Beta vulgaris. The sequence goes on along the minus strand of NW_026611043.1, from coordinate 407,821 downwards.
TTCGGGTGTTTTGATACTTGTTATTGATTTTACTAACCACGAACACATCATTTGCTTTATAATTCTTTTTTTAGTTGTTGAATGATATAGGGGTCCTATTATGTTTGTGACTCTAATTCCCTTAAATAGGTGTGAATGTGTTTTAGTTTAACAATTCGAGTGCATTGCATTGAATTTACAAATTGAGTGCTGATCCTAATAGAGGTTAATAAAAGATCCTCTAGTTCTCGAGCTAACAACAAAGCCTATTCAATATAAAGATTCAATCTTTATGCCCTATTTCATATAAAGATTGAATCTTTCATATAAAGATTCAATCTTTATCCCTATTTCATATAAAGATCGATCGAATATTTCAACAAGTACAAGGGGATTCGGGGTTTTGAGACTTGTTATGATTTTACTATCCACGAACACATCATTTGCTTTATAATTTTTTTTTTAGTTGTTGAATGATATAGGGGTCCTATTATGTTTGTGAGTCTAATTCCCTCAAATCAGGTGTGTGTTTTAATTTAACAATTCGAGTGCATTGCATTGAATTTAGAAATTGAGGGTTGTGTGGATCCTAATAGAGGTTAATAAAAATCTCTAGTTCTCAGCTAAAACAAAGCCTATTCAATATAAAGATTCAATCTTTATGCCCTATTTCATGTAAAGATCAAGTCTTTAAACAATTCAATAAAAGATTCAATCTTTATGCCCTATTTCATATAAAGATCGATCGAATATTTCAACAAGTACAAGGGATTCGGGTGTTTTGATACTTGTTATTGATTTTACTAACCACGAACACATCATTTGCTTTATAATTCTTTTTTAGTTGTTGAATGATATAGGGGTCCTATTATGTTTGTGACTCTAATTCCCTTAAATTAGGTGTGAATGTGTTTTAGTTTAACAATTCGAGTGCATTGCATTGAATTTACAAATTGAGGGTTGTGTGGATCCTAATAGAGGTTAATAAGTTTTTTTTTCTAGTTCTCGAGTTGAGAACAAAGCCTATTCAATATAAAGAGTCAAACTTTATGCCCTATCATATAAAGATCGATCTTTCACAATTCAATATAAATTCAATCTATGCCTATTCATATAGATCGAATCTTTCAACATTCAATATAAAGATTCAATCTTTATGCCCTATTCATATAAAGATCAATCTTTCAACAAGTACAAGGGGATTCGGGTGTTTTGAGACTTTTATTGATTTTACTATCCACGAACACATCATTTGCTTTATAATTCTTTTTTTAGTTGTTGAATGATATAGGGGTCCTATTATGTTTGTGAGTCTAATTCCCTCAAATCAGGTGTGTTGTGTTTTAATTAACAATTGAGTGCACATATTAAAAATTGAGGGTTGTGTGGATCCTAATAGAGGTTAATAAAAGATCCTCTAGTTCTCGAGCTAAAAACAAAGCCTATTCAATATAAAGATTCAATCTTTATGCCCTATTTCATATAAAGATCAAGTCTTTAACAATTCAATAAAAAGATTCAATCTTTATGCCCTATTTCAATAAAGATCGATCGAATATTTCAACAAGTACAAGGGATTCGTGATACTTGTTATTGATTTTACTAACCACGAACACATCATTTGCTTTATAATTCTTTTTTAGTTGTTGAATGATATAGGGGTCCTATTATGTTTGTGACTCTAATTCCCAAATTAGGTGTGAAGTGTTTTAGTTTAAAATTCGAGTGCATTGCATTGAATTTACAAATTGAGGGTTGTGTGATCCTAATAGAAAAGAAACTGCTCTAGTTCTCAGCTAACAACAAAGCCTATTCAATATAAAGATTCAATCTTTATCCCTATTTCATATAAAGATCGAATCTTTCAACAATTCACATAAAAGTTCAATCTTTATGCCCTATTTCATATAAGATGAATCTTTCAACATTCAATATAAAGATTCAATCTTCCCTATTTCATATAAAGATCCAATCTTCAACAAGTACAAGGGGATTCGGGTGTTTTGAGACTTTTATTGATTTTACTATCCACGAACACATCATTTCTTTATAATTCTTTTTTATTGTTGAATGATATAGGGTCCTATTATGTTTGTAGTCTAATTCCCTCAAATCAGTGTGTGTTTAAAACAATTTGAGTCATTGCATTGAATATACAAATTGAGGGTTGTGTGGATCCTAATAGAGGTTAATAAAACCTCTTGTTCTCGAGCAAAACAAAGCCTATTCAATATAAAGATTCAATCTTTATGCCCTATTTCATGTAAAGATTCAATCTTTAACAATTCAATATAAAAGATTCAATCTTTATGCCCTATTTCATATAAAGATCGATCGAATATTTCAACAGTACAAGGGGTGGTTTTTGATACTTGTTATTGATTTTACTAACCACGAACACATCATTTGCTTTATAATTCTTTTTTAGTTGTTGAATGATATAGGGGTCCTATTATGTTTGTGACTCTAATTCCCTTAAATTAGGTGTGAATGTGTTTTAGTTTAAAATTCGAGTGCATTGCATTGAATTTACAAATTGAGGGTTGTGTGATCCTAATAGAGGTTAATAAAAATGCTCTAGTTCTCCAGCTAACAACAAAGCCTATTCAATATAAAGATTCAATCTTTATGCCCTATTTCATATAAAGATCGAATCTTTCAACAATTCAATATAAAGTTCAATTTATCCATTTCATAAGATCGATCTCACAGTTCAAAAAACATCAATAATTCATCAACAAGTACAAGGGGATTCGGGTGTTTTGAGACTTTTATTGATTTTCTATCCACGAACACATCATTTCTTTATAATTCTTTTTTTAGTTGTTGAATGATATAGGGGTCCTATTATGTTTGTGAGTCTAATTCCCTCAAATCAGGTGTGTGTGTTTTAATTCAACAATTGGAGTGCATTGCATTGAATTTTCAAATTGAGGGTTGTGTGGATCCTAATAGAGGTTAATAAAAGATCTCTAGTTCTCGAGCTAAAAACAAAGCCTATTCAATATAAAGATTCAATCTTTATGCCCTATTTCATGTAAAGATCAAGTCTTTCAACAATTCAATAAAAGATTCAATCTTTATGCCCTATTTCATTAAAGATCGATCGAATATTTCAACAAGTACAAGGGGATTCGGGTGTTTGATACTTGTTATTGATTTTACTAACCACGAACACATCATTTGCTTTATAATTCTTTTTTTAGTTGTTGAATGATATAGGGGTCCTATTATGTTTGTGACTCTAATTCCCTTAAATTAGGTGTGAATGTGTTTTATTTAACAATTCGAGTGCATTGCATTGAATTTACAAATTGAGGGTTGGTGATCCTAATAGAGGTTAATAAAAGATCGCTAGTTCTCGAGCTAACAACAAAGCCTATTCAATATAAAGATTCAATCTTTATGCCCTATTTCCATATAAAGATTGAATCTTTCAAAAATTCAATATAAAGATTCAATCTTTATACCCTATTTCATATAAAGATCGATCGAATATTTCAACAAGTACAAGGGGATTCGGGTGTTTTGAGACTTGTTATTGATTTTACTATCCACGAACACATCATTTGCTTTATAATTGTTTTTTTTAGTTGTTGATATAGGGGTCCTATTATGTTTGTGAGTCTAATTCCCTCAAATCAGGTGTGTATGTGTTTTAATTTAAGAATTCGAGTGCATTGCATTGAATTTACAAATTGAGGGTTGTGTGGACCTAATAGAGGTTCATAAAAATTGCTCTAGTTCTCAGCTAAAAACAAAGCCTATTCAATATAAAGATTCAATCTTTATGCCTATTTCATGTAAAGATCAAGTCTTTCAACAATTCAATAAAAAGATTCAATCTTTATGCCCTATTTCATATAAAGATCGATCGAATTTTCAACATTACAAGGGGATTCGGGTGTTTTGATACTTGTTATTATTGATTTACTAACCACGAACACATCATTTGCTCTATAATCTTTTTTTAGTTGTTGAATGATATAGGGTCCTATTATGTTTGTGACTCTAATTCCCTTAAAATAGGTGTGAATGTGTTTTAGTTTAACAATTCGAGTGCATTGCATTGAATTTACAAATTGAGGGTTGCGTCGATCCTAATAGAGGTTAATAAAAGATCCACTAGTTCTCGAGCTAACAACAAAGCCTATTCAATATAAAGATTCAATCTTTATGCCCTATTTCATATAAAGATTGAATCTTTCAAAAATTCAATATAAAGATTCAATCTTTATACCCTATTTCATATAAAGATCGATCGAATATTTCAACAAGTACAAGGGGCTTCGGGAGTTTTGAGACTTGTTATGGATTTTACTATCCACGAACACATCATTTGCTTTATAATTGTTTTTTAGTTGTTGAGTGATATAGGGGTCCTATTATGTTTGTGAGTCTAATTCCCACAAATCAGGTGTGATGTGTTTTAATTAACAATTCGAGTGCATTGCATTGAATTTACAAATTGAGGGTTGTGTGGATCCTAATAGAGGTTCATAAAAATTGCTCTAGTTCTCAAGCTAAAAACAAAGCCTATTCAATATAAAGATTCAATCTTTATGCCCTATTTCATGTAAAGATCAAGTCTTTAAACAATTCAATAAAAAGATTCAATCTTTATGCCCTATTTCATATAAAGATCGATCGAATATTTCAACAAGTACAAGGGGATTCGGGTGTTTTGATACTTGTTATTGATTTTACTAACCACGAACACTCATTTGCTTTATAATTCTTTTTTTAGTTGTTGAATGATATAGGGGTCCTATTATGTTGTGAGTCTAATTCCCTTAAATTAGTGTGAATGTGTTTTAGTTTAATAATTCGAGTGCATTGCATTGAATTTACAAATTGAGGGTTGTGTGGATCCTAATAGAGGTTAATAGAAACTGCTCTAGTTCTCAAGCTAACAACAAAGCCTATTCAATATAAAGATTCAATCTTTATGCCCTATTTCATATAAAGATCGAATCTTTCAACAATTCAATATAAAGTTTCAATCTTTATGCCCTATTTCATATAAAGATCGAATCTTTCAACAGTTCAATATAAAGATTCAATCTTTATGCCCTATTTCATATAAAGATCAATCTTTCAACAAGTACAAGGGGATTCGGGTGTTTTGAGACTTATTATTGATTTTCTATCCACGAACACATCATTTCTTTATAATTCTTTTTTTAGTTGTTGAATGATATAGGGGTCCTATTATGTTTGTGAGTCTAATTCCCTCAAATCAGGTGTGTGTGTTTTAATTTAACAATTTAGTGCATTGCATTGAATTTAAAAATTGAGGGTTGTGTGGATCCTAATAGAGGTTAATAAAAGATCCTCTAGTTCTCGAGCTAAAAACAAAGCCTATTCAATATAAAGATTCAATCTTTATGCCCTATTTCATGTAAAGATCAAGTCTTTCAACAATTCAATAAAAAGATTCAATCTTTATGCCCTATTTCATATAAAGATCGATCGAATATTTCAACAAGTACAAGGGATTCGGGTGTTTTGATACTTGTTATTGATTTTACTAACCACGAACACATCATTTGCTTTATAATTCTTTTTTTAGTTGTTGAATGATATAGGGGTCCTATTATGTTTGTGACTCTAATTCCCTTAAATTAGGTGTGAATGTGTTTTAGTTTAACAATTCGAGTGCATTGCATTGAATTTACAAATTGAGGTTTGTTGTCCTAATAGAGGTTAATAAAAGATGCTCTAGTTCTCAGCTAACAACAAAGCCTATTCAATATAAAGATTCAATCTTTATGCCCTATTTCAATAAAGATGAATCTTTCAAAAATTCAATATAAAGATTCAATCTTTATGCCTATTTCATATAAAGATCGATCAATTTTCAACAAGTACAAGGGATTCGGGTGTTTGAACTTGTATTGATTTTTAACCAGAACAATTCTTTGTTTAGTAGTTGTGATGATAGGGTCCTATTATGTTTGTGAGTCTAATTCCCTCAAATCAGGTGTGTATGTGTTTTAATTTAAAATTCGAGTGCATTGCATTGAATTTACAAATTGAGGGTTGTGTGGATCCTAATAGAGGTTCATAAAAATTGCTCTAGTTCTCAAGCTAAAAACAAAGCCTATTCAATATAAAGATTCAATCTTTATGCCCTATTTCATGTAAAGATCAAGTCTTTCAACAATTCAATAAAAAGATTCAATCTTTATGCCCTATTTCATATAAAGATCGATCGAATATTTCAACATGTACAAGGGGATTCGGGTGTTTTGATACTTGTTATTGATTTTACTAACCACGAACACATCATTTGCTCTATAATTCTTTTTTTAGTTGTTGAATGATATAGGGGTCCTATTATGTTTGTGACTCTAATTCCCTTAAATAGGTGTGAATGTGTTTTAGTTTAACAATTCGAGTGCATTGCATTGAATTTACAAATTGAGGGTTGCGTCGATCCTAATAGAGGTTAATAAAAGATCCACTAGTTCTCGAGCTAACAACAAAGCCTATTCAATATAAAGATTCAATCTTTATGCCCTATTTCATATAAAGATTGAATCTTTCAAAAATTCAATATAAAGATTCAATCTTTATACCCTATTTCATATAAAGATCGATCGAATATTTCAACAAGTACAAGGGGTTCGGGTGTTTTGAGACTTGTTATGGATTTTACTATCCACGAACACATCATTTGCTTTATAATTGTTTTTTTAGTTGTTGAGTGATATAGGGGTCCTATTATGTTTGTGAGTCTAATTCCCACAAATCAGGTGTGTATGTGTTTTAATTTAACAATTCGAGTGCATTGCATTGAATTTACAAATTGAGGGTTGTGTGGATCCTAATAGAGGTTCATAAAAATTGCTCTAGTTCTCAAGCTAAAAACAAAGCCTATTCAATATAAAGATTCAATCTTTATGCCCTATTTCATGTAAAGATCAAGTCTTTAAACAATTCAATAAAAGATTCAATCTTTATGCCCTATTTCATATAAAGATCGATCGAATATTTCAACAAGTACAAGGGGATTCGGGTGTTTTGATACTTGTTATTGATTTTACTAACCACGAACACATCATTTGCTTTATAATTCTTTTTTTAGTTGTTGAATGATATAGGGGTCCTATTATGTTTGTGACTCTAATTCCCTTAAATTAGGTGTGAATGTGTTTTAGTTTAATAATTCGAGTGCATTGCATTGAATTTACAAATTGAGGGTTGTGTGGATCCTAATAGAGCTAACAACAAAGCCTATTCAATATAAAGATTCAATCTTTATGCCCTATTTCATATAAAGATCGAATCTTTCAACAATTCAATATAAAGTTTCAATCTTTATGCCTATTTCATATAAAGATCGAATCTTTCAACAGTCAATATAAAGATTCAATCTTTATGCCCTATTCATATAAGATCAATCTTTCAACAAGTACAAGGGGATTCGGGTGTTTTGAGACTTATTATTGATTTTCTATCCACGAACACATCATTTCTTTATAATTCTTTTTTTAGTTGTTGAATGATATAGGGGTCCTATTATGTTTGTGAGTCTAATTCCCTCAAATCAGGTGTGTGTGTTTTAATTCAACAATTGAGTGCATTGCATTGAATTTAAAATTGAGGGTTGTGTGGATCCTAATAGAGGTTAATAAAAGATCCTCTAGTTCTCGAGCTAAAAACAAAGCCTATTCAATATAAAGATTCAATCTTTATGCCCTATTTCATGTAAAGATCAAGTCTTTAAACAATTCAATAAAAAGATTCAATCTTTATGCCCTATTTCATATAAAGATCGATCGAATATTTCAACAAGTACAAGGGGATTCGGGTGTTTTGATACTTGTTATTGATTTTACTAACCACGAACACATCATTTGCTTTATAATTCTTTTTTTAGTTGTTGAATGATATAGGGGTCCTATTATGTTTGTGACTCTAATTCCCTTAAATTAGGTGTGAATGTGTTTTAGTTTAATAATTCGAGTGCATTGCATTGAATTTACAAATTGAGGGTTGTGTGGATCCTAATAGAGGTTAATAGAAACTGCTCTAGTTCTCAAGCTAACAACAAAGCCTATTCAATATAAAGATTCAATCTTTATGCCCTATTTCATATAAAGATCGAATCTTTCAACAATTCAATATAAAGTTTCAATCTTTATGCCCTATTTCATATGAAGATCGAATCTTTCAACAGTTCAATATAAAGATTCAATCTTTATGCCCTATTTCATATAAAGATCCAATCTTTCAACAAGTACAAGGGGATTCGGGTGTTTTGAGACTTATTATTGATTTTTCTATCCACGAACACATCATTTCCTTTATAATTCTTTTTTTAGTTGTTGAATGATATAGGGGTCCTATTATGTTTGTGACTCTAATTCCCTTAAATTAGGTGTGAATGTGTTTTAGTTTAAATATTCGAGTGCATTGCATTGAATTTACAAATTGAGGGTTGTGTGGATCCTAATAGAGGTTAATAAAACTGCTCTAGTTCTCAAGCTAACAACAAAGCCTATTCAATATAAAGATTCAATCTTTATGCCCTATTTCATATAAAGATCGAATCTTTCAACAATTCAATATAAAGTTTCAATCTTTATGCCCTATTTCATATAAAATCGAATCTTTCAACGTTAATATAAAGATTCATCTTTATGCCTATTTCATATAAAGATCAATCTTCAACAAGTACAAGGGGATTCGGGTGTTTTGAGACTTATTATTGATTTTTCTATCCACAAACACATCATTTCTTTATAATTCTTTTTTTAGTTGTTGAATGATATAGGGGTCCTATTATGTTTGTGAGTCTAATTCCCTCAAATCAGGTGTGTGTGTTTTAATTTAACAATTCGAGTGCATTGCATTGAATTTAAAAATTGAGGGTTGTGTGGATCCTAATAGAGGTTAATAAAAGATCCTCTAGTTCTCGAGCTAAAACAAAGCCTATTCAATATAAAGATTCAATCTTTATGCCCTATTTCATGTAAAGATCAAGTCTTTAAACAATTCAATAAAAAGATTCAATCTTTATGCCTATTTCATATAAAGATCGATCGAATATTTCAACAAGTACAAGGGGATTCGGGTGTTTTGATACTTGTTATTGATTTTACTAACCACGAACACATCATTTGCTTTATAATTCTTTTTTTAGTTGTTGAATGATATAGGGGTCCTATTATGTTTGTGACTCTAATTCCCTTAAATTAGGTGTGAATGTGTTTTAGTTTAATTCGAGTGCATTGCATTGAATTTACAAATTGAGGGTTGTGTGGATCCTAATAGAGGTTAATAGAAACTGCTCTAGTTCTCAAGCTAACAACAAAGCCTATTCAATATAAAGATTCAATCTTTATGCCCTATTTCATATAAAGATCGAATCTTTCAACAATTCAATATAAAGTTCAATCTTTATGCCCTATTTCTATAAGATCGAATCTTTCAACAGTTCATATAAAGATTCAATCTTTATGCCTATTTCATATAAAGATCATCTTTCAACAAGTACAAGGGGATTCGGGTGTTTTGAGACTTATTATTGATTTTCTATCCACGAACACATCATTTCTTTATAATTCTTTTTTTTAGTTGTTGAATGATATAGGGGTCCTATTATGTTTGTGAGTCTTATTCCCTCAAATCAGGTGTGTGTTTTAATTTAACAATTTGAGTGCATTGCATTGAATTTAAAATTGAGGGTTGTGTGGATCCTAATAGAGGTTAATAAAAGATCCTCTAGTTCTCGAGCTAAAAACAAAGCCTATTCAATATAAAGATTCAATCTTTATGCCCTATTTCATGTAAAGATCAAGTCTTTCAACAATTCAATAAAAAGATTCAATCTTTATGCCCTATTTCATATAAAGATCGATCGAATATTTCAACAAGTACAAGGGGATTCGGGTGTTTTGATACTTGTTATTGATTTTACTAACCACGAACACATCATTTGCTTTATAATTCTTTTTTTAGTTGTTGAATGATATAGGGGTCCTATTATGTTTGTGACTCTAATTCCCTTAAATTAGGTGTGAATGTGTTTTAGTTTAACAATTCGAGTGCATTGCATTGAATTTACAAATTGAGGGTTTGTGTCGATCCTAATAGAGGTTAATAAAAGATCGACTAGTTCTCGAGCTAACAACAAAGCCTATTCAATATAAAGATTCAATCTTTATGCCCTATTTCAATAAAGATTGAATCTTTCAAAAATTCAATATAAAGATTCAATCTTTATACCCTATTTCATATAAAGATCGATCGAATATTTCAACAAGTACAAGGGGATTCGGGTGTTTTGAGACTTGTTATTGATTTTCTATCCACGAACACATCATTTGTTTATAATTGTTTTTTTAGTTGTTGATGATATAGGGGTCCTATTATGTTTGTGAGTCTAATTCCCTCAAATCAGGTGTGTATGTGTTTTAATTTAAAATTCGAGTGCATTGCATTGAATTTACAAATTGAGGGTTGTGTGGATCCTAATAGAGGTTAATAAAAATTGCTCTAGTTCTCAAGCTAAAAACAAAGCCTATTCAATATAAAGATTCAATCTTTATGCCCTATTTCATGTAAAGATCAAGTCTTTCAACAATTCAATAAAAAGATTCAATCTTTATGCCCTATTTCATATAAAGATCGATCGAATATTTCAACATGTACAAGGGGATTCGGGTGTTTTGATACTTGTTATTGATTTTACTAACCACGAACACATCATTTGCTCTATAATTCTTTTTTTAGTTGTTGAATGATATAGGGGTCCTATTATGTTTGTGACTCTAATTCCCTTAAATAGGTGTGAATGTGTTTTAGTTTAACAATTCGAGTGCATTGCATTGAATTTACAAATTGAGGGTTGCGTCGATCCTAATAGAGGTTAATAAAAGATCCACTAGTTCTCGAGCTAACAACAAAGCCTATTCAATATAAAGATTCAATCTTTATGCCCTATTTCATATAAAGATTGAATCTTTCAAAAATTCAATATAAAGATTCAATCTTTATACCCTATTTCATATAAAGATCGATCGAATATTGTTTTGAGACTTGTTATGGATTTTACTATCCACGAACACATCATTTGCTTTATAATTGTTTTTTTAGTTGTTGAGTGATATAGGGGTCCTATTATGTTTGTGAGTCTTATCCCTACAAATCAGGTGTGTATGTGTTTTAATTTAACAATTCGAGTGCATTGCATTGAATTTACAAATTGAGGGTTGTGTGGATCCTAATAGAGGTTCATAAAAATTGCTCTAGTTCTCAAGCTAAAAACAAAGCCTATTCAATATAAAGATTCAATCTTTATGCCCTATTTCATGTAAAGATCAAGTCTTTAAACAATTCAATAAAAGATTCAATCTTTATGCCCTATTTCATATAAAGATCGATCGAATATTTCAACAAGTACAAGGGGATTCGGGTGTTTTGATACTTGTTATTGATTTTACTAACCACGAACACATCATTTGCTTTATAATTCTTTTTTAGTTGTTGAATGATATAGGGGTCCTATTATGTTTGTGACTCTAATTCCCTTAAATTAGGTGTGAATGTGTTTTAGTTTAATAATTCGAGTGCATTGCATTGAATTTACAAATTGAGGGTTGTGTGGATCCTAATAGAGGTTAATAGAAACTGCTCTAGTTCTCAAGCTAACAACAAAGCCTATTCAATATAAAGATTCAATCTTTATGCCCTATTTCATATAAAGATCGAATCTTTCAACAATTCAATATAAAGTTCAATCTTTATGCCCTATTTCATATAAGATCGAATCTTTCAACAGTTCAATATAAAGATTCAATCTTTATGCCCTATTTCATATAAAGATCCAATCTTTCAACAAGTACAAGGGGATTCGGGTGTTTTGAGACTTATATTGATTTTCTATCCACGAACACATCATTTCTTTATAATTCTTTTTTTAGTTGTTGAATGATATAGGGGTCCTATTATGTTTGTGAGTCTAATTCCCTCAAATCAGGTGTGTGTGTTTTAATTCAACAATTTGAGTGCATTGCATTGAATTTAAAATTGAGGGTTGTGTGGATCCTAATAGAGGTTAATAAAATTCCTCTAGTTCTCGAGCTAAAAACAAAGCCTATTCAATATAAAGATTCAATCTTTATGCCCTATTTCATGTAAAGATCAAGTCTTTCAACAATTCAATAAAAAGATTCAATCTTTATGCCCTATTTCATATAAAGATCGATCGAATATTTCAACAAGTACAAGGGGATTCGGGTGTTTTGATACTTGTTATTGATTTTACTAACCACGAACACATCATTTGCTTTATAATTCTTTTTTTAGTTGTTGAATGATATAGGGGTCCTATTATGTTTGTGACTCTAATTCCCTTAAATTAGGTGTGAATGTGTTTTAGTTTAACAATTCGAGTGCATTGCATTGAATTTACAAATTGAGGGTTGGTGATCCTAATAGAGGTTAATAAAAGATCGCTAGTTCTCGAGCTAACAACAAAGCCTATTCAATATAAAGATTCAATCTTTATGCCCTATTTCAATATAAAGATTCAATCTTTCAAAAATTCAATATAAAGATTCAATCTTTATCCCTATTTCATATAAAGATCGATCGAATCTTTCAACAAGTATAAGGGGATTCGGGTGTTTTGAGACTTGTTATTGATTTTACTATCCACGAACACATCATTTGTTTATAATTTTTTTTTAGTTGTTGAATGATATAGGGGTCCTATTATGTTTGTGAGTCTAATTCCCTCAAATCAGGTGTGTATGTGTTTTAATTTAAAAATTCGAGTGCATTGCATTGAATTTACAAATTGAGGGTTGTGTGGATCCTAATAGAGGTTAATAAAAATGCTCTAGTTGTCGAGCTAAAACAAAGCCTATTCAATATAAAGATTCAATCTTTATGCCCTATTTCATGTAAAGATCAAATCTTTCAACAAAAGATTCAATCTTTATGCCCTATTTCATATAAAGATCGATCGATATTTCAACAGTACAAGGGGATTCGGGTGTTTTGATACTTGTTATTGATTTTACTAACCACGAACACATCATTTGCTTAATAATTCTTTTTTTAGTTGTTGAATGATATAGGGGTCCTATTATGTTTGTGACTCTAATTCCCTTAAATAGGTGTGAATGTGTTTTAGTTTAACAATTCGAGTGCATTGCATTGAATTTACAAATTGAGGGTTGGTGATCCTAATAGAGGTTAATAAAAGATCCACTAGTTCTCGAGCTAACAACAAAGCCTATTCAATATAAAGATTCAATCTTTATGCCCTATTTCATATAAAGATTGAATCTTTCAAAAATTCAATATAAAGATTCAATCTTTATCCCTATTTCATATAAAGATCGATCGAATATTTCAACAAGTACAAGGGGTTCGGGGTTTTGAGACTTGTTATGGATTTTACTATCCACAAACACATCATTTGCTTTATAATTTTTTTTTAGTTGTTGAATGATATAGGGGTCCTATTATGTTTGTGAGTCTAATTCCCACAAATCAGGTGTGTATGTGTTTTAATTTAACAATTCGAGTGCATTGCATTGAATTTACAAATTGAGGGTTGTGTGGATCCTAATAGAGGTTAGAAAAAGATGCTCTAGTTCTCAAGCTAAAAACAAAGCCTATTCAATATAAAGATTCAATCTTTATGCCCTATTTCATGTAAAGATCAAGTCTTTAACAATTCAATAAAAAGATTCAATCTTTATGCCCTATTTCATATAAAGATCGATCGAATATTTCAACAAGTACAAGGGGATTCGGGTGTTTTGATACTTGTTATTGATTTTACTAACCACGAACACATCATTTGCTTTATAATTCTTTTTTTAGTTGTTGAATGATATAGGGGTCCTATTATGTTTGTGACTCTAATTCCTTAAATTAGGTGTGAATGTGTTTTAGTTTAATAATTCGAGTGCATTGCATTGAATTTACAAATTGAGGGTTGTGTGGATCCTAATAGAGGTTAATAAAAGATCTTCTAGTTCTCAGCTAACAACAAAGCCTATTCAATATAAAGATTCAATCTTTATGCCCTATTTCATATAAAGATCGAATCTTTCAACAATTCAATATAAAGTTTCAATCTTTATGCCCTATTTCATATAAAGATCGAATCTTTCAACAGTTCAATATAAAGATTCAATCTTTATGCCCTATTTCATATAAAGATCAAATCTTTCAACAAGTACAAGGGGATTCGGGTGTTTTGAGACTTATTGATTTTTCTATCCACGAACACATCATTTCTTTATAATTTTTTTTTAGTTGTTGAAGATATAGGGGTCCTATTATGTTTGTGAGTTTAATTACCTCAAATCAGTGTGTGTGTTTTAATTCAACAATTGAGTGCATTGCATTGAATTTAAAATTGAGGGTTGTGTGGATCCTAATAGAGGTTAATAAAAGATCCTCTAGTTCTCGAGCTAAAAACAAAGCCTATTCAATATAAAGATTCAATCTTTATGCCCTATTTCATGTAAAGATCAAGTCTTTAAACAATTCAATAAAAGATTCAATCTTTATGCCCTATTTCATATAAAGATCGATCGAATATTTCAACAAGTACAAGGGGATTCGGGTGTTTTGATACTTGTTATTGATTTTACTAACCACGAACACATCATTTGCTTTATAATTCTTTTTTTAGTTGTTGAATGATATAGGGGTCCTATTATGTTTGTGACTCTAATTCCCTTAAATTAGGTGTGAATGTGTTTTAGTTTAATAATTCGAGTGCATTGCATTGAATTTACAAATTGAGGGTTGTGTGGATCCTAATAGAGGTTAATAAAACTGCTCTAGTTCTCCAGCTAACAACAAAGCCTATTCAATATAAAGATTCAATCTTTATGCCCTATTTCATATAAAGATCGAATCTTTCACAATTCAATATAAAGTTCAATCTTTATGCCCTATTTCATATAAGATCGAATCTTCAACAGTTCAATATAAAGATTCAATCTTTATGCCTATTTCATATAAAGATCAATCTTTCAACAGTACAAGGGATTCGGGTGTTTTGAGACTTATTATTGATTTTCTATCCACGAACACATCATTTCTTTATATTCTTTTTTAGTTGTTGAATGATATAGGGGTCCTATTATGTTTGTGAGTCTAATTCCCTCAAATCAGGTGTGTGTGTTTTAATTCAACAATTGGAGTGCATTGCATTGAATTTACAAATTGAGGGTTGTGTGGATCCTAATAGAGGTTAATAAAAGATCCCCTAGTTCTCGAGCTAACAACAAAGCCTATTCAATATAAAGATTCAATCTTTATGCCCTATTTCATATAATGATCAAATCTTTCAACAAAAGATTCAATCTTTATGCCCTATTTCATATAAAGATGATCGAATATTTNCACGAG